>NW_015163604.1:1091702-1128465 GCF_001447785.1 Gekko japonicus | reverse complement strand
CTATCTTCCATCTCTGTTTTCAGTTTGTTCTGTCCTCAGATGGAAAATGCACTCCTTGTTACCTTAGTCACCAGGGTATCTAGATCAGTGCTTTGTATCTAGATCTGCTTCGGCAGGGAGGGTGCGGTATAAATCCAATAGATAGATAGATAGATAGATAGATAGATAGATAGATAGATAGATAGATAGATAGATAGATAGATACTGTAAGCTTGCTCCCTCAGAAAGTTCACAACATTGTGCAGCACAAGTTGAACACTTGTTCCTGGATGAACCTACAACTTTAGTCTGGATTTAATTGCAGTTTGATGATGATGATGATGATGATGATGATGATGATGATGATGATGATGATGGGATGTTGTTTATCCAGTGATCTTATTTACCTCCCTGCCATGAAAAGCTTCAACTGCCCATCTCCACGCATTAAGCCTCTATTAAAGATTCAGGACATTTATCTCCAGGCCAGTTGGCAAAACTCCTTGGAAGAAGCGTGGGGTAAAAATGTACTGCCATTCAGAGTCCAACCTGCCATTTCACACATTGCAGCAGCTGAGATGTATTTAGAACTGTTGTAGGCCAACTGTGCTTTTACAGACCACATATTGAATCCAAAGAACAAAAACCCCTCCTGGCTTTTAAACCAGTAGAAGGTAAGCAGCTGCAGGACAAATGGACATAGAATACAGGAGGTAGAGCAGAGTCTGTGGATGGGCAGTGGTCCTCGATGTGCCAACTGGGGCATTACAAAAGCATCCCTGTTTTGATCTGTGAAAAAACTGGAAGGTGTGAACTTTAAACACAGTAGGCACAATTGAGACGCTCACACCTGTTTTGGTTTCAATGGGACTGAAGTGTGTATAATTGTGCACGGGATTGTGTTCAGTGTTGTTACCATACAAATAGAAAACTAAATGGCAGAATCAGTGTCAAATCTGGTGGTGGAAAGTGCCATCAAGTCACAGCTGATTTACAGTGACCCCCCTGTAGGGTTTTCAAGGAAAGAGACGTTCAGAGGTGGTTTGCCATTGCCTGCCTATGTGTCACAACCCTGGTATTCCTTGGAGGTCTCCCATCCAAATACTAGCCAGGATCAACCTTCATTAGATTATAATTAAACATGGACAAGGAAACTGAAAATGCAGATTGGGTCATCCGGACCTAATTCTGGATCACACACAATGAATTTCACCTGTCTAAACTGACAACTTTGGAATTTGTCAGAGCTGAAGGTATTGAAAAGAGTCTCCGATTCTTATCTCAAGACTGTTCCTTCACCCATAATAGCATTTTGCAGAATCTGATACTATTGCAGTGAGGCTACCCGCTCACAACCTGGGCATCAGACACGAGCCTTTAAATCTTCTGTTTTAATAGGAGACAAGGCATTCAAATCTCTCTGTTCTTCCTCATCCGCTGTGCCAAGCAGGTCTTTAGGCGTACCATTCAGCAAGCATGCAAGGAAGGGGGCAAATGACAGGACTTTGGGAGTAAGGCACGGGAGAGGCTTAGACAGTTTGACAGGAGATTTATTTATGGCCCACTTTTCTTCCCTCATGGAATTTAAGGCAACATATGTTGACTTCCACAGAGGCCTCCTGTGCAGGCCTTTACCAGATACTGACCAGCTTAGCTTCAGCATCATGGTCCTTCCAATCATACTTAGGCCTGGCTCACAGGGTAGCAACTCTAGATTTCTGTAGGGGACAGAAAGGGGGAAGAATAACTTGCAGTTAGGAGGAAACTTGCAAGAATCAAAGGCTAGTGGGTGGCTTGGAACCAATCAGGGGTTTCACTCAACTTCATCAGGTTCCACATGGTTTTGTCCATGCAGGTTGCCTGATTCTCATCCATAGCCTTTCTAGTGTTCAAAGGGGACCTCCTCCTCCTCACTTTTTCTCAAGCAGAAAAGCTGACTGGACCCAGCCCACTGAACATTAAGCAGGTAAAGCTCTTTCTGGCAAGAGCTACCTTTCCCAATCCCTTCAAATGCCAAGCAGTAAACCCAGGGGAAAAAGCAGAAGGTCAGCCCTCACTACTTGAGGAAGAGGACACATTTTCACTGGCCAGGTCCAATTGATCTATGGATATTATAAGGTCTAAATTAAAACATTGCTCCTGGGTTTAAATGAACGTGAATTTGCAGCAGAAAACAAAACATTGATTTTGATATTAAAATGGGCTGAGGCATCACTCTCCTGTGTTTCTTGTTAAAAGGAAATTTTAAAAGCCACCTTCCTTAAATTACAGGCTCTATTTCCTCACAAATGAACAGAACATATTCATAATTAATGAAGCGCCAACAAAATGAGGTACTTCTCTTCCATTTTTCTCCTCTTTCTTAATGTTATTCAGCTCTGGCCAAATGATACAAATATTAGAGGACAGCTCGGTAAATGTTTCTGAGAGTCACTTAAGTAGAGTGATGGCTTGTTCCACAGGAGTACAATGTCCTCATTCTCCTGATGGAGAGTTGTGCATATAATAGATGCAGTGACCCGGTGGCCAATTCTGTTTGGGGTGAAATTATGAGCTGACTCCTGAGAGTGGTTCTTTCAGCAATATGTGCTAGCTTAACAACTGAATAAGAAAAAGCAAGTTTATGATGAAGTTGTTGAGAGACAGGGGGGTACAGTGATGAAAGGTTCACACTTTGAGAGGCTCAGGTTCGAATCTCCACTCCGCCATGGGATGCTTGCCAAGTCACCCTGGGCCGTCATTCTCAGCTTAACCTACCTCATATGCTTTTTGTTCTGAAGATAACATGGAGGAAGGGAGAATGATTTTGTAAGATGCTTTGGGTACCCATTGGAGAGAGATGTCTAAATGAATATTGCTGTACATTCCTTTAAGTAACTCAAATGGGCATCCACACGGAGAGTTTGATAATATAATAAATAGCATTTCTATCAGGGGTGTCGAACCCATTTGTTATGAGGGCTGGATCTGACATAAATGAGACCTTGTTGGGCCGGGCAATGTGTGTCATAAAATGTAATGCCAGGTAGCAGAGATACAAACTTTATAAAGGACACAAACACAAAGGTGTTTTTTCCCCCTTAAAATAAAAACATGCTTAAAACATTAGCTCTGTAAACTGCAAACCTACTTTTGATTTATTGACATTCACCACAGAAATCTCATGCTCAGAGTTCTGAGTCTAGGACCCAGGTTAAAACATGAAATGGCTGAGTGATTAAGAGAGTCTGGCGAAGCAAGCTATGATGCAGCAGTAGCAGCAGAACTGGAAGCAGGAGATGGCCAGTTCTACTGCGGGCCTGATGGAAGTCCTCTGGGGGCCTGATCTGGCCCCTCGGCCGCATGTTTGACACCCCCGATTTATATAGTGCATTTGGTGTTCAATCCATTTCATGTGCATTATCTTTGTGTAATGGCCCTGAAATGTAGGCCAGTCTCATTATCCCCATAGTGCTTATGGGAAGGGAGTTGAGGCTGAGAACATAAGAGAAGCCAGTGTTGGATCAGGCCAATGGCCCATCCAGTCCAACACTCTGTCACACAGTGGCCAAAAATACGTTCAGCAGTGGGGCAAGGACACTAGAAGCCCTCCCACTGTTGCCCCCCCCCAGCACCAAGAATACAGAGCATCACTTGCCCCAGAGTTCCTATCTGTGCCTTGTGGCTAATAGCCACTGATGGACCTCTGCTCCATATGTTTATCCACTTCCCTCTTGAAGCCGTCCATGCTTGTAGCCACCGCCAACTCCTGTGGCAGTGAATTCCACGTGTTAATCACTCTTTGGGTGAAGAAGTACTTCCTTTTATCCCTTCTAACCCGACTGCTCAGCAATTTCATTGAGTGCCCACAAGTTCTTGTATTGTGAGAAAGAATTGTTTGCCAAAAGTCACCCAGTAAGCTTTTAGCAGAGGTGAGAACTGCAGTGAAGACTTTCCCAATCATATCACAATCAAATCACAATCATATTGCGATACTCATATAGCTAGGAAGGCCGGGCTGGTGGCTGGCATCCCAGGGAGCTCTCAGGCCAGGGCTGGGGTGGAAATGATGTCATGTAGTACATGATGTCGCATCCACCTGAAACCCTGGATGTGACGTAAATGCAATGGGGGATGCTCTGACATCCCAATGTATACAAACTAAACCTACATGTTCACCAGTATATAATATGCAAATTTATAAAGTCAACCGTTTATGTTAAATGTTTATATGTTTGCCTTTCTCCTGACTGCTCAGGACCCAAGGTCGGTAGACGCAACAAATGTAAAATATGTTAAAACTGTATATACCCAAACATCAAAAACATTCAACAATAATTACATTAAAACTGTACTGAAATAATCAGTCTGTAACACCCAGTATATCAATGTCTTTGTAAGACACAATCATTTGGGAATATATTGAAAATCTCCTTAAGTAAACAAAATACAATGTGTTCATAATAAACAGAGAGAGGAATAGGAGGCCCAGCAGAGACCTTAATAGGAGCTGGTAGGGTTGCCATCTCTGGATTGAGGAATTCCTGGAGATTTGGGGGGGGTGGAGCCTGGGGAGGGTGAAGTTTGGGGAGGAGAACGACCTCATCAGGGTATGAAGCCATAGATCCACCAGCCAAAGCAGCCATTTTCTCCTGAGGAACTGATCTCTATTGTTTACACGAGCAGAGCCCATAACACTTAATATCCAGACAAAAAGCTGTGTAAGATTCCCTTCATATCCTGGTTGCCGTAGCCTCTGTGTTTGGGGGAGGTCTTAGCCATGGGGGATCTGCCCCCACAAGAGAGGGGGAAAGAAGAGGGAGAGAAGGCTCACACTGCCACATAGGCCCACCCCCTCTGGAGCTTGGACAGCTGGCTTGGCGTGTCCCCCTCTTGACACCAGGCCCCAAAGCCACCCCTTGCTTGGGCCTGGGGTGGCTCAGAGGGGGGCAAGGGATGGGCCCCTGGTGAGGGGGCTGTGGGAGTGCAATGATTCTGGGGCCTCATCTTGAACGTTTGCCCAGGGTTCCAGACCCACTAAGATGGCCCTTGCCTGGGTTAGCCCACTCTGGTCCTGTGGAAAGGCATCTATTACATGGCTCTTCTGGTGGTGTGTTTGGCATATACTGTGTAAGCAATGTTCATTGTAAGAGGGCTAGAAAACACTTGTATGGGATGTGAAATGTACTATCAAAACCCGCCAACTGGGTAGGAGTTTTGCATGACCAGAACTGATACAGGATTAATCAAAATTACCATGGCAACTGTTCTGGGTTGAGGGTAGCATTGCTAGCCCCCTTGTGGGGGTGGGAGATCTCCTGCCCCCAGCTGGTGTTTTCCACAGCAGCAGGGGGGGAAACCCAAAATTTAAGAGGCTATTGGTTGATGGCACGAGGTCATGCCTCTCTAGGAATTGGCTAAAACTCTGTGGTAAAACCGTAGAGTTTCCGGTTATTTCTCGAGATGTCTGATGTCAGTTCTGGGTTTTTCCAGTGACAATCCTCCCTAGGAAATGGTGAAAAAATTAGGGTTTTACCATAGAGTTTTGACTAATTCCTAGAGAGGCATGATGTCACTAATGGGATCTTTTTCCTGCAACTGAGGTCAGACCAATGACTACCCCACCCATCCCCCCCATGCTGGGCCTGGCAACCTTAGATTGGATATTTGGGGGGGGGGGCAGATCAGTTGTGACCCTCAGAATTCTGTGAATGTTTTCATGGGCTACAGCCCACTTCTTCAGATGCAAGAGCAGATACTCACTATGCAGGCTTTTAATGAAAAAATACAAAAAATAAACAGACAAGGTCAAAGCAGCATGAAATGCAGGAAGTATGGGCCTTGTAGGAAGCACAACATACTTAGTGAATTAGATTTGAATGTTACATAATTGGATTTCACCCTGTACTTCCTGCATTTCATGGCCTCTTGACTCTGATGTTTATTTTTTCCCATACCTCCTACATAAGATGTCTATGTTGTGATAGCATATATTGAACTATGCTATAGTCCCCAGAGGCTTATGCAGGAATATAATTCTGGCAATCTTTGAAGCAGGGGTGTCAAACATGCGGGCCAGGGGTTGGAACTGGCCCATCCAGGGCTCTTATCTGGCCCCCAAGCAACTGATGCAAGAGAGGGAAGGCAGGAGACTGTTAAGAAATGAAAGGAAACAGCTAGGGGGCAGGTATGGTATCCCTTGGGGAAAACCTAGTCTTGCATGTGATTAAATACATTTATTATTTTTTTATATATAATAAAGTTTTATTGATATTTTAAGCACAAAACAACAATTCCCATAGAAAAGTCAGAATACAAGCGAAACAGGTCGTACCATTTACAACTTTCACTACAATAATAGTGCCCTATAGAACCGTGTATAGACTTCATAACGTTTGATTCAGTTAAATAGTAACATCTATTGGGGGTTTTGTGGATTCCCCAGTAAATCAATTGCTTTCACTCCTAGGATTCAGTTGCTTTTGTTTGTATTTTGAGTAAAAAGTAATATCGTTAATTAGGTTTGCCTGTGTCATTTATAAAGTTTGTATCTCCAGTACCTGGCATTTCAATTTATGGCAGACATGGCCCGGCCCAACAAAGTAAATTTTATGTCAGATCCAGCCCTTGTAACATGAGTTTGACACCTCTGCTTTAAAGTGTCAGAAGACTCCCTGTTTACTTATGCTGCCGATGAACATGGGTACTGAAATTTATTTCACTATGGTTGGCCTAAAATGCCACCTTATGGAAGGCAAAACCTTTGACAAAAGAATGCTAATTTTCTTTCACAGCTGTAAATGCTCCCTCAATGTGAGTTAACTGTCAGGAGCTGGTCTCTAGACAGCTCTCTTGTTCAAGTGTACATCAGAGCTTGGTGAATGTGACCTTCTCTCAAGATTAGGAGAAATGGCAGGAGTCTGGGTGTAGAGTTGTCAGTCTCCAGGTATCTAATGCCTTATTACAGTTCAGGTATCTAATGCCTTATTACAGTTACAGTATGCATAAATGTTGTTGTTGTGACACCACCAACTTGATAATTATTTAATATATTGTTTTGGCAATCTTTGATGGTGTTTTCTACTAGTGGAATTTGTATATTTGAGTCTCCAGGTGGTGGCTGGAGATCTCCTGCTATTACAACTGATCTCCAGGTGACAGAGATCAGTTCACCTGGAGAAAGTGGCCGCTTGGAAGGCAGATTCTACGGCATTACACCCCACTGAAGTCCCTCCCCTCCCCAAGCCCCCTCTCCTCAGGCTCTACCCCCAAAATCTCTAGGTAGTTTCTCATCCCTAGTGTGAGGGGTAGGGTTGCCAGCTCCAGGTTGGGAAACACTTGGAGATTTGTGTGCAGAGTCAAGAGAAGATGAAATTTGGGGAGGGGAGGGGAGGGGGCTCAGCAGGGATGTGATGCCCTTCAAAGCTGCCATTTTCTGCAGGGTAATGGATCTTTCTGGTCTGGAGGCCAGCTGTAATTCTGGGAGAACTCCAGGCCCCACCTAGGGGTTGGCAAACCTAATGGGGGTGGGGGTTTCTCAGAAACATCTGGTTGGTCACTGCAGAAAATGGAATGCTGAACTAGATGGGTACCAAGGTCATAGCTTGACTAGGGCACCAAAAAACCTTGGGCTGGCCTTGGATGGGTCACCATACCAAGAGACTTTAGGTTTGTGGGTCACCATACCAAAAAGGTTGGGAACTGCTGCTCTAGGAATCCCTGGAAACTAAATGGTAACACCATAGACTTTCTGAGAATTACTAGAGCTACGTAATGTCACTCCTGGATTTCCCCCGAAATGATATCATATCATACACACTGCCAGTGCTTTTTTTTTTTAATAAAAAATTTCTACTGCTGCCATTCTGATTGGCATCGGGCAACAAGGATTGCTGGCAGAAGGCCTGGCAACCCTGTGTATGTAAAGTGCCATTGAGTCATAGGTGACTTATGGTGACCCCAGTAAGGGGCTTTCAAGGGAAGTGAGAAAGGCTGCTTTCACACACATTGGATAATGCATTTTCAATGCACTTTAGGAATAAAAGTGAAGTCTGCAGTGGCCATCCTCTGTCCTTATCAGTTCCAGCTGTCTTGTGCCCATTTCTCAGATAGATACACCAAGGTGAAATCAGTGACCAAAGAAGTCTAGTTAGTGCTTCTTTTTTATTCTTTTCCTAGTTTCTGTAACACCGGTAGCCTTGTTTTGCTCTGTATTCCAATTGCCTCTGTGTTCTTTAGTTGTTTTCTAGTTAAATAATTTTTTTTTCCTATTACAAGGTCTCAGACTGTGCCTAAACTGTTCACCCACAGGTCTATCTGTTCATCCATGCAGAGAGCAAATATCTAGCTGAGCTAGAAGGT
This sequence comes from Gekko japonicus, assembly GCF_001447785.1. Lineage (NCBI taxonomy): Eukaryota > Metazoa > Chordata > Lepidosauria > Squamata > Gekkonidae > Gekko > Gekko japonicus. Next base: position 1,120,146 of record NW_015163604.1, on the reverse strand, counting down.
TAGCAGGCAGGCCAAGGAGGGCAGGTGGGTATTACCGAGTACTTTCCAGATCCATACACTTAACCTCAGGGTAGTGGTTAAGACGCTGAACTGCAGGCTGTGGAAGGTCAGTAGTTCAGCAGTTCAAGACCCGGGTGCCGCAAGATGGGGTGAGCTCCCGTCTCTAGTTCCAGCTCCTGCCAACCTAGCAGTTCGAAAGCAAGAAATTGCAAGTAGATAAATAGGTACCACTTCGGTGGGAAGGTAACAGCGTTACGTGCGCCTTGGTGTTTAGTCATGCCAGCCACATGACCACGGAAACGTCTTCGGACAGCGCTGGCTCTTCGGCTTTGAAACGGAGATGAGCACCGCAACCCTAGAGTCGGATTCGACTGGCTTTCGAGCAAGGGAACCTTTAAGCAATTTATGTCCATGCTACAATAAATGTGCTAGGCTGGAGACAAAGATAGTTTGTTCTTTTTACAGAGCTGAAGATAATTTCAAAGCGGGTTCCTCCTCAGAAAGTGCATCAGTGCTCCACTTTCCCCACTGTGAAACAAGTTGCATGGGCTTGTGTGCTGTTTTAAGAATCTGCAAGATCCTGTTTCACCAGAAGTGGCCACAGGTGAAAATAAATATGTGAACATTAATTTTTTATTATGTTATTTAGATATTTCTACCCCTGCTTTTCTCCCCTATAGGGAGTATTTTTCACCCCTCCTCCATGTTATATTCACAACCACAACTCTATGAGGTATGTATTGGGATATTTGGTTAGTACAGCAGAGATTTGCCCAGTCATAGAAGCGTGAGCCTCAGTGCAGTAAATAAATCTCCCAAGAAATACATTGCCAAAAAGAGAGAGACATAAATGTATTCAAGTAGATCCAGCTCACATTCAGGTTGCTGTCAACAGAGGAGAGAGAAGCCTAATCTGAAGAGTACCTTTCCCTCTCACAAATGGCCAGCTTGTCTGGCATCGTGTGTGTGGGACAGAGGTCATTTCGGGGGGGAACGCGGGGGAACATGACGAAGCCCCGCCCCCTGCTTCCGGCCGCCCTGCTTCCGGCCCTCATTCAGCCAGGAGGAGGCAGGAGAAGAGGGAGGGTAAGTTGCTTCCTCCCTGCCTCTCCCCATCCCTGCCTGCCTGGGGCCAGGGAGGGCCTTTGCGGGGCTTCCTTGCACTCCCGCCGGCCTTGCAGGTCCACCGCCGGGCCCCTCATGGGGCTCGGCAGTGGAGCTGCAAGGCCGGCGATGGCGGCCGGGACCATTGGGGGCAGGGTGTGTGGCCTTATGACACCGGCAGGCAGGGATGGGGAGAGGCAGGGAGGAAGCAACTTACCCTCCCTCTTCTCCTGCCTCCTCCTGGCTGAATGAGGGCCGGAAGCGGGGCGGCCAGAAGCAGGGGGATTTAAAGTGCACTATCAGAAAGCAATATCTGCCTCCCATTCCCCAGTCAGACTATTCTCGATTCTTTTAAACACAACTTGTGAACAACTATCTGTTGAACTGGTCTTGCCAATTCAACCTGTTCATATCCTTTCGTTCTTTATAAGAACATAAGAGACGCCAATGTTGGATCAGGCCAAAGGCCCATCCAGCCCAACACTCTGTATCACACAGTGGCCAGAAATACCAGGTGCCATCAGGAGGTCCACCAGTGGGGCCAGGACATTAGAAGCCCTCCCACTGTTGACCCCCCCCCAAGCACCAAGATGACAGAGCATCACTTGCCCCAGAGTCCCGATCTATACCTTGTGGCTAATAGCCTCTGATGGACCTCTGCTCCATATGCTTATCTAATTCCCTTTTGAAGCTGTCCATGCTTGTAGCCGCCACCACCTCCTGTGGCAGTGAATTCCATGTGTTAATCACTCTATGGGTGAAGAAGTACTTCCTTTTATCCATTCTAACCCGTCTGCTCAGCAATTTCATGGAGTGCCCACGAGTTTTTGTATTGTGAGAAAGGGAGATGTTTCCCCATGTTTCTGACTAGGGATGGGAGCTTTATTCTCAGCAGGGGATTTTTCATAAGAGGGCTGTCTCGAAATCAAACACACCTTTTGAGTGATAGGACCCTATTGTCTGACGAACACATACCTTCAAATTAGCATCACCAGTGAAAATGGCCTTGGTGCCAGAATAGAAATATACATGCACATATGGCTGCAGCTGCATATCCGTGTCTGTCTTTGTGGGTGTCTGGCTTCCTATGAGCAGCAGGTGTTGGCTAAAGAAATGAGTAAGTGGGTTGTTTGGAGAAGGCCCAGAAATAACACAGGAGCATAAAGCCCAGCTTCCTTTCATCTGGTTTAACTCCTTTGCTTTGCTGCGCAAAGGGCAACAGTTAGCAACCTATCCTCTAAGAGGCTATGAGTGAGTGCCATCTGCTGGGCATTGTTCAAAATTAAATCATAGCCATGGAGTTTCATTATTTGTCTTGTAGTAGCCCTGGTGAGTCATGGAAACAGAGTTGGAAAGGACCGAATCCATCATCCATTTCAGTCTCTGAGATGGGGGTCTATGCTGCCAAACACATTGCTTAGCACAGGGGCTTTCCAACCTCCTTTCTAACCCTCCGAAAAAGTAGTATCTCAGTAGCATCCAACCAAATGGGTTAAGACTTACGTGGTTATAGGCCAAACGGTCTAAATTCCCAAGGGCCCGACTTCCAGGAGTGCTCTCAGACCAGGAAAATCCATGACTGCATTGTGGTTGCAGTAAAGCCCATGACTTCTACTTGTTTTGGCCCACTGATGTGGTGATTAACTAGACTGCTCTGATGAGGAGGAAGGAAAACTAAAATTGCTGGCTGGCCTGGAGATAAATGCCCTGTCCCTTGAATGGCAGCTTAATGAGATGTATCTGAATGAAGAAGAATAAGTGTGTGTACACAAAAACCTATACCCAGAATAAAACGTTGTTGGTCTTCAAGGTGCCCCTGGAGGACTCAAACTTTGTTCTGTTGCTTCAGACCAACCCACAGCTAGCCACTTGAATCTGGCTTAATGAGACGTTATTTACCTCCATGTCTTGAAAAGCTTCAACTACCCATTCCCAAACAATAGGCTTCTTTTCAAAGGACAGGGCATTTTAGCAACCCAGTGGCGGTCTTCCACTGGTGGCTGAATGCATGCAGAACCCAATCCATGTAATGCCTTTTATTAGGACCAACCCAATGGCATGTAACAGTGTGCAGGCTCTCGAGTTCTCCAGAATTCTTCATCAGGCAAGATGTTATAAAGAAAAAAAGAGGGGGAAAGCAGAAACTTATAAGGTAATCATGGTCTTAAGACCCTCTCATGCCAGGATATTAGGGCTGCCAGTCCAGCGCTGGCAGCCCCCAAGAGACTGTTGGGGGGAGGCAGAGCCTGGTGAAACGGCATTGCACAATGCTGCAACATCACTCCTGGCTGCATACCTAGAAGTGACAACACCATGTTACTCAGTAATCTAGAATTTCTCCCAAACTTGATGTATAAAAAGCATAGAGAACAGGGAAATTCCTATAGTGTCATGTGATAACATTTCCGCCCCCATTCCCCCCACTGTCCTATTCAGCAGCAGTAGGGCATGGAGCTTGGGGGTTTTTTTGCCACTATAGTGGACAACCTGGCCACCCCACAGTATCTGGTGGGACTTCTGCCAGGCAAAGATTCAGGTTCAGCTTGCTGTTGGCCAGGAGCCATAAAAGGAAGAGGCCATAAAATTTAATCTCCATAGCAACAATCCCCCCATGTCCATAATCTCCCCTTTCACCAGTGAGACTTGGAGTTCCTTTTTTGGAAGAGAGTAGAACTGTTCAAAAGTCTTTGCATTCTCAGGAGCTAGATTACAATGCTGCAAGGTACATATGGTCAATTGAAGCCGAATTTGGCCATCATTACCCTCTTGTTGCATTTTCATATTCACACTCTCTTACTAATCCACTGGGCTCCAGATGTCACGTCACAGAACGTGGAAGTGTTGTTATCACAGCTCCAGCCTTCCTTCTTGGGTCAGACAGCCAAGCTAGCCAATAGACCACCACCACTTCCAATGAGAGAGGTGTTTGGAGACAGGCAAGCAGGCAAGAAAAATGGATGAAGCACGTAAACTGGTTGAAAGGTATGAAGGAATGCAGCCTTCTTCAGAAGTTTGAACTGATCAAAACCTTAACTTTGAGTTTTAAAAAGCTTTTCTCTCTCTCTTGGCAGAGAACAGGCAGGAGGGGAGAAGTCAATTCAATTGTTTTCCAACTTTACCTGAGCCACCCTTTTAGAAATGCTAGTAGGTCTAGCAAAAGAGACAATGGGATGGGCAAGCCCCCCCCCCCCCCGCAGCTAGCCAGGTGATATCTTAGCAGGGAACAGAGATTTGACAGACAAAAGAGGCTAGAAAGACTTCAGGTAGAATCTCCTGGAGACTTCAGGAAAAGCTTCTTTGACCTGGCCTGACCTGGTCAGTAGGAGGAGAAAGAGAGATGATAAAGCTCCTGGGAGTGAGGAGGAGGTTCTCTGTTGTGCTGATTCCATCAAACCAGACAGAACTCTTACCTGAGGTCTGTGGGAGGCAGCCATTGCCATCTCCTGGCCTGCACAACTGAAAGAGGCTTCAAGGTAATGGTAACCCTGTAGAACATCTGTAACTTTCTAAACTAAGGAGCCTGCCTTATTTTTAAGAACTGCTAAAGCATGTAAAGAGGGAGGGATAGAGGAACTATGCTTTGCTCTTTCCCTGTGAATCCCTTGCTCAAACTGGTGCTGGGCTGAGAGTATGCTGGTGAACATTTTCTTTTTAATAAATGTGTTCTAACTTTTGATACTGGTAGTGGTTCTCTGTACCACATTGACCTCCACTGTTTGGACATGCTATTTGAAAGGGCATGCCAGGAGGAAAGGGAGGGGCAGTCAATTGGCAAGTGGCTAGTCCCCCATTGGTGCACAAGGCAGTAAACAGTCCCTTGTGATAACCGGACACTGAATAGTGGGAGACACAGAGGCAAGGCTGGGAGCCCTGGCCCTCCCTGTAGACAATTTCTACAAAGGCCAGGTGGTGACAGTGACTGAAGAGAGAGAGATAAAGTTCCTCCAGGTGTCTGGAAAACCTTGGAGGGCATGGTGGATTAGGGCCTGCAGGTTGGAGCAGGACTGTTCCACCACAATGGGCTTCCGTTCTTTGCCACTTAGCACCCTTATTCCCCACAAGGCCACTGTGGATGAAGACTCAGCTTCTCCTTTGTGTCTTCCTTTCCTGAGGCTTCCCACCCCCCCTCCCCATCCTGAAGACTCTCAGCAGGCAGCAACAGGATGAGGGCTAGGGAATGTGTCACAGGCCTAGTGCTAATACAGCTCTAACAACAACAACAACAAAGTGTATTTTTTTTGTTATCCACAAGTGCTTGTATCCTGAGTGCAAAATGGAGTATCTGGTGACATAAAAGGATGCCAGTTGCGATCTACATCTGATATGCCGGGTAGAGAGTGACAGTATTTGCAGGGGAGAAATAGTGAGCAACAGATGAAGAAGAAGAGATTGGATTTGTACCCCTCCCTTCACTACCTGAAGGAGTCTCAGAGTGGCTTACAATCTCCTTTCCCTTCCCCTCCCCACAACAGACACCTTGTGAGGTAGGTGGGGCTGAGAGAGCTCTTTCGAGGACTGCTCATGAGAGAACTTGTAACTGACCCAAGGTCACACCAGCAGCTGCATGTGGAGAAGTGGGGAATCAAACTTGGTTCTCCCGGATTAGAGTCCATGCTCCTAACCACTACACCAAACTGGCTCTCAGATGTGACTTACCCTTACCTCAGCCACTGCTGTCTCTCTACAGTTTCTCCCCCTGGCTGCTTCTCTTCTAGTCTGGTTCTGAGGCTGAATTTCTTGGTCAAGTGGCTGGGGTGGGGGTTGGAAAGAAAAGGACAGGTGGGAGAAGCAATCCCACCCCCATTTACAAACCTTTTCCTTTCCAGTAGCCTGCATCTGAACTTGGCATGTTGAGGGCAAGCATGGAACTCTGGGTGCTTCAAGTACTCCTGCTTTAAGAGTGTGCCTGGCAAGGGAAACTGATCTGCTAAGGTTGCCCCTAGCACAGCAACCCCAGGTGGGGCCTGGAGAACTCCCAGTATTACAGCTGATCTCCAGATGACAGACATTAGTTCTTCCTGGAGAAAATGGCTATCTTGTAGGGCAGACTCTATGGTATTATACCCCACTTTCCTCTTCAAGCCCCACCTTTCCCAGGGTCCACCCAGCGGTGTAGCCAGGATTTTTAAAGTCGGGTGGGGGGCATTTTAAAACGTTCGGGGGGGGGAAGGGAGGGAGGGAGGGAGCTGCGCCGCCACTGCCATGGCAGCCATTGTCACGACTCACAACACGGATGGAAGCCAAGAGACAGGGGGTGCTAGATTGACCACCCTGGAACTGCCACCACTTTGCGTCTTTCCTGCATCCTGTCCGACAGCGTGGGAATGGAGGGCGGGGCTGGCCGTCGAGGTAGCGGAGTGAGGGCAGGGGTGGGACTCCAGTAGGCGGGCTCAGCTCCAGTAGGAAGCAGTGTTCCCTCTAAGCTGAGTTAGTGTGAGCTGGCTCACAGTTTTTTAGCCTCCGGCGCACAGATTTTTGTCTTAGCTCAGGAAGGAGGGCTCCAGAGCAAACTAATTCATGCAGCAGCCAAATCGCTCGCTCACAACTTTAATGCCAGGAGCTCACCAAGTAGAATTTTTGCTCACAGGACTCCACAGCTTAGAGGGAGCCTTGGTAGGAAGGCTCAGTGAGGGTGACAAAGTCGCACAAAAAAATAAGATAAGGATTTTTCAGGGGGCCTGGGTTGGATGAGAAGTTGGGGGCCTTGGCGGTAAGTCAGGGGGCCAGGCTCTGAGAGGCCCCACTGTAGCTACGTACCTGGGTCCACCCCAAATCTTCAGGTATTTCTCGACCTGGAGTGGCAACCCTGTGCTGAACCAGCATTTGCAGTCTAAAATGGGAGTGCAGGAAGAAGAGAAAAGGAAGCTGTGCAAAGCTTTCTGTGTCAATCACATCCTTCCCCCTGCAAGGATGATGGTAGCCCCATAATAGTGCAATCCTATCCAAAGTTACTCTAGTCTAAATCCATGAAAATCAATGGCCTGACTCTGCAGAAGATTGCACTGTAAAGTCTCCTTCTTACAGGGTAGAATGGTTAAACCTCAATGTCCGGGCCCCTTTTACACACACACACACACACACACACCGATGCGCCATGCCGTGGCTTCCTTCCGCTGCCGCAGTGTTTCAGCTTTGTGCCCCGCTATACGTATAAACAAATCTTGTCCTGGCAGCCCCGTGAGCTCAGCTCTCTTTTGACCTTCCTATTGTCTAAAGCACTTAACTGTATGATGCACTCAGCAGTTTTTGCTGTTTGGTGATATTCTCAAAGGGAGAGGAGATTAGAGCTTGCCCAAAAATTTGCATCGTATGGCAAAAAATAAAGAGATTGAGAAACTTTGAAGAGAGAGAAGAAGAAGGATGAAAGCCAAGAAGTAATAAAAGAGGAGTTTAAAAGCCTGGAAGAAGAAGAAGAAGAGGAGGAGTGGAAAGTTATAAAGATTGGTTTTTACTCTGAAGCTTAAAAACTCAGCAAAATGTTAAGCATATGTCATGGTTAGACAACAAGTGGAGAAAAGTACATTCGAAACTAGATTTGCTTACTACTGTTAAAAAGGGTATAATTTCAATGGGTGGGATCCCACTGAAAAGATCTGCACATGCAAGGGGTGTGTATATGTCTGGTTTTCACAGGCTGATCATGTGGTTTGGGAATCTTTACCTGGAGAGGAGGCAAGCAAGCGCGAAGTGCTTCTAATAGGCTACCAGTAGCCACAGAACAATGGCATCATTTCCAAAACAAGATTGAGAATTTATTTCGAGAAATATAGGGGGTACAGGAACTGAAAGGCACTTAGGTACAAGAACAATGAAGTGGCTATGTCCAGAAGAATGCACATATAAAGAGTTTAATTTTTTTTATTATTTATCTATTTAAAACATTTGCATGCTGCCTTTGTCCTGACCTGGGTAGCTCAGGCTAGCACGGTCCCGTCAAATCTTGGAAGCTAAGTAGGGTTGGCCCTGGTTAGTATTTGGATGGGAGACCACCAAGGAATTCCAGGGTTGCTACACAGAGGTCCCTGCCATACGGCAGGGAATGAGACGCTAGTACCGCGGCTAAAGGGACCCGCAGCACAGTGGGGACGGCGCAGCGGGATCTCACAGATCCCCCGAGCCGCGTCGCAACACTCCCCAGCACGATCAGATGCCGGGGAGAACGCGACGGTGGGAAGGGGAGCCTGGCAAACTGCGCATGCTCACACATGCGCAGTTCGGCCAGGAGCCGGGGATGCGCCGGCGCAAGGACGCGCCGGCGATCCCACGGCCAGCGTTGCTGCGGCCCTTCAGAAAGAACCACCTCGGGAGGTGGTTCTTTTTCGCCACGGAGCAACGCTGGAAGGGACGGAACCGGGACGGATCCGGCACGCTCCCCAGATGTTGAGGTGGGATCGCGCCGGTTTGCTCCGCCCCCGTTCCGTCCCGCTCCCGGCCCAAATGGGCTCGTATGAACAGGGCCAGAGGCAGGCAAGGGCAGACCACTTCTGTTCGTCTCTTGCCTTGAAAACCCTGTGGAATCACCAAAAGTCAGCTGCGACTTGACAGTACTTTCCACTACCACCAATGCTGCCTTTCCACCCACATAAGGTTCCTAAGGTGGTGAACGTCAAAACATTAAAACATTCCAACATTAAAACAGCACTGACAATAAAGTATATATAAACCAATTCAATAAAAACTCATAAACATATAGAACAATCAAAACCTGGGAAGAGGACCAATAACAGTCATGGGGGGTGGGTGCCAAACAAAACAGAAAAATATTCACCCGCTGGTGAAAGACAACAGTAGAGGGAAGCAGACAAATCTCCCTGGGGAGAGACTTCCAATGTTTTGGTGCTACCACCAAGAAGGCACTTTCTCAGCTTGCCAGCTTGCAGCAGGGCCTCTTAAGAAGACCAGAGTAGATGGGTCATATGGGAGAAGGCAGTCCCTAAGGCAGGGCTATTTTTAGGCAGGAACGCACAGGAACGGAGTTCCGGATGGCTCCTGAGTTGGCCACGCCCAGCAGGGACTCATTAGCATAACAGGCCACACCCAACAGCAGAAACTCATTAGGATTGGCTACATTAGGGGTGTGTGGCCTAACATGCAAAGGAGTTCCTGCTACAAAAAAAGCCCTGGGTTTTGATAACAAACAAGGTAAACAGAATAAGAAGCAAAAGGTGGGTGTGGCTGGATGAGCACACTTCTAGTAACACAGGGGTGTGGCCTCATATGCTAATAACCTGTGCTGTCAGGGGTGTGGCCTAATATGCTAATACGTTTCCGCTGTTGGGTGTGACCAATTATGCTAATGAGTTCCTGCAGGGCTTTTTCTACAAAAAAAGCCCTGCTAAGGCATGATGGCCTCAAGCCGAATGGGGCTTTAAAGGTCTTTACAAGAATGGGGCCAGGAAGCAAATTAGGAGCCAGTTAGAAGGAACAAGCCTGGAGGGATATGGTCCCCTATGATCCTCCCCAGGAAACATTCTGGCCACAGCACTATGTACCAACTGTAGCTTCCAACTGTTCACAGTCTTCAAGGGCAGCCCCATGTAAAAATTGAGAGCCAGTGTGATATAGTGATTAACAGTGTTGGACTAGTACTGGGAGACTCGGGTTTGAATCTCCACTTATGCCATGGAAGCTTGCTGGGTGACCTGGGGCCAGTCACCTGCCCTCAGACTAACTGACCTCACAGGGTGCTAAGGATAAAATGGAGGAGAGGAGAATGATGTCAGTGACTTTGGATCTCCATTGTGGAGAACGGTGGGCTATAAACAAATTAAATAAACAAAAAATAATAAGTAGAGTGCATTGCAGTAATCTAATCTAGATGTTACCAGCGTGTGCAGCTCAGTGCTAAGATCTTTTCCCTCCAGAAAGGCCCTCAACTGGCTCACTAGCTTATGCTGGTGGAAGGCACCCCTGGCCACCACTGCTACCTGCTTATCCAACAGGAGGCCCAGGTCCTGGAGCACCCCCAGGCTATAGACCTACTTCTTTAGGGGGAGTGCAACCCCATCCAGAGCAGGAGAGCATTCATTTCCGGGGTCAAACCTTCCTCCCACCAATAGCACCTCTGTTTTGTCCGGATTTACATTTCAATTTACCTGGGAGGAGAGAAAGTCAAGCTGTTGACTGAGGAAAGCTGCTGCTCTGGGAAATGGCCACTAGGAGGGGGAGGAAAGCAGGGAAGGTAAAGCCTGGGAAAGGAGAGTTTTGAGAGGAAAAAAAAATCAAAGTCCAAGTTCAGCAAAAGAGAAGGAGTTTACCTATACCCAAACAGTTGTGCTGGGTAGATTACAATGTCCATGTAATGTATTGAGCCTGAGATCCATAACAAAAGTAGGCTAGGATCCTAGGAGTGCACCAGTAGCAGGGGTCATTTCGTAGAAAAAGAGCTAGGGGGACTCATTAGCATAACTCATTAGCATATGCCACACCCCCTGACATCACCGGAAGTGTGTCCTCCCCACAGCCGGCGGCGACCTCCAGCGGGCACCAGCAGGGAGCTCCAGGCCCCGCCCTCCCGCACCTCACCCGGGGGGGATGGCGTCCCCCCGCGTCCCCCCCCAAATGACCCCTGACCAGTAGGAATGCGGGGATCCTAAAATAGCCCAATAGGGTTACCTGGAAAGGTAACCTGGTGTAGATAGCCTATCACAGAGAGTGGGGTGTGTGTTGGGTGTGACCTTTTTTGGGCATAAAACCTGGCTTCGGCCAGGGGGTCTTTGTCTTTGTTCTCACTACTGAATCACTTAATAAACTATGAGCTAATCACTCAACGCGTCTGAACCCAGTACATTTCAGTCCATTTAACCAAAGGGTGATAATCCAGGAATCTAGAGGGTGGTGCTTATGCCCAGAGGAAAAAATAATAGGGAATTTAGGCAGAGTCCCAAGAAAATAATAAAAGGTAAGGAAGAAGAGAGATGCTCATTTTTGGCCAGGAAATGTCCTGCAGTTCCAGAGAAGAAGAAAAACAAGAGTTGGAGGCCCCTGAACAAGTGGAGGGGATGAGACTAACAACACACTTTGGCTGGCAGAGCAACAACAGTTATAGGAGCCAGTGCAAAGAAATATTGAAGAAATAGTTATACAGTCCAGTAATTCGAGGTGTCCAGGATGAGCTTCTATAAATTTCCCAGCTCTGACTGAATTTAGGGGAGTCTTCCCGGGAAGGCAACCAAAGGTGATTGCATCCAGGCCTGGGAATATCCTGGGAGGATACAAAGGACTGGCAGGGGGGAGGCTTCATCCATGCCTGAGGCAGGCTGGTAGGAGACATCTAGGCAAGGTCAGTGAAAAGTACGCAGACGTAGAGTGATTTCAGCAAACCATACTTTATTTGATCAGGAACAAGACGACTTTGGCCGGCTCGCAGGCCGGCTTATATTCACCGAGAAACCGCCACCCAAAACACCCCCCCGACTTCCCAATAGATTATTTACAGTGGCCAAGAGTCCCATTGGCTCTTGGCCAGAAACCTAGCCCCCTGATTGGAGCGGGCTAGGATCCACATATTCCATTGTCTCTTGGAGCGAAGCTCCACGTTTGTCTCTGGACTTGTCTGGACTGGATACATTACAGTCAGTAAAATGTAATCAAGCCCACCTTGCTGCTTGATAGTAATTAGATTTTGCAATTAGGAGGGCTTGCATTTGCTGACATTACATTGATAAGCCAAGGTGGGCGCCCGGCTTTGCAAGCCTTTGTGGTGATGGGTAGACATGAAGATGCCCCCATCAGTGAATCAATCTCCTGCCCCAGGTTTTGGCCTCTTGTCAGCTCAGCCTGACCAAGGAGAGCCATGGCCTCACCTTCTCCAAAGCGAGGCATTGCTAGTTCCTAAAATGGCTGCCAATGTGAATTTAGCCAAGATGGAGTCAGGGCAGCCTAGGAAGGGGGGCCTTGGTAACACCTTCCACCAACTCAAATGGCTGTTCCATTGGAGGGGAAATCATGTAAGGTGGAGGAAGGATCATTAGAATGGAGAAAGGTTTTTGGCTTTGCTCAGAGAAGTGTTGGGATACAGGACAATGGCTCTCCCCTGCCTCAGCTGCTCAGGATCCAATGGTAGCTGAAAGCATTCTTTGCTTCCTTCTCTCTGTGCTCTGCCACAGAAGCAGAGGGAAGAAGAGAAGGAACTGTGCTGCTCCTGTTATAGGTGGCACTACCCGCATGCACGGGCATATTAAGGGAAGGAGCTGGCCCCAGTCTCATTGTTGGCATGCAACAATGCCCTTTAGTTCTCTACATAGGGCAAATAGGTCAAACCCTACACCAAAGGATAAATGGACATAAATCTAACATCAAGAATCACAGAGCGGAGAAACCTGTAAGAGAACAACCTCCCAGGACACTCAATGGGCCTCCCCTCAAAGTAGCTGTTTTATTGCAAAGGGATTTCAGAAACAGACCAGAACAGGAGATTGCTGAGTTACAAGTTATTACTAGGGCTTTACAGATATTAATTTCTTATCTCACTACACATGCTAATGTAGGGTTGCCAGGTCCTACCTGGCAGCCAGCAGGGGGCTCCTGGGTCCTTCCCAGGATCTTCTGCTGTCTGCATGAAGTGTGCGCAGCGTAATCATGTCACCCGGAAGTGATGTCATTGCATCACCAATGTCGGGAGAGTGACACTCTAGTTTTTCGGCAAAACTCCATGGGTTTTTTGTCTTCAAAACCATAGAGTTTGCCCAAAAACTAGAGGGTCACCCCCCCCCAAGTCAGTGATGCAATGATGTCATTTCTGGGTGATACCCAGCAACCTCCCTGATTGGGGGTGGGTTTCCCCCCACCAGCCAGCTGGCTGGCGGTGGATTTTTAAAATTACTTTTTTATTAAATGCTTTCAACAGAATTACAATACAAGCATATCAAAATTGCAATGGTAATACAACTTTTTCAATAACAAACAAACAAACTTCAAGAATATTTCAACTACAAACGAAATTATAACCAAATAGAAACAAAATTAAAAGTAAAGAAAAACAATCTGTTTTAACAGCCAAGCTCTCAACTATTACAAAACAAGAATTGCATTCAATGTTGAAACAAATTTGTCTTTATCTGATAAATACTCCAAAAAAACAGAACCATATTGCTATAAATTTGGACTGATAGTTCTCACTGCACTTTTGTCTTAAAGATTCGGTAATTTTATCTAGCATACAAAGTTCACTAACTTTCAAAATCCAACTATTAGTGGAAACTAAGCTAGAATTCTTCCAGAACATTGCTAAAGTCATTCTTGCTGCCGCACAAAGGTATTCCAAAAGAGTTTTGTTAGCATGAATAGTATTCATTTGAGGCCAAATATTGAACAATAGAATCTTTGGGTCTAAAGGTACATTATAGTTAGTTATTCAATAGATAACAAAGATAAAATTCTTCCAAAAATGTTGCACTTTATTGCATTGCCAGTATGTGCCTGGCTCCCCGCAATCTTTCCAACACTTGGGGGAGGCTTTTTTTGTTATATAATGAACCTTAAAAAGGTAAAGGTAACCTTAATTGGCATTAAATACCACCTTGAAAGTGTTTTAAATAATTGACTTCTAATCATTACATTACTAGCTTGGAAAGCACTAGAGTTCCAAATTTTAGACCACTCCTCCACAGTGATAGAGACATCTCTTTCTTTATTCCATATATTCATATACGATGGTGGTTTGTTATAAGACAGCTGAATTAAAATAGTATACAGTATGGAAATGTAACCTTTATAACCTACGGGATTATGTTTTAATAACTGTTCAAAAGGTGTAAGGGATCTCATTAAGCTTTCCCTAATAGTTGAACAATTGAAGCAATGATTTAACTGGAAATACACATACCAAGGAACTGAGTCAGATAACATTGAATCTACAACTATTTTATCCAACAGTCTACCATTTTTAATTAAATCTATAAGCCTATTTAAATTTGTATTTCTAAATAATTCATAAGCATTGTTATGTCTTGCAGGCAGGGGTCATTTCCTGCAGGAGCGCACAGGAGCGGAGCTCCAGCAGTAAAAAGCCCAGGGGGCGGACACATGCAACAAGCCCCACCCCCTGCTTCCAGCAGCCCTCACTCAGAGCAAGAAGCAGCCAGGTAAGTTGCAGAGCCCCCCCCCGCCCCCCCGGTCCAAAACAGTCCAGTGGCACTTTTAAGACCAAGTTTTATTCAGGTACAAGCTCTCCCTCCTCTGCGAGGACGGATCTGCACGTTCCCCCCCCCCAATAGCTAGCAATCCACCCAGGGGGTGTGGCATATGCAAATAAGTTATGCTAATGAGCTCCTGCATCTCTTTTTCTACGAAATGACCCCTGCTTGCAGGTATAAACCAATGCTGTTCGGTGAACACAGCTAATGGAGAAATCGGTGGGGCAAGTTTGCCTCGATAATGATCCCATACCAATATAGTGTTCCACAAGAAAGGATTATCCTGCAGTTCAGAGGGTCGCTCTGACTTAGATTGCCAAATTATTTCTTGCAATGATTGATGTGAAGAAAATCCTGTTCTATGATATACCACTCAGGAGCTGTATTAGTATTCAGGAGCTTAATCAGATTGGTTAGCTGCGCAGCATCATGATACAATAATAAATTGCGATAGGCCATGCCTCCCTGCTGGCGGTGGATTGAAGTCCTTAAAAGCAGGGAACCCCCCCAGGGACCTGGGAACCCTATGCTAATGTCATTCAGTTCTCACATCTGTTTGTAAATTCTTTTATTATGCTGTATGCTAATCTGCTGCTATTCACAGTTCTTACCCATCGCCTTAATCCAATTTTAGCTATATTTGCTGTTATTCATAGGTCTTAAAGGTAAAGGTAAAGGTTCCCTTGCTCGAAAGCCAGTCGAATCCGACTCTAGGGTTGTGATGCTCATCTCCGTTTCAAAGCCGAAGAGCCAGCGCTGTCCGAAGACGTTTCCATGGTCATGTGGCCGGCATGACTAAACACCAAGGCGCACGGAACGCTGTTACCTTCCCACCAAAGTGGTACCTATTTATCTACTTGCAATTTCTTGCTTTCGAACTGCTAGGTTGGCAGGAGCTGGAACTAGAGACGGGAGCTCACTCCGTCATGCGGCAACCTGGGTCTTGAACTGCTGAACTACCGACCTTCCACAGCCTGCAGTTCAGCGTCTTAACCACTTGAGCCACCGCAGCTCCCTTCACAGGTCTTACCAATTGCCTTATTCCAATCTTAGCTCTAATTGGCCCTTCCTGGCAACATCCTCCACCCTGCTACCTGTATGTAATGGTTGGTGACTTCTGTTTCAATGTATCTGAAGAAGTGTGCATGCACAGGAAAGCTTATACCCCCAGAACTTTGTTCTGTTGCTTCAGATCAACATGGCTACCCCCCTGAATCTAGTGTCTAGTAGTTATACTGACAATTGTACTCCATAACATACTCTTCATTTGTGATTTTCATCAGTTTATGGTAGCCTAACTGGTTACCTTGTTTGTGGCTTTTGCTATCTAGACAGCTGCAGGTTGGTTTGGCAGGGGGCATCTCTCCATCTCTAGATATCTAATACTGATCAAATGGTGAGTTATCAGGCATCCCAGATGGCCAAATACATTCATTTGAACAGCTCCCTTTCAGGGCACTTATTTAAGGATGTTGATGGGTACCCTCATATCCATGATCCATTCTGATTAATAATTATCACTCATGTTCATGCTGGAATAAATGTGGTTAGTCTTTAAGGTGCTGCTAGACATCTGTTTCTATTTTAAGGATGCCAACAACCTTGACCTTTTAATAGAGGCTCAAAGCCTGGAAATGGGCAGTTGAGGCTTTTCATAGGCCCTGGTCACACAAATGGTTTTGAGCCGGGAGAGGGACGAATCGGGGCCGCAGCAAACGGGCGCGATCCCACTGCAACATCTGGGCAGCGTTGCGGACCCATCCCCGATCCGGCCATTCCCCCGAAAAGACGCATCTAAAATGAACCACCTACTGAGGTGGTTCTTCCAGGACGGCCGCATCCCCGGCTCCTGTCTGAACTGCGCATGCTCAGACATGCGCAGTTCGGCAGTCTCCCGTTCCCCTCCGTCGCTTCCCCCGGCATCTGATTGTGCCGGGGAAGGAATGCGCCGCGGCTCAGGGGATCAATGTGATCCTGCCGCGGCGTGTACCTTTTGGTGCGGCTTTCAAAAGCCGCACTTCAGCCCGTCCCTTTCCTCTCCGTGTGGCAGGGACCATAGTACGGAGAAAAATAACATCACTTAACAAACAGCATGCCATCAATCCACTGCTGAAAAGGCAGGAGATTTCTCTCCAGATTGTTGGCAATCCTACTTGTCACCCTCCTCCTTCCCAGTTTGGGACCTGCTCACTGAACATGGTGACTAGTTTAGTGGCTGCCCAACAGGGCTGTACCGAAGGTCACACAGGAAGGTTTGTCGTTGGTACTTCCACACCATCCACTGTTGTGACTGCTTTGACATCTGTGTAGCTTTCCTCCTCCCTTGTTCCCTGTTTTCCTTTGTTTGTAGCTAAGGCCCAGATACACCAGCCAGAATTTATTACTTTGGGACACAGAACCATTCTCTCAACCCACAGGCCTTTGGCCAGCTTCAGTATGGCATTTCAACTTGGCTTGAGAAGGGATTTTGAGAAGGGTTATGATGTTCTAAGAACATGAGTCAGATCCTTTAAGATCCTAAGTAAAGCTGCCTGGTATCTGGAAGTTAAACTGATACCAGTTTCCATCAGTTTTAATGTGCAACACGTTTCTGAATGTCATTCTGGTCACATATACAACACAGTGAAATTATCCAGTGTGTTGAAATTTCTCAACAATAGCAGTATTTACCTCAGGGACAAAAGTATAAACCCCCAGCAAATTCAGAAAAATAAATTGAAGAATAAATTAAAGCAAACTGCAGGGTCTCAATTTGGATTTGAATCATGGCGCAAGGAGAAAGCCTTCCCTATGCATTATTCCCCCACTGAAATTGCACTGGGGAGCTACTATTTACCTCACTGTGGGAATAGGTGGGTATTGCACATTTGCCCCAATGGAACAAACAACAGCTCCCAATTGCCATTTCAGACCAGGACCATGACACGGGGGCAGGCTTAACCTCCATGGCTCCCATCCAAATTAGGTCTTTGAACATCTCAGTCTTCAAGGGGGGAAAAGCAACTGAACATTCTGTTCACACAACTTGCAGAATCTCAAAGTGCCAATGTACATGTGATGTTGGGAATCCTTCAGATAATTTAGCTTCAAAAAGCAAATGGCTGGCGAATGTGGACTGCATTTATGGCAGGCAAAGGGGCATTAGCTCTCCCCCTGTATCATTTCCATATCAGATCCCATTGTTACCCAAAATAGTCTATTAATTAATTACTTGCGGGATTTAGCTTCACAAGAGGGGGTAACTTGGGATCAGCACCTTTGTATATGGGGGCCCTTCCCTGAGAACTCTCAAATGAACCAGGCTGATGTTTAACTAATAGAGTTTTTATGGGATAAAAGAATACACACAAAGCACACATAAAACACACAGCCAAGAGCTAACCAAGGAAAAAAAGGGAGTAGCTGCAAATAGTTTAGGATAGGCTATATTTACCACTCTTGACCATTTCAGATCCAAGGAAGAGAGAGAAGGACCAGCACTTCATGGAACCTAAATGCATGTAGGGGTATGGGGTTGACAGAGAGACAGAGAGCGAGAGTGCAATGGGGCAGTATGCCTATGTTGTTGTTCAGTCGCACAGTCGAGTCCGACTCTTCGCGACCCCATGGATCATCTCCCGCCAGGCCCTCCTGTCTTCCACCGTCCTCTGAAGTTGGCTCAATTTCATGTTCGTTGCATCGATGACACTGTCTAACCATCTCATCCTTTGCCGTCCCTGTCTTCTTTGACCTTCAATCTTTCCTATGCCTATATTTATATCCAAAGATGGTATGCTGGTATATTTGGATCAAAAGAACAATAATGTTGATGTGTTTACAGGAAGGCTGCCCAAGGACATGGATCATGCCAAATGGTCCTCCCAGACAGAGGGATTGATTATTTTCCCAAAGATGTTTATGGTTTCTGATGATCCTCAGAGTCGGGATAGGAGATACTTATCAGTTGTAAGGAATGTGGTAAATCTGTCAGCCGGGGAAGCAGAATAGAGGAATGGCAAAGCAAAGTGTCAATTTCCCAGGAAATCCACGGGTTGTAAACTATTTATTAACTTTTGGATGGGAGAAGAGTGTTTGTGCACATCATCCATTGAATCACTACTTCCAAATATTTTCCCAGGTTGGTTCCCTGACTGGTATTTGAAATCACCTTTGGGTCAGGCAGTGTCTTTATATAAAGCAATATCTGGATTTATATATATATGAAGGGTGTATGGTTTCACTTCCTTGTAGAAACCAACTGACCATCTTCTAGGATGGTGCTCTCAGTTAACACCCAGGACTGCTTTTAGCCCTGATGGGGGAGGGGGTCAGGTACAATATGGGTATTGGTCTTCCCTACCAAGGTGGTAACTTCCCTACAGATGTGGAAGAACAAATTTAGAGTCCGGTGGCACCTTTAAGACAGACAAAAGTTTATTCAAGGTGTGAGCTTTCCTGTGCAAAGCACACTTTTTCAGATACAATGGAATGGGCTGCACAGTTCAAACTTATAAGACTGAACAGCAAATTAACGTGTAACATGATGAAGATGTTTTAAGCTATGCAAAAAGAGAATGAAATAACAAGCTAAGGTTATAAGGTCAACAGTTGTAAAGCAATAAATATGTCAAAATAAATTTGAGACTCTCCATTCACTCTCAGAGCATGGAGATCACTTAATAGGGTTGCCAAGTCCCCCCTGTATGTACAGGGGGGGGGGACTCCAGCTTCGGAGCGCGCTAGGTCAGGTGAGCCTCAATAAGGGGTCAGCTTGTGAGGTAAATGTAATCGAAAGAAGAAATGCTTAGTTTGGTCCTAAGTCTGCTGTAGATGTTACTTCCTCTAGATTCAGCCTATGAGGTCAAGAGCTGAACACAGATGTTTCTCTGTATCACAGCCTGAGTTTTTGCAGTAGACCACAGAGGGAATACTTTATTGGCCCAGAACACTGTGCAAACCCATAGTTTTTTGAAGACAGACATTGCCAATAACTGTATAAACATAACTAAGCAACAGGTCTGTGGTTAGAAAATTGCTGTTGTAAAACTAATCAGTATAGTTCAGGTACTGAGGATGAATCATACTTCTATAAATAAACATGGTGAGCGGCTGCTCCGAAATGGTGACCAATCTGAAAGCTGAGAATTCTGAAAGAGCCTTTTTGCTCCTTGACAGAGTGATAGTATCATGATTAGTGGCTGAAACTCCTCTCGTGTAACTGGAACTCAGGCTTGATTTTGAGAGATATAGATAAGTCTGTGTTATGACCTAAGCAAAAAGCTTTCTTGTTATTTGCTGCTAAAATATGTTATGTCAAGGACTCAGGCTGATCTCAGAGAATTCAATTATTTAAAATTTATTTAATGGCTAATGTGTATCTCCTGTGATGTCATTTATATGTTGCACCTCTCTTTCACAACTATTTCTGGTTATTAGGCTTGTGAATAGATTTGTGTTACTTTCAGGGGTCATTTTGTAGAAAAAGAGCTAGGGGGACTCATTAGCATAACTCATTAGCATATGCCACACCCCCTGACATCATCGGAAGTGTGTCCTCCCCACAGCCGGCGGCAACCTCCAGCGGGCACCAGCAGGGAGCTCCAGGCCCCGCCCTCCCACACGTCACCCGGGGGGATGGCGTCCCCCCGCGTCCCCCCCAAATGACCCCTGGTTACTTTCCATAAGTCACAAACACAGATAATGGCTTGGATCCAATCAACTTTTCTGATGGTTAAAAAGGAAGCAGAGGTCCCTTCTGACCACCAAGGAAGCACATACTGGGGATCATGGAACCCACATGGCTAAGAAGCCATGTGGGATGGGGACTCTAATAAACAGGGAAATTGGGCAAGATTGAACCCAAAAAAAAGTTGGCTAGATCCAACCCAATGATATTTTGCAGACTTCGTATTTAGGGTTGGTGATCTCCAGGTGGAGCCTGGAGATCTTCTGGCATCACAAGTGATCTCTAGACTACAGTTCCCCTGGAGAAAACAGATGCTTTGGAGGGTGGATTCCATGGCATTGTACCCTGGTGAAGTCCCTCCCTCCCTCCCCCATACCCAACCTTCCCCAGGCTCCATCCCCAAAATCTCCAGGTATTTCACAACCTAGGGTTGGCAACCCTGTCATATTTCCCTTTAGCTTTAAAAAATTACTCATAAAAAGGAAGTTTATTGCTGGGACATTACTGTTCCTGTTGGTTGTAGTACTGGCTTCCCACTGACATTCTACTTTAGACCAAGCCCAGAGGACAAAACATTTCACAGTGAGCAGACCAAAATCTGCAACAGTGGCTCAGATCCACCAGAGGTTTTTCCTTTGGGGGAAGGATTTCGGCCCATAGAACATGGCTTCAGGTGGGTAGCCATATTGGTCTGCAGTATAAGAGGAAGATTCACACCCAGTCGTACCTTAAAAACCAACACGTTTTCCAGAATATAAGCTTTTGACAGTCAGAGCTCCCTTTGTGTGACAAATTTTGTCCATGGAATATTACTGTCTTGTCTCCCCGCCCTTCTTGCTGCAGCCCAGCACGCCCCCCTCCCCCGGGAAAGCCATTATTCTGGAGGGTGTTTTGGGCAGCAGTGTGAGGAGCAGTGTTCCCTCTAAGCTGAGTTAGGGTGAGCTAGCTCACAGTTTTTAAGCCTCCAGCGCACACATTTTTGTCTTAGCTCAGGAAGGGACGGCTCCAGAGCAAACTAATTTATGCAGTAGCCAAATCGCCCCCTCACAACTTTAATGCCAGTAGCTCACAAGGTAGAATATTTGCTCACAAGACTCCACAGCTTAGAGGGAGCATTGGTGAGGAGGAGGTGAAAACGTAACACCTTGCAGGTAGAAGTTCTTCCTCCCATGGAAGAATTTTGCTGGATCCAAGCCATGTTTGCCTGAAATTTGTATTTAATTTTAAGCTAAGTTGTTTTTAAAAGACTTCTTACAGCCGAAACTTACATTTAAAAATGATTTAAGTACAGGTATCAGATTTAAATGTTAAAAAACTGGATTTTTAAAATCCATTTTCCCCCCTGATCAGTGCCTTTGAACATAACTTTTAATGCTATTGTGATTATGTACCATCCCTGCACAAGAAGCCAAAGCCAAACAACGAGTCTCTTACATAAATGAAAACAGACCTGATAGAAAAGCAGAAACTACATCTTAAGGAGGTTAAGAAAGTTCAAAGAATGAAAGTTTAATGAAAGCCATGAGTCAGCTATGTTTTCTTTCCCAATGTATCTCTTATATTTCTAAGGGGAAAACCCTCTGAAACTGGTGGCCAGAGGCCACCCACCCAACTGTTAACAAAAGCAGGAAGAACAACATGGAATCCCCTTGTTGACCAATCAGAACATTCACTGTTTTTGCTACAGCTTCCTGAAACTGAAAAGAAAATATTTACAGGCTCCCTAAGAAAGTAAATAGTAAAAACCAAAAGAGAAGAATGAGTAGCTGAGAAACAGAACTCTATTATATATAGTAGCCATTTTCAGGCAAATAGGCCACAACTGGTCCCTAAGGCAATTTCATCTTGCCCCATGAAGCCATCAATTTATTTCTTCATTTTTAGGACATAGCAACACAGTATGCCCAACGTGTTTGGTAATGAGTGCGTGACCAGACTTGTGCTCAGACATACATCGAGGAAACTCACCTTAAAAGTGCTCATTCACTTGCCCCTGTGAGGGAGGGCTGTGAGGGGAGAGAAGGAGCTTATGGTTTACCTCCCATCCCTCTTTTGTCAACAAAAAGGGCAGTGGGGAAGAAGAGAGTAGGTTTTAATACCCTGCTTTCTCTACCCTAAGAAATCTCAGACCATTTCCGCACCACAGCCTTACTGCTTTTTCCTGGCAAGTTGGATCCCCAGTCTGATGCTCCGACTTTGTAGCACTCCTTCCACAAAAGGGCATTTCCTTTGGGGTTTTGGTTTTCCTCTAGTTTTGCCCAAAAACTAGAGTGTCACCCCCCTGATGTCCCTGACTCGATGACATCATTTTTGGGTGACATCATCAGGGCGCACGTGCTTTGTGTGCATGCTAGAAGATCCCAGAGCAGAGCTTGGATCCCCCCACCAGTAGCCAGGTAGGACCTGGCAACCCTAGCTCTGGCCTGCAGCAGGAGGGAGAAGGCCAGAGCTTAACTGAGGGAAACTGCTAATTTATTTACAGGTATGTGATGAGCCCAACAACCAGGGAGAAATTGCGTCCTAGAATTTCCCCTTTAGGACTTGTTATAAAGAATACAACCGGAGTTGTGATATGGTTAAACCTCTTTCCCCCTGACTAAATCAGTCTGGCCTGCCGCAGGAGAGAGAAGGCCAGAGCTTTACTGAGGGAAACTGCTAATTTCTTTGCAGGCCCAAACCAGAGAAAGGATTCCAGAGCAGCAGCAGCAAGCACTAAGAGCATATGGGGAAGAAGTAGCCCTCCATTTCATTGTTAACATTTGGGACCTTCTCTTTTTCCTTGTGTTCATGGACACTGTTTGCTAAAATTTGCCTTTGTTCTGAATAGGGTTGCCAACTGGCACTTACCCTTCCGGCGGGGGACTCCAGTTTGGCTCCCGGCGCACCGCATGCACGTCACAGGGAAGTGACGTCATGACGCTGGGCATGCACCATAGAGTTTTCCCTTGTATGGCCATGGCCCCGCCCCCAGCGTTCCCGGCATCATAACGTCACTTCCCTGTGACGTGCACGCTGGGCCGGGGTTCCCCCCGGGGCCCAATTCCCCGGCGTCGGGGAACGGGCCTCTGGGGCAGGGGGGTTTCCACCCCCTGAGGGGATTTGGCAGCCCTAGTTCTGAAGGGCATGATCCTGTCTCTTCAAATGTTGATATGTTCATAGACCTTACCACTCAGTTTTATCTTTAATTGTAAAATTCTTAGGTTTATGATAAATGTTTGTTATATTGAAAACCATTTAATGCCTTGAATTTTTTCTTTCTATACTTTTGAAGCAATTTCACATTTGTCTAGCCATAAAGGTGCTGCCATTTATTGATTCCGTTCCCCCATTAGAAAGGGTCACACCACCACTACCAATCTTCCCTTGCAATGTGCAGCCACAGGGGAACACTTCGCAGGTTCTAGGGTGCAGGGTCATTCAAGATAACTGTGCAGCCCAAACCTAATTGACATCTTAGAACATAGCCCGGAATCTCCTGCAACGTACCAGGTTCTATGCAGACTCTCCTGCAGTGTGTGTGTGTGTGTGGGGGGGTTCTTCAGCAGGCATGTCTCCCTGGAAGCACAAAGTCTGGAAACCATTGCTCCCACTAAATCAGTGTCTTTACAAGCTTCCAAAAGTATCCTCTTTAATGATTTTGTACCTTTTCATTTATACTGGTGCAAAAAGGTTATTTCACCAAAGCCGTCCTACCATTTCTGGCTGTTCAATTTGAAATCAGTGTTGCGTAACGACAATTGGCCCAGTTCCCATATATTATTGTTTTTAAAATAGAAGACACTGACTCAGCTTGGTAGACATCCAAAGTCTATTTCGTATAAAGCTGGAGGCGTGTGTGCACACTCTCTCTCACACACACAAAGCCATGATTCAAAACAAAACAAAGAAACACCTGTGTAATTAATCTTGGTTTTGAAGAGACTGGGGTGAGGAGCAGCCCCGTAGCTAGGGAATTCTTTGGGAGGGGGCCTTGGGGGGGCCACCAGCTAATTAAATGGAAGTACAGTGCAGGTGGTAAGTTGGAGCACTTTGGGGGCAGCCCTGGAGGGAGGGGGCCCAGAAGAAACACAAGGGGGCCGGGCCCCGTGGGCCCCATGTTAGCTACGGGCCTGGTGAGGAGGGCTTCTGGACAGAGGGAATTATTTAATTACACAGGCTCTCCTAGTGATTACCCAGATCCTAGTGCCAGTGTGTGAAAGAGTACTTGAATGGGAGAGATCTGGGCCTGAGTCCCTGCTAGCGTTGCCAGGTGCCTGGAGAAAGAAATGTCCTTCCTTTTAACAGAGCTTTAATGGGATACTATTTACCTTCATGCCATGAAAACCTACAACTGCCCATTTCCACACACGAAACCTCTATTAAAGGGTCAGGATTTTCCCCTCTAGGACAGCTGACAGTCGTAGGCCCACAACCCAGCTGGGCTGCTGTGGGGGGGGGGGAGAGGGGAGAATGGGAGCAACCTCTCATTGCTGCCCTGAGCTCTTGAGAGGGAGGGTAGAACATAAGGGCCAAACTACATGATACACCCAACATGTGTCAAGGCACGGGTGCAGAACCAGACTCACAGTCAGACATGGAGCCAAAGAAAAGGGGTGAAAAGCACTTGAGAGCCTGCATGAGGAATTGGTTAAGAATAGCGGACTCTAATCTGGAGAACCGGGTTTGATTCCTCACTCCTCCACATGAAGCATGCTGGGTGGCGTTTGGCCAGTCACAGTTCTGCCAGCTCACTCTTTTTCTTTAAAGCACTAAATGACACCAAAAGCCACTATTGCAACATATGGAAGATTAAGATAGGGTTGCCAACTCCAGGTTGGGAAATTCCTGGAGATGTGGGTGTAGACCCTGAGGAGGGCAGGCTTTGGGGAGGGGAGGAACATCAGAGGGGTAAAATGCCATAGAGTCCACTCTCCAAAGCAGCCATGTTCTCCATGGGAACTGATCTGCATCATCTGGGAATCAGTTGTGATTCTGGAAGATCCCCTGGCCCCACATGGAAGTGGGCAACCCTGGATTTGGACTTGCTCTGTATGGAAAAGCTAAGCTGATGATGACTGTTGAAGTTGCAACAATATGAACCAGCAGTGATGTACCAAGGGCGGAGTGTGCACTCTGCCCTGGGTGCAGCTTGAGGAAGGCCCTTGAAGGAGGGCCCTTGAAGCCAGAATCATGCTAGAAAAGAACAAGAGTCCAGTAGCACCTTAAAGACTCACAAAAATTTGTGGCAGGGTATGAGCTTTTGTGAGTCACTGCTCACTTCTTCACTGCATCACACTGTGTCCAGCTGAATGTCTTTCCTTTTATTTTTAAAATGCAGTTCTAGCTGCAGCCACTAGGGGCACAGGGAAGTCATAGGAAAAAGCTCTCTAGGATCTGCTAGTCTTTCTCCAAGACTGAAGCAAACTTGCTTAGCAGATTGTGCTAAGCCAAACATCTAAGTGAATGCCCTGATAGCTGCTACAGTAATTGCCCCCTGTCTAGCCTTTCTCTCTTCCTTTCCTTGCTCCCAGCTCAGCCAGATCTTACAAAGCAGTAGTTAGGGTACTGCAGCAAGATAAAACAACCTTTCCCTCTCTTAATTTCTCTTCCTCTTTTCCACACTTTTCTCATTCATTTCTGTCTCCTTTCACCTAATTTTCCATGTCCCTCCTTTTATTTTAACTTATTGGTCTCAAGAGAGAAGAGAAGAGATTGGATTTATACCCTGCCCTTCACTAACCGAAGGAGTCTCAGAGCACCTTACAAACTCCTTTCCCTTCCCCTCCCCACAACAGACACCCTGTATGGTAAGTGGGGCTGAGAGAGCTCCGTTGAGAACTACTCTTTCAAGAACAGCTCTGACAGAACTATGGCTTGCCCAAGGTCATCCATCAGCTGCAAATGGAGGAGTGGGGAATCAAACCTGGTTCTCCCAGATTAGAGTCCACACACTTAACCACTACACCAAACTGGCTCTCTGATTAGGGTTGCCAGGTCTTACCTCCTTGCCAGCGGGGGGTGGGAGGGAACTCTCCAGGAGTGGGGGGGATGTCACTTTGCATGCTGTCCCGACATGATGATGTCATGCAGAAGTGATGTCATCATGCCGGGGATGTCACGTGACAATGCTCTGGTATTTTGGGCAACACTCTATGGTTACCAGTAGCTCACAAAGTAGACTTTTTGCTTACAAGACTCTACAGCTTAGAGGGAGCATTGTGGCAACCCTATCCCTATCGTGCTTGGTGACAGAATGGATTTAAGAGTACTACAACAGCAAACCATTGTTACCAAAGAGTTTTGCCCAAAATACCAGAGTGTCACTGCACAATGTCCCTGGCATGATGACATCACTTCTGTGTGACATCATGATGTTGGGGATGTCGCGCTGGGTTGTGGCTGTTGGGGGTGGGGCTTCCCCGCCAGCCACTGGCAGGCAAAACCCTGCAGAATCAGGGGATTCCCCGCTCCCACTTGGGCACAACCCTATCCCTATCGTGCTTGGTGACAGAATGGATTTAATAGTACAATAGAAAACCTTTGTTAATATTATGACAAGAAGGCACTGGTTCTGCTGGGCTTCTCCCCTCCTTGTGTAGACTGTTTGACATCAACTAGCATGGCCACAATGGCACTGGATTTGCTGGGCACTGTACATTGCACTGGTTCTGCTGGGCTTCCAACCCCCCCCTTTCTTGGACTGTTATTCTGTGCTTGACATCAGTCCTCTTGAGCTGGCATTGCCATAATGACACTGCTAGGCACTCTGTGATTGCACTGATACTGCTGGGTACTCTGTACATTGCACTGGTTCTGTTTGGCTTGCAAAAATGCTCCCCCTTCAGTTTCTACTGCAAAGATTCTCTGGTTTCACGTTAATCCTTTGGAAACAGCAGAGGATGGGGACACCTTCTTTGAGGGTAGTGTGTTTCTTAACATCCAGTCCTATGAAGCTTATGATCACTATTTTGTGATGCTTTGGCTAATGTTAGTTAGTAAAAGTTAGTACAAACTGGGTCGCCATAAGTCAGCTGTGACTTGATGGCAAAAAAAAGAGAGAGAGAGAGGAGGGGTGTGTTAAAAATTATCCACCCCAGGCACCAAATAGGCTAGGTACGCCACTGGGAACCAGAATATTTCATGACTCCATGGCTTCCTTATATCTCTTACTTACTTACTTACTTACTTACTTACTTACTTACTTACTTGGTTTTATTAGAATCATGGATCAGCCAGCAATATGATAATCAACACAGCTCAGCAACACATAGAAGGAAATATATGTACAGTGAAAATTCATAGCCCCTTTATAAATTAATTTCCATGATACATGCATCATTAATAGAAACATTTAACCAAGTGCTTCCTTATTAAACAAATGGAAGTGCAGAATTCAGCTACGTTAAGGGTGGTTTCATTAGAATGATCTGAAAGGAGAAGGGACATATAAAAATTTGTCATATTTACCTGGAAAGTTGGATGGATCTGGCATGATGTAGAAGGAACAAACGTCCTTATAAAATTAACAATACAATTGGATATGTTTAACTGTTCCTATTGCATTTTATTGGCAAAGACAAACACATTGAGAACAGCAGGTATATGAATATCTCCCTTCCAGAAGAGCTGAAGGTCAAACATTAAAACAGGCCAAGATAAAGGCTCTTTAGCATATGGCTCTTTTATCTCATTTGTTGATAATGATGGGTTGTGTGTAAAAAAAATTATTATCTCATTAGTAACCTTTCCCACATGCAACTGACTGCAAATAATGTAAACATGACTTCAGCTGATAATAGCTTTTATTGCTTCCTTGCAGGCAAAGCTCTGAAAACAGCTTAGCCGGGCTGTTTACAAGGTATTCTTGGTGTGTGCCAGAAGCAGGCCGCTCCTCTGGAACTTCATCCTTTCTCGTTTGAATAACTCAACCCTGTCTGTGTATCGTGGACCTGTTGCCACTTGCTGTGTTTCTATGCATGTCTGAGCTAAAAACACCTTCTCTAAAAACACCGGCCATTTTATGGAGGAGATCCTGACTCAGAAGGAACAACGGCTGCCTCCTCAAACATGGTAGCTCAAGGGCTGATTGATGGGGCAGGAAAGAGGTGGCAAATGGATAGGGGCTGGGATCAATAGCCAGGAACCTTGCATCCTATTTTCCATGGGGAAAAAAGGAAAAGATCTGTCTGATACATGGCAAAAGAAGGAAAGAGGTCTACAAACAACTGACAGAGGGAGAAAGGCTAAGAGAAGGCTGATAGAACCTTTTGGTGAAGTTATAACATCCATCTATCTATCCATCTATCCATCTATCCATCTATCCATCTATCCATCCATCTATCTATCCATCTATCCATCTATCCATCTATCCATCTATCCATCTATCCATCTATCCATCTATCCATCTATCCATCTATCCATCTATCCATCTATCCATCTATCCATCTATCCATCTATCCATCTATCCATCTATCCATCTATCTATCTATCTATATCTATCTATCTATCTATATCTATCATCTATCTATCATCTATCCATCTATCCATCCATCCATCCATC
>NW_015163604.1:1088775-1088984 GCF_001447785.1 Gekko japonicus | reverse complement strand
CTCTCTCGTCACCTCAATCTGACTCAGGTCTTTCAACACCCCTCCCGAAATCAGTGGTTCTGGAGTGGGCAAGCACTTCTCATCTTCCACAGTGAAGACGGAGGCAAAAAATGCATTTAGCTTCTCAGCCATTTACCTATCATCCTTCAATACTCCTTTTACCCCTTGGTCGTCCAAGGGCCCCACTGCCTCCCTGGCTGGTTTCCTGT
>NW_015163604.1:1070894-1088696 GCF_001447785.1 Gekko japonicus | reverse complement strand
CTCAGACTTGCATTTTATTTGCCATAGCCTGTGTTCCGTTTTATCAGCCTCACTGTGACTAGCTTTCCACTGCTTAAAGGAATTCTTTTTACTTTTTACAGCCTCCATTACTCTGTTTGTACTCATAGATGCTCACTAAAAGGGATTTTTAGAAATCTGACCTCTAAGGAGAGCCAGTTTGGTGTAGTGGTTAAGTGTGCAGACTCTAATCTGGGAGAACCAGGTTTGATTCCCCACTCCTCCACTTGCACCTGCTGATGTGACCTTGGGTCAGTCACAAGCTCTGGCACAGCTGTCCTTGAAAAAGAGCAGTTTGTGTCAGAGCTCTCTCAGCCCCACCCATCTCACAGGGTGTCTGTTGTGGGGAGGGGAAGGGAGAGGAGCTTGTAAGCCGCTCTGAGACTCCAAGTGAAGGGCGGGGTATAAATCCAATCTCTTCTTCTTCTTCTTCTTCTAAGTGGGTCAAAAGGGGTAAAATGTGCTCCCATTGATTCCTATGCAGCTGCCAGGCTGCTGCCTTCTTGCACCCCCCACTCTTTGATTCGTCAGGTGTAGAGCTCAGTGTTCTGAGGAAAAAAAACAGTTATAGGGAACTACAGAGAGCTAATGACAGTTGAGGAAATCAGAAGAGGCCAACTGCCTTTGAGGTGAAGCAAAGCTGCTGGTCCAGCCTCCCTATGGCTTCAAACATGCTCCCCCCCTACACCTGACAGGCAGTTGTCTGTCAGGTGCAGCAGCAGTTGCAGGGTACTTAAAGCCACGAGGGAGTTACTGCCCCAGCAGTAACGTCTTAGTGATCCTGCCAGCCCCGCCTCCACAGTGGCTTCTAATACTTTCCCCCTCCCCCTCCTACACTGGACAGGCAGCTGCCTGTCAGGTGTAGGAGAGGAAGTGGGATGCTTACAGCCGCTGGGGAGATTTGCTCAGCAGGATTGCCTTAGCCCTACTGCTGGCCCAGCATCTCTGATGCCTTTAAACATGATCCCCCCCACACCAGATAGGTGGGTGTCTGTCAGGTGTAGGAGCAGGAGCAGGGTACTTTAATTCATCACGGACGCTGCCCCAGCAGGATCACCTTAGTGGTGATGCTGGCCCAGCCTCTCTGATGGCTTCCAACACACTCCCCCCACCTCCTACATCTAACAAGCAGTTGTCTGACAGGTGCAGCAACAGTTGCAGGGTGTTTAAAGCCATGAGGAAGGCCGCCCCAGCAGTAACGCCTTAATGATCCTGCCACCCCACCCCCACAGTGGCTTCTAATACTCCTCCCCCTCCTACACTGGACAGGCAGCTGCCTGTCAGGTGTATGAGAGGAGGTGGGATGCTTACAGCCGCCAGGGAAGTTTGCTCAGCAAGATTGCCTTAGCCCTGCTGCTGGCCCAGCCTCCCTGATGCCTTTAAACATAATCCCCCCAACACCAGACAGGCCGGTGCTGAAGCAGGACCAAGGTACTTTAATCCATCAGGGATGCCACCCCAGCAGAATCACCTTAGCGATGCTGCTGACCCAGCCTCTCTGATGGCTTCCAACACACTCCCCCCACCTCCTACACCTAACAGGCAGTTGTCTGTCAGGTGCAGCAGTGGTTGCAGGGTGCAAGCCTTGAGGGAGCCTGCCCCAGCAGTCTACAGAGAGGTCCTTCAGTAGAGAAAAAAAAATACGTATGTCTCACTTCATTTTTATACTACAATCTTCTCCATTAGAATTCCTACAACAAATGTTACATTTCAAACTTTACATCATCAGTATTATAACTGGATTTACGGAAGTTAAATACTGTAGTGAAGCACGGGTATCAGGCTAGTTGGTCATAAACTTGTCAATAAAAGCTTTATTGGTGCTACTTAGTGATGTTATCCATTGCATAGCATGCACGGTCAAACCAGGAAGGCTTTGATAATTCAGATTATTCAGAAAAGGGAATGGGAATTTAATGTTCATGTGTTCACTGTCTACTCAGACTGGTCTTTCAAATTAGCACAGAATCATGACTGTAAAATAACAAGCTTCTAATCATACTGAAACAAGACTTGTAACATTCTGGCAGTCCACTTTGGTTTTTAAAATGTATATTACAAGTAGGAACCAGTGAGAAAGTCATGGGAAAAATTCCTTCACTGGTCCCTG
The DNA here is from genome assembly GCF_001447785.1 of Gekko japonicus. Classification (NCBI taxonomy): domain Eukaryota; kingdom Metazoa; phylum Chordata; class Lepidosauria; order Squamata; family Gekkonidae; genus Gekko; species Gekko japonicus. Next base: position 1,086,568 of record NW_015163604.1, on the reverse strand, counting down.
CTTTCCCCTCTGGCTTCTGACACTTGTCATCAGCCACCTTTCTTTACTTTTTCCTCCCACTAGGGAGGAACTGTTGCTCAGTGGAAGAAGTTCTGCTTTGCATGCAGAAGGTCCCAGATTCAATCCCTCGTATCTCCAGTTAAAAGTATCAAGTCGTATGTTTTATGTATGCGGGCCGCCACCAGGCACCCGCAAGGAAGTGAGGAGCTTGGCTCCACAAGGACAATAGGACTTCGGATCCTAGTTCCCCCCCCTAGCCGACCAATAGGCTTATTGGCGGGAAATTCAAACCCTCCAATGGAGTGGGAGGCCCGGGGACGGGAGTGTATATAGTTGGCCTTGCAGGGCCGTTGTGTGTTCTTATGTTAAGTACTCAATTAACGTGTGCAACTGCATGTCGTCGTCCGAGTCCTCCATGCAGCGAACTCAGTATTTTTCAGTATGGGAAGTGAAAGACCTCTGCCTGAGACCCTGGAGAGCCACTGCCAGTCTAAGTAGACAGTACTGACTGTGATAGATCGAGGGTTTGACTCCATACAAGACAGCTTCATGTGTTCATGTGTTCACTGCCACCACCTCCTCACGTCTTTTTCCTCCCATACCCTACTTCTTCTCCCAAACTGGCCCCACCTTCCCTTGTCCTCCTGGTGCCCCCTCTTTTCTCAGTCTCACCTCCCTGCCATCTCACCTCTCTCTTGGCTCGGGTACTCCTTCCTGCCCTTGCCAATCCACCCAGATGAAGCACTGCTGCCACCTGCCTGTGTGCCAGGGTGGCTCCCCTTCCCTCATAGGTCTTAACCAGAGGCTGCAATGGTACCAGCTCCTCTCCTGCCCGGCTCGTGCAGTGGGGGAGCTGCAGCAACTGCTTATCCCACTCTGCCGACTGGCCTCTCCCCCCAATGCTCTGCTCTACGCTCTGCTCTTGCCCCCTTCCCTGACCCATCTTTTACCTCCCTGTCTTCACCATCAGGTAATAGAGGTGCACTGTCTGCGCATGTGCAGATGTTGCATCTCTTTTTGGGAGGATTTAACTTCTCCATTTTCCCCTGTTTTTAATTTTTTCTGCAAACCTGGTGGTGGTGGCAGTGGTGGCGGCGGCCATGTTTGAAAAGTGTCTCATATCTCAATGTGGCCCTGATCTGTAGATTAAAGTATTTGTACATGGGGCTACTCTGAGAATTAGACATATGCTGATTTTGGGGATTAATTGTTATACAAATGCAAGATCCTGTGGGAAAAACTCAAAAACAAAATACTATGCAAGCATTTAAATAGATTTACTATACTGTACTATTTGTTGTCATCAAATCACAGCTGGCTTATGATGAACCCATAGGGTTGCCACTGCCTGCCTTTGCATTATGACCCTGGCATTCCCTAGTGGTCTTCCATCCAAACACTAGCCAGAGCCGATCCTTCTCTGCTTCCAAAATCTGACAAGATCGGGCTATCCTGGGCTATCCAGGTCAGGACATGCTATACTAGACTTTTTATTTAAAGGCCTGGTTGAGTACTCATGGGATACACGCAGTCTTTGAAAGTCTATTTAAAATTGTAGAAAGATTATTACATCACCAACAATGTCACAGCCAGTATCCAATAGGCATCCAGGACATATATTCTATTTTGTAGTATTAGTTACATTTCTGGTAGGAGGGTTCTGGGATGAGTGAAACCTAATGGTTCTACTTTGAAAAATTTAAGTGGAGAGTGGAATGGATGCATTCTGCATTGCCCCAGTTCCAGAGTGGAATGTATAACTTTCCGAGCAGAGAAAGATGCACGTGATCTTTTTGTATTCTCTCCTTGAGGTCTGTCCTGCACAGAACAAGTGGCGAAATTACCACTTACCATTCATGCTGGGAAAGATTGAAGGTCAAAGAAGATGGGGACGGCAAAGGATGAGATGGTTAGACAGTGTCATCGATGCAACGAACATGAAATTGAGCCCACTTCAGAGGACGGTGGAAGACAGGAGGGCCTAGCGGGAGATGATCCATGGGGTCGCGAAGAGTCGGACTCGACTGTGCGACTGAACAACAACAAAAATTCATGCTGGAGGTCTAATTTGTTTTATTTACATCCTGACCTGAATGGCTCAGGCTCACCTGATCTTGTGGGATCTCAGAAGCTAAACAGGGGTGGCCCTGGCTAGTATTTGGATGGGAGTCCACCAGAGAATGCTAGGGTCAGAATGCAGAGGCAGGCAATGAGACCACTAAGGAAGTCCAGGGTTGCTACTCAGAGGCAAACCACTTCTGACTGTCAGACCACCTCTAAATGTCTCTTGCCTTGAAAACCCCATGAGGTTGTCATAAGTCCACTGTGTGACTTGACTGTACTTTCCACCAACATCTATTTATGTCTCAGAGCCAAGCAGATACGATGAAACCCAAAGTCTCTGTTACACCAACAGGAGTGGGGATGGGGGAGTGATACCAGCAGCTCAGGTCTCTCTGCTGTTTTGGAATATCCTCTGACATCTCAACAGGCGAAAATGAAAGTGTAGCTCCCCAATGGCCATACGAAAGATCTCTTCCTCCCAAATGATTATAGATTGCTGAAGCTTCAGCTCCATCTGCTGCATTGGTTTACTCTTCAAGTATCCACTTTCCAGTGATTTAAAAGGCAACAGGGTGTTTATTTTCTTGGTCAAAGATACATTTGAAAATCTAATTATCCTACAATATATTATCAACTGTTCAAAATATACCTGAAAAGTTGCACGGTATGAAATGATACCAGGGTATGACATAGATGGTCCGGGCTAGCCCAATCACATCAGATAAGGATGTAAGAAGAGCCCTGCTGGATCAGAGGAGTGGACCATCTGGTCCATTATCCTGTCTCACACAATGGCCAACCAGCTCCTCCGGAGGTCCAGCAACAGGGCACAGAGGCCAAGCCTTTCCCTGCTGTTGACTCCTACCCCTCAGGGTTGGCCCTGGTTCGTATTTGGATGGGAGACTACTAAGGAAGTCCTGGGTGCTATTCAAAGGCAGGCAATGGCAAACCACCTCTCTTTGTCTCTTGCCTTGAAAACATAATGGGATCGCTGTAAGATGACCACAACTTGACAGGGATTTGCTACCATCATGAAATGATAGGCTATGTCCTGCCCTGGTGCCTTTTGGAAAGCTGAAATTAAGCTCCAATCAATAACATGCTTAAAAATACCCCCAAAAATAGAGGAAAAGGGCTTTTTGGGGCATTTTTTGGGCTCGGTTTTTGCTGAATGCACATCCCTAGTCTCCTCACTTTTGTTCCACCACGCCACATCTGTAACACAGGGATAATGCTGACCCCCTATTCAGTACTCATGTAAATATTAATGGGAAAGTATAATGTGGAACCTTGCTAGTTTGTCTTTCATTTCGCTTGCTTAATAAAACATGAGCTGTGTTCCCTCTAAGCTGTGGAGTCCTGTGAACAAAGATTCTACTTTGTGAGCTACTGGCATTAAAGTTGTGAGCGAGCAATTTGGCTACTGCATAAATTAGTTTGCTCTGGAGCCATCTTTCCTGAGCTAAGACAAAAATCTGTGAGCTGGAGGCTAAAAAACTGTGAGGTAGCTCACACTAACTCAGCTTAGAGGGAACACTGGAGCGGATCACTACTCAATGCGTCCAAACAGTACTTTACACCCCCTGAGCCCTCCTGCAATACTGGAAGTGATGTAGACTGTAAAGAGAAATGCTTAAAGCAACTGGGGTGCAATGAGGTAGGAAGGGGAAAGGCAGAAGGGCTTTTGGTGGTGGTACTTACCGATGCTGAGTAGCACCTGGGAGAGGGGGGCTCTCCCAAGTCCTGAGGAGGGAATTAGTGAAAATTGGTGCAAATTTACCTATGAGTACTGTATTTCAAACCTAGCAGTTCGAAAGCAAGAAATTGCAAGTAGATAAATAGGGACCACTTCGGTGGGAAGGTAACAGCGTTCCGTGCGCCTTGGTGGTTAGTCATGCCGGCCACATGACCATGGAAACGTCTTCGGACAGCGCTGGCTCTTCGGCTTGGAAACTGAGATGAGCACCGCAACCCTAGAGTCGGATTCGACTGGCTTTCGAGCAAGGGAACCTTTACCTTTACCTTTTTTACTATATTAGGGTTGCCAGGCCCCCACTGAGATGACATCATGTATATGTCACTGGTGGATGCTAGGGATGCTTTGTCACTGTGCTGGCATCGCGGACACTACACTGATGAGTACAGGAAGTAATGTCAGCATGACACCAGGAACATCAACTGTAATGTATTGAAACGATTACATGAATCACCTCATAGGACTCCTATGTTAAGCTTCGAGCCAGACCAGGGCTCCTCTGAGCGAACTTCCTATTGGTCGCTTTGTAACAGCGACCAATCAGAACAATACCATTCCCTAGGAGGGAAAGACTCCCATTGGTCCTTAACTAAGCAATCTATCAACACATTGCTGGCAAGGGCCCACACTATCCAGGGGGGACTTGTCAACCCTAATATCAGCACCTTTTTAAACAACCCCCCCCCAAGCACTATATAAAACAATGAAGTACTAAGAAAAGCCAGCCCAATTTCATTCAGTGTAGTACAGCTCTTTTCCATGCACAAACTTTTATAATAACAGATTGCTGAGGGCTAAAGAAGACGGGGGAAACAGGATCCTACTATATTCATTATTCAAATATTATCTTGAAGTTATTTCATGTGTGCCAACCAAGTACAAATATCATACCAGGAAAAGGAAGGGCAAAATTTCCCTTACAATGGGAGCATAAGAATATTTTCCAAGCACAGCCTGGCACAAAGTAAACATTAGTGGATGTGTATGTAGATGAAAGCTCAAAAAGAAAGCTTTGTATAATGCAACAGTTTACTATTTTTTCCTATTAAAAACTATCCATGTCTCCTTCTCTCTGAAGCACACACACATCCCCCCCATGAAAACCCTGTTTCCTCTCAGACAAAACCCCTCTTCCTTTTCCAGTCAGAGAACTTTACTGTGGCAGATGTTATCTTATTCCTGCAGCATTCATGGATCAAGAAAGGGGGGAAGGTCATGTACTATTATTTCCTCTCTTTCCTCTTCAGCAGTAGATACTGAAACCAATGGAGACAAAAAACAGGGTGACACAGGCACAGTTCAAGCATTCCTTGAGCTTCTACTCCATACAGTGAAGCAGATAAACAGGCCTCTCTCACTCAGGCTTACAATGTCACAAGAGAAATGGATGAGGCCTATATGCATGGTGGCCTGACTCACACTGTCTCCCTTTTCACCATTTACTGAAAGGGGGAAAATCATTAAATCAAATTATTGTGCACAGGGCCTCGTGGAAGGAGTTAATCTCCTAACACAAATTTGGTCTGGGGTATACACTGCTATGTGTGTCCACCTCCACTCCAAGTGGTGACAATTTCCACAGGTAGTGCCTTCCTGGGTTGTAGGGATGCCAGCCTCCAGGTGGGACCTGGGGATCCCCCAGAATTATAGCTCATCTCCAGACTACAGAGACCAGTTCCCCAGGGGGAAATGGAAGCTTTGGAGGGTGGACTCTATGGCATTGCACACCACTGAGGTCCCTGTCCTCCCCAGACTCCACCCCGAAATCTCCAGGAGTTTCCTAACCTGGATCTGCCAACCCTGTCCCCATCCCCCACTGATGGCCAACAGGGATCTGGCAACCCTACTGGGTTGGTTCCCTTTGGAGGAGAGAAACATATAGGGTTGCCAGGTCCTTCTGGTCACCAGTGGGGGATGGGGTGGTAGTGTTGCCATTTCCAGGTTGAGAAACTCCAGGAGATTTGGGGGTGGAGCCTGGGGAGGACAGGGACCTCAGTGGGGTACATTGCCATAGAGCAGAGGTGTCAAACTCATTTGTTACAAGGGCCAGATCTGACACGAATGTCACTTTGTCCCCGGGCCATGTGTGCCATAAAACATAATGACAGCAGTTGGTAAGCTCTCTCATTTGTTGTATCCCCACTGCAAGGCCCACTGCAAGACCCCAAAGGGGGTGCAAAGGAAAATCATATGGGCGGACTGGAGAGCCAGCGGTGCAGCACTGGGCAGACACTCCCATGCTGCTTGACTGCTGCAGACAAGGTTGTTCCACCATACTGAAGCCATAGAGTGGCTCCGCCCACTCCCCCTGAGTAGTCTCCTGTTCCCTCCCTTGCACTAGTTGCTCGCGGGCCGCATAAGACCCCTGGTTCCGGCCCCTGTGCCTTATGTTTACACCCCTGCCATAGAGTCATAACAACATAAGAAGAGCCCTGCTGCATCAGACCAATGGCCCACCTAGTCCAGCAACCAGTTCCTCTGGAGAGAGGATGAGACCTTCCCCTCATGTTGCTTCCAGGCTCTGGGATTCAGAGGCTTAATGTCTCTGAATGTGGAGGCTCCCTACAGACACCATGGCTAGTCACCATTGATAGACTTGTCCTCCATGAATCTACCCTCCAAAGCATCCATTTTCTCCAGGGGAACTGATCTCTGTAGTCTGGAGATGAGCTGTATTTCTGGGGAGGGATCCCCAGGTCACACCTGGAGGCTGGCATCCCTAGAGCCCTAGGAGACTTATGGCATTTTGGCAGTATTTGTTTACAAATGTACAAGTAGAGCAAAGGCACATTGGCACTCCTTTGTTTGGACAGCACATCTGCTACCCCACATGAGATCTGAGAGAGATCTGTATCCTCAAGGTGCTTCAGCCAACTCACAGCAGGCTGTCTGCTTCTCCCTCTATCACCGCCAGGCCAGCCTCTAAGACAGGGGTCTTTTTACTGGTGTTGCATGAAGCATGATGTCACTTCTGGGGAAAAGCCAGAAATGCCAGGTTGCTCTAGGTATCACTGGAAACCATAGAATTTCTGAACAAAAGTTTGAGTCCAGTAGAACCTTTACAACCAACAAAGTTTTATTCTGGTTATAAGCTTTTGTATGTGTACACACAAAGGCTTATACCCAGAATTAAACTTTGTTGATCTTAAAGGTGCCACTGGATTCAAGCTCTGTTCTGATGCTTAAGGCCAACATGGCTACCCACCTGAATCTATTTTAAGAGTTTCTGGTGATTCCTAGAGCAACATTTTTTTCCTGAAAGTCACATAATGGAGCACGCATGATGGACCCACCCTGTCCCTGCCCGCCCCACCAAAAGGTGCTGAATGATGACCCTGCTGTGAGCGCAAGCTTTCACAAACAAATGATGAGTGACATTTGCAGCTGAATCCTTGATGTATTCTATTCTACTCAGTGGGATTATTCCCAAGTAAAGAAACATAGAACAACATCTTCAATTGGACTGAGAAAGGCTGCAACCACTGCACTTAATTGCAAACTTAGCAAGTAGGTTTTCGCTGTAAGGTGGAGAAGAGTTATTGCCTATTAGAAGAAACATGCTCAGTCCTGACTACCATTAGGCATCTGGGAAGTCCCCATAATATGTAGAAATCCCTCTTTGGCCCTGTTTTGTTGTCCTACTAATAGACACTCAACTATCAACTTTATTATTAGAAGAAATATGTTGGGGACCTATGGGAAATTGCAGGGGACAGTAAACCAGTGTGATAATGTGACACTACTTTCAATATCATACATCTGATTCTGAACCCTGGCTTAGATTGTGGAAACAAAAATCTATACAGCGAGGCCAGATATAGGAAACCTTCAAGTTTGCAGAAAAAATCCCAAAATTAAAAAAGAGAGTTAATCTTTCCCTCAAAATATGTAGACTGAAATGTCATGAGACCGCGTTTGGCATTAAGCGATGTTCAAAGCCACCCTCAACTCCTGGAGCTTACTCAGTGCTCATTGGACCATTTGAGAGGTTGATGAGATGGTTTTTCCTCATCTTTTTAATTTACAAATTTAATTTTTTGGCATAACCAGGGAATCCCAAGTATGCAGAAATCACTGACTTCTCTGAACAGCCCTGATTCTGATAGGCACAAGACCATCAAATTTGCTTTTAGAATAAGTTTTTCAGAAGGAATGAAAAATCTGAAGCATTTTCTTCATTCTATCTATACAAATTGAAGCCCACACATTCCTAAATGGTAGAGATAGCAAATGTTTTAAAATAGGGATCAATTCAAGCAAGAGATAAGCCCATCCAAGTCCCTGTGATTTCTGAGATTATGGCCCTTTAAAATACTCAACTTTGTCACGTCTCTTGTGATTAACGTGGGTATTGCAGAGAAGAAACCGATAATGGACATTAAACTCTTGGCTGGGGGAGGGGGAAACCGCCTTTGTTCCTGTTTACCTACAAATAGAACAAAAGTATGTTTGTTTACCTCATTTATACCCCACATTTCTCCCTACCAGGGACTCGAAGCACTTACATCATTCTCCTCTCCTCTATTTTATCCTCACCACAACCTTGTCAGGTAGGTTAGGCTGTCTCAAGGGCACCCAGGAAACTTCCACAGCAGATTGAGATTTGAAACTGGGTCTTTTGGATCCTACTCTGACATTCTAACCACTGTCCTGCACTGGCTCTACTTTTCTAAAATAGGTGATTTTAACTACCCACACACTGATTGGGTCAATATGTGTTCTAGTCAGGAAAAAGAGATTGAGTTTCTAGACACTCTTAATGACTGTGCTATGGAGCAGATGGTCACGGAACCTACCAGGGGAGAGGCGATCCTGGATTTGGTCCTAAGTAACGCCCAAGACCTGGTGAGAGATGTAAAAGTGATTGCACCACTTGGGAACAGTGATCATAATGTTATTGAGTTCAACATTTGTGTAAATAGGGAGTTGCCCAAAAAGACCGACACAACCACTTTTAACTTTAAAAGGGGTAACTTCTCTGATATGAGGGGACATGTGAGGAAGAAACTGAAAGGAAAAGAAGAAAGGGTCAAAACCATTGGGGAAGCTTGGAGACTATTTAAAACTACAATCCTAGAGGCTCAGAAAAAATATATCCCGCGGATTAGGAAAGGCACAAATAGGTATAAGAAAAAGCCTGCATGGTTAACTAACAAAGTAATGGAAGCTGTAAAAGGTAAGAAGGATTCCTTTAAGTGGTGGAAAGCTAGTCTCAGTGATGTTGATAAAAGTGAACACAGTCTGTGGCAATTAAAATGCAAGTCTGTGATTAGGCAGGCAAAAATGGAATGTGCAGAGCATATAGCAAAAAAATATAAAGACCAACAATAAAACTTTATTCAAATACATTAGAAGTAGGAAACCAGCCAGGGAGGCAGTGGGGCCCTTGGATGACCAAGGGGGTAAAAGGAGTACTGAAGGATGATAGGGAAATGGCTGAGAAGCTAAATGCATTTTTTGCCTCTGTCTTCACTGTGGAAGATGAAAATGAAGTTGATGATGCAGAACCACTGATTTCGGGAGCGCTGTTGAGAGACCTGAGTCAGATTGAGGTGATGAGAGAGGAGGTCCTATGACTGATAGACAACTTAAAAACTGATAAATCACCAGGCCCGGATGGCATACATCTGAGAGTTCTAAAAGAACTCAGATATGAACTTGTGGATCTCCTGACAAAAATATGTTCTGCCTCCATTCCTGAGGACTGGAAGGTAGCTAATGTCACTCCCATCTTTAAAAAGGGTTCCAGAGGAGATCTGGGAAATTACAGGCCAGTCAAGCTGACTTCGATACCGGGTAAGTTGGTGGAAACTATTATTAAGGAAAGAATGAATAGACACATAGATGAACAACAACTATTGAGAAAGACTCAGCATGGGTTCTGTAAGGGAAGATCTTGTCTCACTAACCTGTTAGTGTTCTTTGAGGGAGTGAACAAACATGTGGACAAGGGGGACCCAATAGATGTTGTTTACCTTGACTTCCAGAAAGCTTTTCATAAAGTTCTTCATCAAAGGCTCCTAAGTAAGCTCAATAGTCACGGGATAAAAGGACAAGTCCTTTTGTGGATCAAAAACTGGCTGATTAATCGGAAACAGAGAGTGAGTATAAATGGGCAATTTTCTCAGTGGAGGGTGGTAAGCAATGGGGTACCACAGAGATCAGTACTTGGTCCGATGCTTTTTAACTTGTTTATTAATGATTTGGAGTTGGGAGTAAGCAGTGAAGTGGCTAAATTTGCGGATTACACAAAGTTGTTCAGGGTGGTGACAACCAAGGAGGATTGTGAGGCACTCCAAAGAGATCTGTCAAAGATGGGAGAGTGGGTGTCAATGTGGCAAATGGGTTCAATGTGGCCAAGTGCAAAGTGAAGCACATTGGAGCCAAAAATCCTAACTATAAATACATGTTGATGGGGTCTGAACTGGCAGAGACTGATCAAGAGAGAGATCTTGGAGTCGTAGTAGATAACTCAATGAAAATGTCGAGACAGTGTGTGACTGCAATAAAAAAGGCCAACGCTATGCTGGGGATTATTAGGAAGGGGATGGAAAACAAATCAGCCAGTATCATAATGCCCCTGTATAAATCGATGGTACGTCCTCATTTGGAATACTGAGTACAGTTCTGGTCACCACTCCTCAAAAGGGATACTATAGCATTGGAAAAGTGCAGAAAAGGGCAACTAGAATGATAAAAGGGTTGGAACACTTTCCCTATGAAGAAAGGTTAAGGCGCTTAGGGCTCTTTAGCTTGAAAAACAATGGCTGAGGGGTGACATGACTGAGGTTTATAAGATTATGCATGGGATAGAGCAGGTCAAGAAAGTACTTTTCTCCCTTTCTCACAATACAAGAACTTGTGGGCACTCCATGAAATTACTGAGCGGTTGGGTTAGAACAGATAAAAGGAAGTACTTCTTCACCCAAAGAGCGATTAACACATGGAATTCACTGCCACAGGAGGTGGTGGCTGCTACAAGTATGGACAGTTTCAAGAGGGAACTGGATAAAACATATGTAGCAGAGGTCCATCAGTGGCTATTAGCCACAAGGTATACATAGGAACTCACAGGCTGGGGCAGGTGATGCACTGTATTCTTGGTGCTTGGGGGGGGGCAACAGTGGGAGGGCTTCTAGTGTCCTGGCTCCACTGCTGGACCTCCTGATGGCACCTGGTATTTTTGGCCACTGTGTGACAGAGTGTTGGACTAGATGGGCCATTGGCCTGATCCAACATTGGCTTCTCTTATGTTCTATATGTCCTTTCTTGTCCTTTGTAGATGCATAAAGGGTGATCACTTTCAACATCTGACCTTTGTCCTGCATAGCAAAACCAAGCACTATCACTGAAAAAGTTCATTCAACCTCTTATCTCACCAAAAATTTTTTTCCATAACATCTAACAGTGCAGTCCTATATTGAGTTACACCAGTCTTAGTCATTTGAAATCAGTGATAAGTCTGCCTAGGATTACACTGGGAATTTGACCACACACTACCAAAATTATAAGATCCAGTTACCAAGCTGTGTAAGAAAATATTGTGCTTGAAGAGTGGTATATTGCAGCAGCTAAAAACTTCCTATTTCTGTACTTTGGCACAATGGACATGTGGGAAGCCATATCCCCCAAAGACATATAAAACATTATGGTATTTTCCCCTCCAACATCATAGCTGTTTCTCCCATGTGACAATCACAGCCTACGCATGATTCCCTATATCTACTGTGTGAACAGGAAAGGGATGACAGTGCAGTAGGAGGAGGTTCTCTGAAGCTAATCAGTTCCAGATGTGCCTCCAGGATCTGAATGATCCTTAATGCAGAGACACCCTTAGTAAGAAAGTAGGTAGTATCATTTAATTATATTAGGTACCACATGTGGAATATTGTAATACTTTAACGGAGCTTTAGATTATCTACTAGGGTTACCAATCTCAAGGGGCCTGGAGATCTTCCAGAATTAAAACTGATATCCAGAATAAAGAGATCACTTCCCTTGGATGAACTGTTGTTGTTGTTAGGTTATATATAGTTAGGTTTCTCACTGAGATTCAAGATGGATTACATAGTATAAATCAAGTACAAGTAACGAGGTGGGACATTTTGCATAGTTTGTGGAAAGCCAGGATCGCATGAGCCGTCTTAACCTCATCAAAGAGGCAATTCCATAAGGTGGGGGCCGTAACAGTGAATGCACGAGTAGGAGCAATCATCAATTTTGCCCATTAGCAGGATGGTTCCATATAGCAATCCTGACTAATGGCTGTTGAATAAGCAATCCTCCATGAACTTATCTAATCCCCCTTTTATAGTTATTTTAAACACTCTTGTGATAGTGATAACCATACTAAACAAATCTAACATTGTGCAAATACGTGCATCCATTTGTTGGTCCTGAACCTATTGCCAATCCATTTCTTTCTTTTATTATAACAAGTTTTTTTCTCCACCTTTTCCAAACCAGCCCTAAAGTACCATCGTATTCCACCATTTCCCAGGGAGAACGCCTTCAGTCTTCAACAGCTGCAGAAATCTAACTTTTATCACAGCGTCTCCAAGGCAGCAGAATGTGCCATTGGCCTCTAGTGCTGTCGAGTTAATGCCAACAGAGCTTTAACATGCAACCCTTCAATAGGCTTATGGGCCAGTTTACTTTGCTCAGATCAAGATGGGTAGCCTTAGTCTGTCTGTAGCAGCAGAAAAGAGCAAGAGTCCAGTAGCACCTTAAAGACTAGCAAAATTTGTGGCACAGCAGTGACTCAAGGAAGCTCATCCCCTGCCACAAATTTTGTTAGTCTTTAAGGTGCTACCAGACATGCCCTTTTCTACAGCCCCAGCCTTACTGACGGCGGTGGCTTCCTTGATGGAGTCAATTCATGTCATGGTGGGTCTCCCTCTTTCCCCCGCTGTCTTCAACTTCTCCCAGCATCATTGTCTTTTCCAGCGCGTCACGTCTTCTCCTAATGTGACACCAAGGCATGATAGCCTCAGAGGTGTACTCATTTTGGCTTCTCGGGAGAGTTCAAGCTGAAGGCCAGCATTCAGTAACACCGGTCTTCCAGGGAGGCTGGCTGCGCTGCCATTGCAGGAAGCGGCGCGCTCCATTCACCTCCAGCGCTTTTCGGCGCCTTCTGGAGGATTGTCTCTGGCGCCCCGGTTGCCAAGTCGACGGCTGCAGCTGTGTCGCTGCACGCGCTGGGCTGGGCTCGGGCTTGTTCTCTCCCCTCCCCTCTCCCGTTCCCGCTCAGAGCCACGCATCCGCTCCCGCTTGCGACTTGTGCTGTGTGTGTGTGGGAAGTAGGACCGGCCTGGTCCTTCTCTGTCCAGGATGACCAACGTGCTGGAGTACCTGCAGGTGGACAGCTGGTAAGCAGGCGCCCGCTCAGAAACCAGAAGGCAGGAGCGCGGCGGGGTTTGGGGAAGGCGCTCGACTAACAACAATAACACGCCAGGCGAGCGCCGCGTGGCCAGCCGAAGGGGTCTGCTGCGCGGCAGGGTGGGGGGGGGGGGGGGCGGGATTTTTTTTGGGAAGGGAGGAAAAAAAAAAGAAGTGCGGCCGCGCGCGTTTCTGCAGTCCCTCCTCTGCGCGCAGCCCCTGCGAGGGGCGACACACCTAAACAAAGGGCGCCATTGCGCGGGCGCTGAGGCGGGTGAAGGAAGCTGGCACTGAGGGCCAGTGGGCGGGGAGGAGCGACTTCCCTCATCCGCGCAAAGGATGGCTGCTCGGGATGGAGAGGAAGGGTTGCTGGCACGAGAGAAAGACGGCCCTTTCCCTTAGTCCGGGGGAGGGTGGGGGGAGATGGCCGCTCCTGCGACCCTCGTCTGGCCGATTGAGCTCTGACTCGCCAAACCCCAGGAAACGGGGCTGGTCTGTCAGGTGCTCCTCCTGGGCTCGCTTTTTGTTCTGCTACCTCAGCCGAGCAACCACCTGCAGCCAGGAAGCTTTGCTTCTGCTATTTGTGCTCCCAGTCCCCAGGCACAAGCCACTTAGGGTCGCCTTCAGTTCTCTTCCCTGCTCCCTTTTGTGCAGGCTTTCGAACTGACCGTTTCTGTTTTTTGTTTGGGCAGCTTTCTGATAGGCAGAAATGGCACCAGGTGAAACTTTCCCCATCATTGGATGTCTGAGGAAACACACCCACTGGCTGCAGTCACACACACAAAATAATCCACTTTCAGTGCACTTTCCAACTGGATTTTACTGTGTGAACTGGCAAAATCCAGTTGGGAAGTGCATTGAAAGTGGGTGACCGCAGCCACAAAGAGAGCAAAGATGCATACACATTTGGTTTGCAATCAGGAGGAAGGAGTTGAAGTAGCTAAGGGAATGTAGGTATTTATTTTTGGTTATCTGCCCCCCCCCCCAGTGTTTCTAGAAATACCTGGATCCCCTCAAAGTAAGGATAGGGCATGTTCTTTTCCTTGTCTGCAAGCCTTGAAGAGATGTTTGTCTTCTGCAGAAAAGCTGGTGTAACACACACTGTAAGGCGTGTGAGCCATAGCTGTAACAAGGGCAAGTGAGGCACTCGCCTTGGGTGCACAAAGATGAGGGGCACAGAAAAAGCATATAACGATGTACCTTTTAACCAAAATAACTGCTATGAAAGTATAGGGAGCGCAATTTTATATTCTTGCCTCTGGTGCAAAATTAGCTAGTTATAGCTCTGGTGTGAGCTGTACATTCAAATGTTACTCATAGACTTTAGGACAGTGACTTCTCTCAGAATTGACCATCCCACCTGGAACATGGGGACAACATTTAATATTTACAGGGCTAGTGAAAGGCCTTCTGAGATAGTGTACAGAAAGCATTTTAAATATCTGAAATGTATTGCATACATATGGAGGTGACAACCATTCATTATTAGCATAATATTAGAATGCTACAATATCTTCCTTCAGAGAAGTAAGTCTGCAGTTTAAACTCAGCACCTAAACTTTAAGGAAATGTGTCATTAGCAGCACTTTACTAAAATGTCTGCACAAACCAAACCAAAATAAGACACTGAGCTGTTCCCCAGAGCTCTTTGTAGCAAACAGTGGTACACATGGAAAGACAACACCTTTTGGTGCAAGGTTTCACATTCTGTCACAGTTAAGCAGCGAAAACAAGAACTGGTGAGTGTGTGTGTGTGGGCTTTTTTTGCTTGAGAAAGGCAAGAGGCTTTCGTTATGACAAGTCCAGGAAATGGAAGAAAAATATTGATACTAGATGATGATCCAAGATTGAAGCCACTGTTACTCAGAGAAGACACTACAGGGCTAGAAAGGCAAATGATCTGATTTCAGTATAAGGTTGCTTCATGTTTCATGACTTATTTATACCTTGCTCTCCCACCATGAGGATCCAAAGTGGCCGTCCTCCACTTTATCCTTTCAACAACCCTGTGAGGTAGGTTAGGCTGAGAGTATGTGACTGGATCAAGGTTCTTTTGACACTTTTAACTCCTAGAACAGGCTGGCAAGTTTGGAAAATTTAAGAAATAATAACAAATCGTAAGCAGAACAGGCCCCGGAGGAGGCAGAAAAACTAAAGTTTGGAGTGTCCATGTCTTTTGCACAAGATCCATTCAGGCACTGGTTATATGAGATAAGACATTTTTGAAAAATTTAAACAGAGGTATGACCTTTCTCTTTGTTTATAATTCCTTTATTTATTTATTTATTAGATTTTAGCAAGTCTTGCTAGGGTTGCCAAGTCCGTTTCTCTTTGCAGCGGGGGGCTCCCGGACGGCGTCCGAAGCGCGCACTCGCCGCATGCACATCAGCCGGATGTGACGTGATGACGCCGGGCACGCTGGGGGCGGGGCCACAGCCATCTGAGGGGAAAACTGTTTTCCCCTCAGATGGCTGTG
>NW_015163604.1:1060803-1070771 GCF_001447785.1 Gekko japonicus | reverse complement strand
TGCTGATCTTTATGGGGGTGGAGTGCACAAACCACCACTTCCTGTAACACATTATTGTTGCCTGATTTTCTCGTGAAAATTCTGTGCCTCATTCAAAAAGCACAGACCCTTGTTTGAGTCGTTTGGACTTTTGTCTTGCAGTTCTTTTGATTCTGTTGAAGCCTTTTGCTCCCCCCCCCCTCTCATGAATCTGTGTCTTTGCATCCATTCACATGTTCTCTTAAACTTCTTGGCAATGTATAAGCTACATTTACAATAATAGCACTTTATCATAATTCCGTTACATGCTTCCCCACCCCCAACACTGTTGGTACACTATATCCAATTTGTTATAAGTTTAGTGTGGGTGGAATTGTGCAAATTCAGCAGTTATTAGGAAAGAGTTCTGCACTTTCATTTCTGAGATAAGGAAATTGTGTGGGTCCAGGAAATCCAATCCAGGATAGCAAGGTGGAAGCATGGAATGCAGTTAAATTTGATAACACTGAGGATGTAAACTCATCCTGTCTCTTGCTCAGCGGGTTTCTTATAACAGTCCCACAAACAGTTAACTGGAAGAAAAGGAAAACTGAAGTGTTTGTTAGACTTCCCAGTTATCAAAAATGTGCATCTCTGAAGAAGTTTATCTAAGGGTTAAGATTTTGTACGATAGATCTACCACATACGAATCTGGAATATAACATCGTTTCAGAAAATGTGATATACAGAGGCTGTTAAGTTGAAATGCATTCCATTATAGCATGTTTTTAAGGAGGTGTTGGGAGAATGTCTTTCCTCCAGCCTCTTCTTAAATTGCAATTCATTTCTTTACATTAATTTTAAAAGTAAAAGGACATAAGTAAAGCTCTGTTAAATCAATTGCCATCACTATAGTTTAAATCTAGAAATTCTGATTACGCGTTTTCTATGAGAACAGTGGTTCATGACTGGAAAGGAAACCTTGTTACATCATTCTAAGAGATGAATTGTATCTTTGTCTAACATTGATTCTGCACCGCCTTAGGCAGTACTTTGCAGCAGGCAATAAAAGGAGATGCTAATTCTGACTAGAGGACTTTAACAGACTCTGTTAATATTTAATCTTTGCCGTAAAGTTGACAGATGCATTTCCTGTATTATAAGAATTGGGGAAAAGTGGCTTTTGTCAACAGGGAGTATTATGATTGAGAGAGGATTTTGTTGCTCTTCTTTTAAGAAAAGGTATATAAATATTTTAAATAAACAGCTCTTCTGATTTGCCCCAAAGCATTTTGCAAAAATAATCTGTAAAACAGTAAACTGTAAAACAATGTGTTGTTGCTTTGCTGTCAATTTGCAGCCAACTTATGGTGACCCCTCAGGGGGTTTTCAAGGCAAGAGACTTCAGGGGTGATTTGCCACTGCCTTCCTCTGCATCATGACCCTGCTATTTCATGGTGGCCTCCCATCCAAATACTAACCCTGTTTATCCTTCCAGGATCTTATGAGATCAGGTTAGACAGGGCTATCCAGGTCACGGCTAAATAACATTTTTACACGTTCCTGAAAAGCAGGAGCCTTTACCAGGGCTTTATTTGTAGGCATGTCAGCCTCCGGGTGGGGCCTGGGAACCCCCTGAAATTACAGCTCATCTCCAGACTACAGAGATCCGTTCCCCTGGAGAAAATGGATACTTCGGAGGGTGGACTCTATGGCATTGCACCCTACTGCGGTTCCTACCCCGCCACTTGCCACCAGTGGCTGGAGGAGACCTGGAACCCCTATTTATTTGGCTCAAAAATGATGGTCACAGTCACAGAACAGACCAAAAAAAAGAAGAAACTGTGAGGTAACTGCGCTAGAGAATATTTAAATAACGATCACAAAATTTATACAAAAGTGTGTACAAAAAATCTACATATATAAATGCACAAGGCAGTTGAAAATGACGATGATCTCCGGAATGTTCTATCGTTTCGATACTATTCTTCTTCCGAATGTGGATGAAAGCAGCGACGCTTGGTCTGTTATTTCAATAGGTACGTATCAAAAATTTCAATAATATTCACCGATGTATCATAAAATAGTTGCAAGAGATTCTCTGAAAGAATGTTCCTAGGGCATTCTTTATACAGGCACTTTCCCCTAGGAACATTCTTTCACAGAATCTCTTGCAACTATGTTATGATACATCGGTGAATATTATTGAAATTTTTGATACGTACCTGTTGAAATAACAGACCAAGAGTCATTGCTTTCATCCACATTCGGAAGAAGAATAGTATCGAAACGATAGAACATTCCGGAGATCATCGTCATTTTCAACTGCCTTGTGCATATATATAAATGTAGATTTTTTGTACACATTTTTGTTTAAATTTTGTGATCATTATTTAAATATTCTCTAGTGCAGCTACCTCTATTTGTCAAAAACAAATCAAGTTACCCAGACACCTGTCCTGTCTTGTTCCTTCTGTGAAGCACCAAGCTTTTCACATACTATATTTGTCAAGCTGTTCCACAGGACTGGAACTGCCTCCAAAAAAGCCCTCATTCAGGCTGAATCAGTTCTGACTTAAGAACAAACATCCCTGCTGTGATGAGAATAGGACTTTCAAGGACTTATACTGGGAGGGGTATTCTAGTAGGTATGTGGGTCCCAGGCAGTAAAGGGCTTTAATCAGTAATGTGAATTCAGAAATTCAGCAGCAACCAGTGGACAAGTTCATGAATCTCAGTAATGTGATTGGTCTTCTCAGGCCCAATCAACAGCCAGACTGATGCCTTATGTGCTAATTGGGGAATTTCTTCAAGAGCAGTTCCATGTAGAATGCATTACAGTAATCTAGTGAGGTTACAGTAGCATGAATCATTGTAGGTAGATTGGGTAAATCCAAGAGAAGGCACAGTTTCTGAGTTAGGTGTAATTGAAACAAGCCATTCCTAACAAGGATGGCAGCCTACTTTGCCATCTGTAAGGCTGGGTCCAGGAATAACCCCTAACTCTTTATTGAGTCCATCAGGGCAAATGTACTTCATCCACATATGGAACTATTATCCCTTTTCATTGGAAGAATTGCTTCCATTATTAATGATCAAGATCCACATTGTTGGTGGTTTGAGCGTGTGCTTCAAACCCTTTCAGTAGTAATTGTTGGTGAGACTTCCTTGCTGAAATTCATGCCCCGTTTATGTATGTAGACAAAGTGTGTACAATAACAGCAGCACTGAATCCATTTAGTTCCTGGATGTTTTTGCTCCAAACAAACATTTGCTCCAAACTTAAACATTTTGAAATAAATTTGGGACCTGTACTGCTCGTTCAAAGAGAAGAGCAAACACTGTAATTTAAAGCAGCCCCCCCCTCATGAACCTGCAAGCATCTTTGGAAATTTACACAGCATGGTGGACACAGCCATAAAATGGCTGCTGAAGAAGGTGCAGCCAATCACAG
This sequence comes from Gekko japonicus, assembly GCF_001447785.1. Lineage (NCBI taxonomy): Eukaryota > Metazoa > Chordata > Lepidosauria > Squamata > Gekkonidae > Gekko > Gekko japonicus. The sequence continues at coordinate 1,067,359 of NW_015163604.1, read as the reverse complement.
AATGGTTGCCCCAGGCTGCGGTCACACGGAACAGTAGCCACGGTAGTGAGACGGAAGTCAGGCGCATTTTCCGGGCACGATCTCACCGGCACATCTGGGAAGTGTAGCACTCCCGTGGCTCAGCCGAGGCTTCCCAGCAAAGACGCGCGTCAAAAAACTAGTACCTCGGAGGTACTAGTTTCCGGAAACTGCGGGGCAAGGGCAGGCGCGTGATCGTGTTCCCGGTGGAATCCCGTAGCATCCGGCGCCCGCCCGTGTCCCCTCGCAAACAGCTTTGTTTTTTTTCCCCTCAACTCTCCACAGATGCGCAACAGCACCCAACGGAGCATGCGCACACTGTGTAAACAAACAACAAAACACCCCGTTTCCAGACGCTGGACGTTTGATTCACGGTGCAAAGTCAGGGAGATAACAATGCATCGAGGGGAGGGACAAGTCCAGATGGTCAGCAAGGGGGAGGACACTGCTTCTGGCAGCCAGAAGAGCTCAGCCGAAGGAAGGGGGCTCCTTGCAAGGGTATTGGGGGGGGGAGGCTGGGGAAAGTCCCTCCGTGTCCTGAGAGACTCCGTGTCTAGGGTGTGGCTGGAAGTGAGATTGGGGTCGGGAGAGGGGCAGAAGGACGGAGCAGATCAAGGAAGGGGGAGGAGTGGGGGGGTTGAGGGGAGGTTTGGGGGGCAGGGGGCTGAAGGAACGACTGAGGGAGTGGGGAAGGGTGGCTATAGGGGGACAAGGGCTGTGTCGTTTGACCCTTGGAAGTCCCACCTGAAACAGAAACTGAGGAGTGCAAAAGGGGTTTTGTTTCCAAGTCTCCACTGGATGCGCACAAGCATCCAACGGAGCATGCGCACACTTCAGTTTAAACAAAAAAACCACAACCCCGTTTGCCGCGCCACCCTGCTTCGTTGCCTGTGGTGTGATCGGCACCTCCCCCCTAACCTTCGGACCTCCACGGGAGTTACACGGGACGTCGGATCGTGCAATCGCGCGGTTATTTAGCCTGGGGCAAACAGCCACGCTCCCCCCCCCCGCATTTTCCGGCCCGTGTGACCGGAGCCCCAGTTTACCTTTAGTCATGCACTGAAGACGCTTGTGCTGTGGTGGCAGCTGCAGCCAAAGCAACATTTTAAAAAATCTGGGTAGCCAATCAGATCTCCAGTGGCCAATCCAAAGCCTTGCTGGTCAAAAGTCCCACCTGGCCCCACTCACTTTCTAAAAATGCTTGGCAGGCACCAGGAATGGTCTCTGTGGGTGCCATGATGCCAGGCCCATAGCTATGGTGGGGCCTTAGGGGCTCCACCACCTTTCTTTTTTTTGTTTTTAATGGGCTCCACCACCTTTCTTAAAGGCTCAGCCCCACAATAATTTCTCCTGTAAATACTTTTTTCAAACATTTTTAAACTTTTTTTTTAAAAGGCATGCGCTCCTTTAAGCAGAGTGGGGTGCTGTAGCTGACTAATTCCCACACTGAGCAAGGGGGTTGGAGTAGGTGACCTCTAGGATCATTTCTGACCCTGTGTCAAGAAACAGGTCTCCTTTAAGAGGGTTTTTCTGCCTAAGTGTTAGCTTTCTTGACTCTAGAAGTCATCACCCCCACCTGCTGGTTTGTTATCAGAATTGTTGCTTAGGCTGGCAGAAGTGATTTAACTTGCAGCAGCTGAGAACTGTCATCTAAAGTGGTTGGCAGATCTATCCTGGTAACAGTTTTCTAGTGGCTAAATGGCTTTTCCCCCTGCACTGAGAACTTCAGCCCCACCAGAAAAAAATATGCCCCACAAACCACAAAATCCTGGCTACAGGCCTGTATGAAGCCCATGGACACCACGTTGGGGGACCCCTGATTTAAACCATACTTATACCCTATGTTGTGTATGTAATATAATGTATGAAGGTACTGAGCTTGAGTCTGACCAAGGTATCGTAAACCGACCTATCAGAACAAAGGAGGTTCTGGAGGGAAGCAAACTGATTGGTCTTTATGTACAGTTTCTGATTGGTTACCATCTGACATGTGGGCGTGGCTTGCCAAGCCCGGACTGTTTAAAAAGGAGCCTGTTGCTCCATTGTTTGTCTCATTCTGGTTCTTCTGACTTTGTGTTCAAATAAAGCTGTTTACTGTTCACCTGCTGCCTCAACACCCTAGTTCAGTAGTCTAAGGGTATATCTGCACTTACACTTGTGTAGAAACACTGCACGCCAGTTTATCATCACTACAGAGCTGACATGTTAGTTCTTTATTGTACTGTGATCCCATGGGGGAGCTGAGCCAGAAGACACAGAAAGAATCACGACATACTCACCGCAGCATTTATAATTTTAGCCTTAATTATTGAAGAGATCAAGTAGTTCTGGATTATTTTGTACCTTGCAACACCTTCATTAACTTCTTACTACTTCAGAGTTGTAAGAATGGTATGTGATTGTAAATTACATTCTCAAAAAAAGTCTCAATGGGGCCAGATGTGTGCTGGTTTCCCATTTAGCAGAAATTGCGCAAAGCTTCATTTTGATCCTTCTTGAATGGGCCAGGCTAGCCCAATCTCATCAGATCTCAGAAGCTAAGTGAGGTCAGCCCTGTTTAGTATTTGTATGGGAGTTGTTGTTCAGTCGCACAGTTGAGTCCGACTCTTCGCGACCCCATGGACCAGATCATGCCAGGCCCTCCTGTCTTCCGCCGTCCTCTGAAGTTGGCTCAATTTCATGTTCGTTGCATCGATGACACTGTCTAACCATCTCATCCTTTGCCGTCCCCGTCTTCTTTGCCCTTCAATCTTTCCCAGCATCAGGGTCTTCTCCAGTGAGTGCTCCCTTCTCATTTGGTGGCCAAAGTATTTGAGCTTCAGCTTCATTATCTGGCCTTCCAGGGAACAGTCAGGGTTGATTTCTTTTAGGATTGACTGATTTTATCTTCTTGCAGTCCAAGGGACTCTCAAGAGTCTTCTCTAGCACCATAGTTCAAAAGAACCTATTCTTCGGCGCTCGGCCTTCCTTATAAAGTCCAACTCTCGCAGCCATACATGACTACTGGGAATACCATTGCTTTGACCACGCGGACTTTTGTTGGCAGGGTGATGTCTCTACTTTTTATCATGCTGTTTAGGTTCGCCATCGCTTTCCTCCCAAGGAGCAGGCGTCTTTTAATTTCATGGCTGCAGTCACAGTCTGTGATGATCTGGGATCCCAGGAACGTGAAGTCTGTCACTATGTATGGGAGACTGCTAAGGAAGTCCAGGATCGCAATGCAGAGGCAGGCGGTGGCAAACCACCTCGGAAATGTCTCTTGTCATGAAAACCCTGTAGGGTCATCCTAGGCCGGCCGCAACTTGATGGCACTTTCAGTTTCCAAGTGAACACTTGAAGCTGCCTTATACTGAATCAGACCATTGGTCCATCATATTCGGTATTGTCTATTCAGACTGGCAGCAGTTCTCCAGGGTTTCAGCAGAAATCTTTTGCATCACCTACCACTCAATCCTTTAACTAGATATGCTGGGGATTGAACTGGGGTCCCTCTGCATGCCAAGCAGATACTCTACCACTGAGCCATGGCCCCTCCTCAAATGCTAATCCTTGTCCTGAGAATACTAGTAAAGAACCCAGACTGTGGAGAATCTGAGAATCTACAAGCCCTTAACACGATTTGCATTCATACAGCTATTCGGTTAAACTGTGTATGACAATATGGCTTTGTACGAGAAAAGAAATGCAAAAATTGTTACAGGTTTTTTATTTTGAGAATAATTTTAAATTATTTTTAAAATCTCTCCAATGGTGCTACAAAGGAACTCACGTTTTAGCTCTTCTGTAATAAAATTTTCAAAATTTTTGTCTTTCAGTGACTCTGGTATTGCAACCTTGGAAGAAAGAGGTAATTCATTTTTCAAAGTGTGCAATTTTTTTTTGAGGCAGATTTGTTTTTACAGTTATGGAAAAGGATCTTCACTGTATTGATTTTGTAATAAATGTAAGGGCTGTGAAATTTTTTTGATTTTCTTAACTTTCCATTAGTGCCAAAAAGTCAATTATGTATTCTTTTCAAATGAAGTGGGATTTTTGAAAAACAGTACTCAAGAATAACCCTTTTGACTTCAGAATGACCACATTTGGACTGTATGCTTCCAGGACTAGGAAAAGTTAGTGTGATTAAGATGCTGCCCAATGAGGTATAATGATGTGGGCTGAGATTAGTTATATAGAGAGATGTGGTTTAAGTTCCCATTTAAAAGTATGTGGTGGTGTTTCCTCACAATTTTTTTACAAAGTATACTTGTAGTTTTATATTTAACTTATTTTACAAAATATAAACAGATATACCCACTAGTTCTCCATCTGCACCCAGTTATGTTGCAAAAGGGGACACATACCATACGTTGGCTTATTTCTCTCAATTGTTATTTAATATTGGATGGATGCTTCATGATTTTTAAGGTTGGGAAACTCCTGGAGATTTGGAGGTGGAACCTGGGGAGGGCAGGAACCTCAGTAGGTTACACATCCATAGAGCCCACCCTTCAAAGCATCCATTTTCACCAAGGGAACTGATCTCTGTTGGTCTGGGGATGAACTGTAATTCCAGGGAGTCCCCAGGTCCCACCTGGAGGCTGGCATCTGTATGCAAGAAACAGAAAAGCAGACTCTTTAGTTTCTGATCGCTAAAATTCCCAACCAGCAAGTACCTGGGCTTTGACCAGACAGGTTTTCAGAACTTTCTTATAGCCATAAGAAATTTGCTTCATATAAAAAAGCAAAGAAGAAAGCTTGCAAAACTGCATGCTGGTTTCTATATTTCAGCACCTGCATGGCAAACTCACAGATGTGTCCAGTACATATATATCCCCAATAATAGGGTTTGCCTATATGTGCATCATATTAAAGGTATTAGTTACGCTTTCGCTTTATGCCAACAAAGATTATACGTTTCAACACAAGCATAACACTAAAACCACAGTTAACACTATTTTAAACAAGACAGGTGTCAGTTTACATTTTAGGCGATAGCCAAGTTGACTCCTGCATGAAACATTTAAGGCTAATGACTCAAGTACAGGTTCTTGCTTTTTTCATTTTGCCTTGAGTAATACTTTTTTAACACGTAGAGATTCCCAGTCTTTCTTTTTAGATAATTACTCTCTTAATGGTTGTATCTTGTAGTGACAATGGGAACATCAATCAATAATTAATTGCCCAAATCAGATTGAGCTGGCCCATCCTGTCACCTTTTCAGTTCTCCTCACTTATCCTAACGGTGTCCAGTCCCCCTTGACCCTGGGAAAAACGATGAAGATGCTTGTCAGATTTAGTGCTTGGTTAGCTACTCTGTTTTATTTTCTTTCTCCTGTACTTTTCTTTGTGCTTTATAAACTGGACTGAATTCTCTGCATCAAGTCATTGTTGATCCTCCGTGAGTTTAGGCTGCTCTGGTCTTATGCCACCAGAACAGAAATTAATGAGGTGAGAAGTGGCTTGTCTCATGGTGATGAGAAAATGTGCTGGACTCTTTATTTCTGGGTATTGGATCCTCTTGTATAGCTCTCCTCTTTTCTGATTCATGGCAGCTGTTAGCTGTAGTTTAGAGGCAGCTTCTAGGGGCACTAGCAGTGGTAGCAGTTACTACTACCTCACCCTGGGTGAGGTAATAATTATTTGTCACAGCTTGGATAGTATATCATAGAACACTTTTCAAAGAGACAGTGCCTTGATTGGATGGAATTAAGAGGAGCTTTATTAGAAGTCTGTACGGCAGAGGATCTGGAGCAATCCTTTCCCCTTGAGGCTCAGATGCTGAGTTGAAGAAACTTAACAAACTGGCATAATTTCTTCACAGTCATTTAGATGCTGCAGTTACATGTTGGTACTAGGGTTGTCAGGTCCCCCCTGGCCACCAGTGGGGGATGGGGAGGTAGAGTTGCCAGCTCCAGGTTGGGAAACTCCTGGAGATTTGGTGGTGGAGCTTGGGGAGGACAGGGACCTCAGTGGGGTACAATGGCTTAGTGTCCACCCTCCAATGCATCCATTTTCTCCAGGGGAACTGAACTCTGCAGCCTGGAGATGAGCTGTAATTCCAGGGGTTTCCCAGGCCCTGCCTGCGGACTGGCGTCCTACAAGAGCCAATGTGTACATTGAACCTTATCAGTTCACTTTAATGGTCTGTATAGGAGTAGCTGTGGCTGCATGGTATAGCATATATTTTGTTTGCAAAAGATCCCAGGTTCAGTCTTTGGTATTTAGTTAAAGGACTGCAGGTAGCAGGGGCTGTGACAGACGTCACTTGCCCAGGGCCTTGGAAAATTCACTGCCAGCCATAGTAGATGATACTAACATTGGACAGTCTTATTTGATATAAGACAACTTGCTGTGTTCAATATAGAATGCAATAGCACCACAGGCTTACACAACAAACATAAAGGAGTGGAGGCCAATATATGGATCAAGCTCAAGAAGAGCTGTGCTGTGAAAAGGCATTTAAATATACTAATAGATAGGAAGCAATGAATGCCAGTGGCTGGGGCCAGCAAGGGACAACTAATGTGAAAAGATGGATTTATGAAGGCCAATAATT
>NW_015163604.1:1057468-1060758 GCF_001447785.1 Gekko japonicus | reverse complement strand
GGAATAACAGAATTAAGACTTTTGAAGGTTAAATAGAATATGAAAATAAAGAGGTCTCCAGAGAGGATAATAGAAAAGCAGGGTAACACGAACCTAATGATAAGTCAAATAGTGTGAGCTGAATCATTCAAACTGGAGTACATATTTGAGAGAAGTAGGATCAGTGAAGTAACAATGGGGTAGAAACTATTGGGGGTGTTAAAACTACTGTGTCCTGATCATGAGTAAGTATGCCCAGGTGTCATCCCTATACTGTCCCCTTCTTTACATCTAGGCCTTTGCTAGATAGTTCCCAAATATTCACAAGCTTTTTTCTTTACATGAGGTGTGGTTTTCTAGTGATATTATCAAACATTGTTTTTGTGGTTTGTCTTACAAACAGATAGTTCTGTGGTATGCTGTTACAAATCCTTATTTATGTAAGCAGAGGTATCACACTTAAGACATCCTCTCTGTATCTAACAAGGGTTTCCACACTAGTTTAGTTGGGCTTGACAACCTAATCCTGTAGCTCTGTTGCTGCCATTGGGCTTGTGCTGTGCCCTCTAAAGATGGATCCAGCCCTGGGGAGATCTGGCCAGTCCATCATGACTTAGTCATTATTATTTATTTCAGAAATTTATACTTGCCGTTTCAAAGTTCTGCTGTTGAAACAATTCCCCACAAACAGGTAAAAACAATTAAAATACAAATACAACTATAAATAACCCCAATCAAGAAGGAAATCAATCTGCAGCACACAAGCATAACATACAGTTAATTAAAAGCTGCTTAAAATAAATTTGACTAGAAAATCAGTTAAAAGGAACATAGACCTAAAAATAGCTGCATGTCTACAGGGCCACCAAGTATGGGACAGAAGTCCCATATGGTCAACCCTAAGTGTGTCTTTTGACACTGAATGTGGAATAGCACTTTTTTGTATTTTAGCAGATGTAGTATGTACTCTTTTTACAATTATGCCAGAGAGTCAGTTTGGTGTAGTGGTTAAGAGTGGTGGACTCTAATCTGGAGAATCGGGTTTGATTCCCCACTCCTCTACATGAAGCCAGCTGGGTGACCTTGGGACAGTCACAGTTCTTTAAAAGCTCTCTCAGCCCCTAAAAACAAGTCTTGCTCACCACTAGCATAATGCTAGGAGCTAGACCTTGTGGCTGCCAGACAATCATAGGATCTCCTGGCTATTCTACACACAGTGTCATACGATAATTTACTTATTTTTTTTAAAATTTACAGTTATGCCTTTTTTCTAATTCTTTCAGTAATGTACAGATAGATTTCAGAGAAATTAAACACTTCTATTAACACTGTAAAAAAAAGAGAGAGACCCAAAAGGGTTTTCATCTGGTACCTAAACATCAGTCAGCTTGGCACCAAGCAAATATTTGTGGATAGGGAGTTTCATGAGAACTTGGTCGCACAGATGAGCTAGCATGGTGATAAGCATACTCTGTGTTGTCATCACGAGTGCCTTTAGCTGGTTCTATTACATAGTGACTGGCAAAAGAGCACCCTTTGGTAATAACTGTTTACATCTAGAGCTGGGGATGGGTTCAGAACTACAAATTGTAAGCCTGAAAATAATGATTCTCAATCAAACATAGGTTGTACAGCTGGCCTACAACTCTCTGTTCTAAGGTTCATTTGTTCTCTTCTTAGTAGAAAAAAATGTTGAATGTTAAAATTCCTGAATGACACACTTTTACCCTCTCCAGAGGATTGTGACTTTCAAGATGAAGATTCTACTCTGGAGAATAAATCAGGTAAATATTAGCTAACGGATAAAGGTTCAAAGATGTGTTTCTTAAATGGATGTTGAAATCTGCTACCAAGTAATCCAAAGAGTAACATTATTTTTAACTTTGAAACTTAATGTCTTAGGCTGCATCTACACATTAGTGGATGTTGTGCTGTAGCAATGGCATGCAACTGGATTTTCTGGTGTGTACAAGGCAATTCATTTGCAAAGCACAGTGACAGGGCAATAAGCTGTTGCTGTGTGCCTATACCCCTGGTTATTTCTAAATTTTGCACTGCCAGATTTTTGTTACTTTCTAGCTGAGGGGTTGATTATCATATCTTAAGACCCTAGGGTATTTCTTGCAAAGTTGTGTTCAAAGGACCATGTTTATTTATTTATTTATTTAACTTTAAAACTATGAATATTATTTTATAACTTATGCAGTTTCAAAATCAGAATTTATGTAATTTCAAAGGGTGTCCAGGCACTTCTGATGCAATTTGAAATCTGATTTGCATCTGCCACCATGTAACCTAAGTTGTCTCCTGCTCTGCATTTTAACAATTCACAAACTGTAGACAGTCTTTGGGTTTATCCAATATGCCTTAAACATTTCTCTCTCTCCTCCCGCCCACATTTTGGTTTTTTTTCTTTACTAAACATCCAGTCTGACAAAGAATGTGGAATATTTGTGCACTGCTAATTTATAATGCTTTGGTTGGTCCTCCTAACAAGAGGTATTACATTACTGGGTGGTTTTTGGATATTATTTTGACTCTTGCTTTAATTTTGTGAAGGTGATGATGACAGTTCTAACAGTGACTCTGAAAGTGGCTCTGAGAGTGACTCTGGTGAGTAATTATAAGAACATAAGAACATAAGAGACGCCAATGTTGGATCAGGCCAAAAGCCCATCCAGTCCAACACTCTGTCACACAGTGGCCAAAAATACCAGGTGCCATCAGGAGATCCACCAGTGTGGCCAGGACATTAGAAGCCCTCCCACTGTTGCCCCCCCCCCCAAGCACCAAGAAGACAGAGCATTACTTGCCCCAGAGTCCCTATCTATACCTTGTGGCTAATAGCCACTGATGGACCTCTGCTCCATATGCTTATCTAATTCCCTTTTGAAGCCGCCCATGCTTGTAGCCGCCACCACTTCCTGTGGCAGTGAATTCCAAGTGTTAATCACTCTTTGGGTGAAGAAGTACTTCCTTTTATCCGTTCTAACCTGACCTCTCAGCAATTTCATTTAAGGCCCATGAGTTCTTGTATTGTGAAAAAGGGAGAAAAGTACCTCTTTCTCTACCTGCTCTTTCCCATGCATAATCTTATAAACCTCAATCATGTCACCCCTCAGTTGTCATTTCTCCAAGCTAAAGAGCCCTAAGTGCTTTAACCTTTCCTCATAGGGAAAGTGTTCCAACCCTTTTATCATTCGAGTTGCCCTTTTCTGCACTTTTTCCAAAGCTACAATATCCTTTTTCGGGTGTGGTGACCAGAATTGCACACAGTATTCCAAATGAGGTCGCACCATTGATTTATATAG
>NW_015163604.1:964451-1056708 GCF_001447785.1 Gekko japonicus | reverse complement strand
GGAGATCCACAAGTTCACATTTGAGTTCTTTCAGAACTCTCGGATGTATGCCATCTGGGCCTTGTGATTTATCAGTTTTTAAGTTGTCTATCAGTTGTAGGACCTCCTCTCTCATTACCTCAATCTGACTCAGGTCTTTCAACACCCCTCCTGAAATCAGCGGTTGTGGAGTGGGCAAGCACTTCTCATCTTCCACAGACCTTTTATTGCAGAATTATATTGCAGAATATTTACATCCGTTTTAATCTTTTAAGCTGCATATCAAATTTTAAAAGAGATTGAGAGAATATACACAACCATCAGTGGTGTGTGCGCGCGCAAGCCCAGGGTTTGTCTTTTACCTGCACATGCCCATTTTCATTTTTGTTTGCATAAATTGTTATTGCGGTCATTCCTGAGTGAAGAGAAACAGGCAAAAGACAGCTAACAGTATTTTATCTCAGACATAATATTTGGTAAAATGAGCCTTGTTGTGTCAACACGGTAGCCCCAGCAACCAGAGGCTGCGTAGAATTTGGCAAGAGAAGCAGCAAAACAGGATGGACAGGAAAAGAATTGGAGGAAATGGTTGATGTCAATTGGGGGCAAACAGATTTTGGCCATATGTGTATTTTAATTCCATATGTATTTGTATTTTAAATAAATTAAGAGCATGGTTTCTGATTCAGTAATTAGGCTTTCCTTTTTAATTTATAGACACAGATGAAGATGAATCAAGTGAGTGCTCTTCGTTTTATCCTTAATTCTGCTTTCTTCTTTAGTAAGGGAAAGATATGTAAGAGGAGGCTTGCAGAAAATATTACACTGGATTACATGCACATGGGTTGGATCTAGCCAGGTTTTTCATTCCATCTCACCCAGTTCTCCTTTTTACTGTGGCCCGTTTCCCACCTCGCTGTTGTCCATGTAGGTCCCATGATCCCCAACATAGATATTTTGGTGACCAAAAGGGGATTCACTTCTTCCTTTTTCAGCAGCTCAGTGAATGAGTAACATGTAAAATGTAACACAACGTAGTTTAAAAATCATTCTTCCTGTTGGCAAATGGGTTGAGACCAGTCAAAGTATCTGTATCTTGTGGCCCTTTGTTACATGTCCAGGAAAATGCTGATTGCCACTTTGGGGTCAGGAAGCAATTTTTCTCCAGGCCAGTTTGGCTGGGGATCCTGGAGGGTTTTTTTGTCATCTTCTGGGCATGGAACAGGGGTCACTTGGTGTGTGTGTGTGGGGGAGGTATTTGTGAATTTCTTGCATTGTGCAGGGGGTTGGACTAGATGACCCTGGATGTACCTTCCAACTCTCAGATTCTATGATTCTAGGTGTATATGCCTAGTGTCAATTTTTTAATTTTTTTTTTAAAAAACTAATGTATTATTATGGTTATGCAGAATTTAAGAAAGGGTAAAATTACAAATGCATGGAAATTAGGCTCATTAACACCATATAGCAATGATGGCTAAATGGAACATTTATTTGTGTGTTTGAAATAATTATATGCCACAATGCTAAAAAAACAACAATAAAACAGCCAAGGCAATAGTTTTGTGCCATTGATGTCAACTTGGAAACTTCAGTTGATATAGAATGCTAGTTTGGTTCCTAAAAGGAGCTAAGCTAAGCATAGTGTGCATATTACAGTTATTCTGTAGTCATAGAACATAAGAGATGCCAATGTTGGATCAGGCCAGTGGCCCATCCAGTCCAACACTCTGTGTCACACAGTGGCCAGAAATACCAGGTGCCATCAGGAGATCCATCAATGGGGCCAGGACACTAGAAGTCCTCCCATTCCCCACCCCAAGCACCAAGAATACAGAGCATCACTTGCCCCAGAGTTCCTATCTATACCTTGTGGCTAATAGCCACTGATGGACCTCTGCTCCATATGCTTATCTAATTCCCTCTTGAAGCCGTCCATGCTTGTAGCCGCCACCACCTCCTGTGGCAGTGAATTCCAATGTGTTAATCACTCTTTGGGTGAAGAAGTACTTCCTTTTATCCCTTCTAACCCGACTGCTCAGCAATTTCATTGAGTGCCCACAAGTTCTTGTATTGTGAGAAAGAATTGTTTGCCAAAAGTCACCCAGTAAGCTTTTAGCAGAGGTGAGAACTGCAGTGCAGACTTTCCCAATCATATCACAATCATATTGTGATACTTGTATACATAACCAGGCCGAACTGTCGGCTGGCATCCCAGGGAGCTCTCAGGGCAGGGCTGTCACATCCACCTGAAACCCTGAATGTGACGTAAGCACATTGGGGATGCTCTGACCAATGTCTGCAGGATCAGCTGCTCTGCCATGTTCTGACAGTTTTGATCATCTAAGCAAGGCCTTCTGAAGGTGCCACCCTGCAAATGAGTAAAACCAATAGCTGCCACACATGCATTCTGTGTCATGGCTCCCACCTTGTGGAAGGTCAGGGAGGCTCCCACACTTCTGGCATTCCTCAAACTAAGGTTGTGGTCTTATGGAACAGTTACGAGAGGGAGCTTTTATAAAGGGAACAGGACTATAGTCTATTCTGTACAATAGTATTGTATGCATTATAACCTGCATTGTTTTCTTCTTTTGTAATTCCCTTTTGTTTTGCATTATTTATGATATATCATGTCTGAAGAGATGCTATATACTCTTCATGTAATACAACCCCACCCTGACTTGGATAGCTCAGGCTAAGCCTTGGTGAGTATTCGTAAGGAAGACTAGCAAGGAATACCAGGGTCATGATGTGGAGGCAGGCAATGACAAACCACCTCTGAATGTCTCTTCCAAGATTTCTCTCTCACCCCAGTCCAGGGATGGGAGTTAAACCAAGCATTCAGCAACAATTAAACAAACCCCAGGAGAATGTCCGTACACTCTCCAGGCTTTACCAGTAGTTACTGCCACCAGGATCTCTCACAAATAGTCCACACTAAGGTCAGGAGCAGAGATCCCACCTCCTGCCTGATTTATCGGACTTACCAATTTCACCAGTTCTGTAAAAGGGCTGCAAACAATTAATTAACACAGTGGTAGCCTCCTTAGGCGAATGGCTGAGACACAAGATTCAGTCTTAGAAATCAGGTTGCAACAGAGGAAACAAGTCCAGATAATATTGATTCATATTGATTATCTGTATTCAGTGCACAAGCATGCATATAACATGAGACTACCAAAAGATAAGAAAACAAATGATATCTATAGCTAGTTCAGCTCTAACTTCACAATAGAGGTATTCCATAGTTACTAGGCTTTTAGAGGTATCAAATGAAATAGTCCAAGGTCTCACCAGGGGATCTTGAAAAGGAACCCCATGGTGCTGTGGGCAGCTAAGTCCAGCTTGGCTGCCTAGTAGGCTCATTCCATGCTGACCGCACAGTTGACAAGCAAGCAGCCCGTCCAGAAGAACTCATTGTTTCCAGGGAGGAACTCCTTTTTCCCATATGGATTATTGCAGTTATACCCCCTTCTGTCACCACCAGGTATGGCCATTTACCCAATAGTGAGAGAGTGGGAAGGCGTGTCCAATCTCTGGTTACCATGCGTTGTCAGGCAAGGTATATTTTGATTGGCTAGGAGTTGGGCATCTTGTCTGCAGTTCAGTTACTCCCGCTCTAGCCTCTTCAAGTGTCTATGTGTCATGTCAGGGAATGCTTTTGATGTGCTGATGTACTGGGCATAGGTCTTCCCATGCTTGGGAAGGCGCCTGCAAGTCTCTCTACCCTGGCCTGGCCATCTGCTCAGGTGACAAAAATCTCACTGTGACAAAAATCTCACTGAAGTGTCATCAACTAAGGCCATCCGGCCCAGGCAGGAAAGATTTCAGAAAAGACTTTTTCTGTACAGTCTCTTGCCTTGAAAACCCCACAGGGTCACCATAAGTCAGCTGTGACTTGATGGCCAAAAAAATAAATAAATCACAACCTCACTTAGTAGTGAATATTCCAACCAACATTCAGAAATGATTTCTCATTAGTTGCTGTTTATAACTCAGGACCAAAACTGCACACCAGGAATTCTTCAATAAACATTTTTTTCTGATGTCCAAACTGGGCAGTTTAACAAATTGCTTCACAAACCAGGATTCTAAACCAGGGCTGCTTCCATATGGAGATTTCCCTCTATGTGAACAGCTGGGTGCCCTCACATTTTCAAGGAGAAGAAGAAGATATTGGATTTATACTCCGCCCTTCACTCAGAGTTTCAGAGCAGCTTACAAACTCCTTTCCCTTCCCTTTCCCACAACAGACACCCTGTGAGGTAGGCGGGGATGAGAGCTCTAACAGAAAGTGCTCTTTCAAGAATAGCTCTGACAGAACTATGGCTTGCCCAAGGTCATCCAGCAGCTGCAAGTGGAGGAGTGGGGAATCAAACCCGGTTCTCCCAGATTAGAGTCCACGCACTTAACCACTACACCATCCTGGCATCATGAGGGAGCTTCCTCGTGATGTCGTGCTCTTTCTGTGCACAACTGTGGGGCTCCCAGAGCATTCTCCTTTGATTTAGAGCGAGAGAAAACCTTCTTTGATCCAGCTGAAAAGAGAAGGTGCAGGTGGCTCTGGTGGGAACATCCATGTAGATGCTTGTCCTGCAGCCACTCCAGGGAAGGGGCAGAGCCAGACTCCTCATTTCTACCGTATTTTCAGCCCTTGAGTAGGCTTTCTTTGTATTAACCGCTGAACCATGGTGCCCCTTTAACCATGTCTCAGCTGTGGGGGGAGATCAGCAGTTTTCTGGGCTGTGATTGTTGGTGCTTCTGCAGTTACATGATGGTGGGGAGTCAGCAGCTAACAGAGTTGAGACGAGATGCTATTCACATATCCACCTCCAATTAGGGTTGCCAACCTCCAGGTGGAGCCTGGAGATTTCCTGTCATTACAACCAATCTCCAGTTCCCCTGGTGAAAATGGCTGGTTGGAAGGGTGGACTCTCAGGCAGGGCTATTTTTGTAGCAGGAGCTCTTTTGCATATTAGGCCACACACCCCTGATGTAGCCAACCCTCCAAGAGTTTACAGTAGCCCCAGTAAGAAGAGCTCTGTAAGCTCTTGGAGGATTGGCTACACTAGGGGTGTGTGGCCTGATATGCACAGGAGCTCCTGCTACAAAAAGAGCCCCGTGATACTCCACAGAGGTCCATCCCCCAGCTACAGGGATTTCTTAATGTGGAATTGGCAACCTTATCCACCTGCTCACTGCTATTTCCCCATCAGGGATGCTTTTTCCCAACCCCATATTCCCAGGATAGCCTTGTGATTTGTAATCCTGGTTTGCATGCAGGGACTAACTGCAATTTCTTAAATTGCCCCTTTGGATAAGAACATAAGAACATAAGAGACGCCAATGTTGGATCAGGCCAAAGGCCCATCCAGTCCAACACTCTGTGTCACACAGTGGCCAGAAATACCAGTGCCATCAGGAGGTCCAGCAGTGGGGCCAGGACATTAGAAGCCCTCCCACTGTTGACCCCCCCCAAGCACCAAGAAGACAGAGCATCACTTGCCCCAGAGCCCCTAGCTATACCTTGTGGCTAATAGCCACTGATGGACCTCTGCTCCATATGCTTATCTAATTCCCTTTTGAAGCCGTCCATGCTTGTAGCACCCACCACTTCCTGTGGCAGTGAATTCCATGTGTTAATCACTCTTTGGGTGAAGAAGTACTTCCTTTTATCCGTTCTAACCCGACCGCTCTGCAGTTTCATGGAGTGCCCACGAGTTCTTGTATTGTGAGAAAGGGAGAAAAGTACCTCTTTCTCTACCTGCTCTTTCCGATGCATAATCTTATAAACCTCGATCATGTCACCCCTCAGTTGTCTTTTCTCCAAGCTAAAGAGCCCTAAGCGCTTTAACCTTTCCTCATAGGGAAAGTGTTCCAACCCTTTTATCATTCGAGTTGCCCTTTTCTGCACTTTTTCCAAAGCTATAATATCCTTTTTAAGGTGTGGTGCCCAGAACTGCACACAGTATTCCGAATGAGGTCTCACCATTGATTTATATAGGGGCATTATTATATTGGCTGATCTGTTTTCAATACCCTTCCTAATAATCCCCAGCATAGCATTGGCCTTCTTTATTGCAGTCACACACTGCCTCGACATTTTCAGTGAGTTATCCACTACAACTCCAAGATCTCTCTCTTGCTCAGTCTCTGCCAGTTCAGACCCCATCAATGTGTATTTATATTTAGGATTTTTGGCTCCAATGTGCATCACCTTGCACTTGGCCACATTGAACCCCATTTGCCATGTTGACGCCCACTCGCCCATCCTTGACAGATCCCCTTGGAGTGCCTCACAATCCTCACTGGTTTTCACCACCCTGAACAACTTTGTATCATCCGCAAATTTAGCCACTTCACTGCTTACTCCCATCTCCAAATGTTACAGAATGTTACAGAAAGTTACAGGATGTTACAGAAAGTTGGTGGTTTATTAAAGATTTCCTGGTTTGTAATTTTAGCACTTCAGAGAATGGAAGCACAAAGGGAGCACGTGAACTTTAAGACTGTGGCTCATTCTTGTCATAAATGAATTTGGGTTTGCAACCAATGAAGGGGGCTATGGCTCAATAAACTGTCGTTTTTTTAGGTGCTGCAAAGGGTCTTTGTTAGTTTTTTGTGACATCTGAATGCATCCTGTGTTTTGCTTATAATCACAATCTGTTTATGCACCAGTCCTTTTTAACACTGTTAAGCCATTCAGTGCTTTGGAGAAATACAACACTTCTTAAACTGTGGGCTGAGATATGCTAGGATTCAAAGCTAAGGCTAAACCATGATTCTGAATTGCAGTTTGAGGGGATGCCAGTTTGATGCCATCAAATCACAGTCAATTTATGGCAACCCCCTAGAGGTGGTTTGCCATTGCCTCCCTCTGTGTAGCAACCTTGGGTTTCCTTGGAGGTCTCCCATCCAAATGCTAACCAGGGCCAGCCCTGCTTAGCTTCTGAGATCTGACATGATCAAGCTAGCCTCGGAAACCAGGTCAATGAATAAGCCATTATCCATGCACAAATTGAAAATCCCAAATCCATCTCTTTCAAATCCCCCCCTCCAGAGTTCTCTAAGCTCTCAGGGGATTGGGCAGGATGATTTATCCCTACTTCTTTTCTTTTTTTGCTTTTAACAGTTAAATATCTGCTTTCAAGCTTTTGTCTATTCTAGTGCACATTTAGCCCTCATCAAGTGGTGTTATATTTTAAAGTTTTCCCCTCTTGGTTAATGTATAAATTGTATTTGTCTGTCTACCTGAGGAGTCTAGTGAGAGTGTAGAGACTCCTAGCACTGTACTAAATGATTCACAAAGTTACTTGGAAAAATTATAAGGTGCTATGGTCTATACTACCACGTATAGCAGGCTGAAACTAGTATCCTGCTGTGGAATTTTGCGTCATTTAATGTGCCATGCTAATACTTAACGCTTTGCTTCAGTTCTGTTTTTTAGATTTCTGGTTGGTTCTACAACTCAGATCCTATTCCATTGTTTATTGAATGTCCTGTCCTATTCTGTTAATTGTTTGACTCAGTCTGTGTAATCCACCTTGAGCCTCAGAGAGAAAGGCAGACTATAAATAATAGAAATAAATAAATAATCTGTGGGTAACCCAGTCCTGCAGCTCTCGTCATCTGCATACACTGGCCAGCCAGTTTACTATAGTGATAAAAAAAGTATTGATTCAAAGTTGTTATTCACTCTTAGTGCACTGAAAAGATTTTTTTTCTTAGACAAGGAACTAGAAGACAAAGCACCTGGGTCAAATTGTGTTAAAGCAGGTACAGTACCTTTCTTTGGATAATATTTATCTGACAGTTTTTAATAATGTTTAGTTAAAAAAAAAATTTATCTTCTTGTTTTCAATTAGAGGTTAACACCCAAGAACACTGTGAACATTGCAGGATTCAACAAGTAGGTTTCAAAAACTGAATCAGGAATTGTGTTAAACAGTTTTTTAAAGCAATTTAGCACTAGATGTCTTATTAATTAGTTTTTCAATTTTTTTAAACATAAAGGGGCAGCAAGAGCAAGTAACTCCCAGGAGACTTTCCAGAGGACAATACTGGTAAGTTGTGTTTAATGTAGGTGGCAACTCGTGAACATTCATGGAACAGACTTGCTTTGACAAAGCTTCTAAAATGTGTTGAGAGCAGTATATCCATACTGTGTGTATACACACACACACACACTATAAATGTATTTACATATTGTAAATAAATAATTTGGGGGAACTATTTGCACATCCATCCTCGCACATTTACAAAAGCACACATCACACTGCCACACAGTAGGGAATGGGAGCTTATCCTTCTCATCTCTCTCAAATTTCTATGCAGAGAAGTTCTTCGCCTCCTCTTCCTCTGCCTTGCCTCTTTAAAAATATTGGTGAAGAGAGAGCAGGAGATGAAGGACAAAGGCAGGAAAAAAGATTCTTATTTTTCTTTGGCCTTTGAAATAGTCAAAAAATAGACAGTTCTGGCTACCTTGATAATTGTAGGATGTTAGGGTTGGTGTTTTTTTTTTTTAAAGAATGGGAGTCACCTTCTACATTGTAAAGTTGAACCTCATCAAAGTGAGATGCATATTCCAAAACTGTAAAAGTTGATTTATAGAAAATAGGAACAACTGAAACCTCCTCAGATTTTTTGTGTAGTGTAGCAATTTCTGTGTAATGACTTAGCCTAGTATTTAACAGCCTAAATCAAAGATAGCGGAGAGCTAGAAACCCAATACACATTTTTGCTATTTTTTCAAATGATGCACAACACCAATCTTAAGTAACATTTTATTATTTTGTTGTAAAAATATTTGAAGCAAAAGCCACCTTTACTATAAATGATGAGGTTGGTAAGAATAACAATAATTTTGTTTAAAATGAATTCCTTTAAAGCCAGAATTAATTTTAAACAGGAATAGTCTCCAAAGGAGTTGGCTTCTTGTTCATATAAGGTCCAGCTGTGACTACATCAGTATTCTGTTCATGTATCTTTCCTTCATATTTAGGACTGTACGAAAATGCAGAAGAAGGAATGTTGCATATAATAAAACCTATGCTGTGTTTGTCACACATATGTTTAATGTAGGTTGAAGCTTGATGCTGAAGGAGTTTACCAATGTGCTGTCACAGGCTTAATCTTTGAAGTTACCAAAGCTGCTGTCATTAAATACTCCCTTTTGTCTTGGAGCAAGTTTGCCAATTACATTAAAGAGCCCTGGATTGTTGGAGGCCCTATATATGACGTCACATGTACATCCACCTCCGTCCTTACCTCTATTCAGTTTCCACATACCTTCTGCCTGAATGGTAAGGCCTGAGCAGTGAGCGTAAACCCATAATTACGTCTACCCTGGTGTCTGTTTAGAAAGGGTTAATATCTTGGTATTTCCTTGCAGAGCATTCATCAGACACAACATTCAAAGTGTTCCATTTCAAAAACAATGGCGCAGAATTTGAGGGTTCCATCGATCATTCAGCCACGCACGTCAAATGGCAAGTGAGCTCGCTGTCACCTGTTGGACCAGTTCTTCAGAACCATGATCCAGTATATTACCATGGGGTGGTTCTTTTATACAAAACTGTCAATGATCACCCTTCCTTGTCATTCCGTGTGTATGTGGCAAGTAACAACAATTCATTTATAAAGGTGAGGTCAACATGTCTGCTGTTGATGCTTTTGACGATACAAACACAAATCCCCTCTCTTTTTGTTTCCTATGCACTGTTCTGCTTTATCCTTGATGTTGGGAGGTTGTTAACTCCTCAAACGTTCTGGCACGAGGATGGGCCTTGGGGCAGATGGGAGATGAAACTTGGTGGGTCAGGTGGCAGAGCTGCTTTGTGCCAGGAATGGAGCCTGCATATGGCCAGGAGGCAATGCCCATATACATCTAGGGTATATATTGGGTAAACCCTGTGGGCTTGGACCTGTATTGTATGTAGATTGGTGGTGGTGGAAAGTGCTGCCAAGTCGCAACCCTGTAGGGTTTTCAAGGCAAGGGGTTTTCAGAGGTGGTTTGCCACTGCCTTTCTCCACATAGCAACCATGAACTTCCTTTGTGGTCTCCCATCCAAGTACTAACCAGGGATGACCCTGCTTAACTTCCAAGATCTGTCGTAATGAAATGAGATACAAGATGAAAGGCAGTGGCGCAGCAATATATGAAAACAAGAAAAAAATGCATGTGCCCAGATTTAACACCAATAATCAATGAATGTAATAATAGTAAGACATGTAAAGTACTCAGAACAAATTTTACATAAACAATAGGTAGAAATTCACTGGTAAAGTTGAATACAGGTAGAAATTCACAGGTGGAGTTTTTCCACAAACTACACAAAAGGAGAACCTTTCTCTCTAATGCAAATGGTGAAATGCTTCAGAATTTTGAAAGGAGGTTCCACGAAATGATAGATTCTGCATTAGGAATAATTGAGGATTGGTGTATTTGAATATGCTTTATGGATGTCTACATGTACCTTTGAAATGTTGAATCCAGCATGATTCTTGAAGAAAATTATTGAAACAGATTTAGAACTGGGGGTTTGTCGAGTCAGCTGGCAGAAACACTACTACATCCTTACAGATCAAGGACTTTTTTGAATTTATTACAAACTAGCAGTAAAGCCCGTTGTGAAAGCAATACAACGGGATCTAGAAAGAGGCTCTGGGGGAGTACTCTGGCTTTGGGCAAACAGTGTCAATTTGCTGTGGTGACCTCAGCAGGGTATAATGACAGAGTCCACTGTTTTCTCCAGAGGAACTGATCTCTGCTACCTGAAGAGCAGTTGTAATTGTGAGTGATCTGTAGCCCTCACCTGGAGATTGGCAGCAATTGTTACCCAGGACAAAGTGGCTGGTTTGGAGGGTGTAGTCTATGGCATTCTACCTGTCTGAGGTCCCACTCCTCTGCAAACCCCACCCTCTCCAGGCTCCACCCCTCAAATCCCCAGGAATTTGTCAGCATGTAGTTGGCAACCCCATCTCCTTCCCAGCTAACCATCAACCTACCATTATCTGCCCCTTTGACTTCAGCTGACTTCTGCCCTCCCTTTTGCAGAGCAGTTGTAATTCTGAGTGCTATCCAGCCCTCACCTGGAGATTGGCAACAATGGTTCCCTATGTGGGACTGACTGGTTTGGAGGGTGGCGTCTATGGCATTGTAACTGTCTGAGGTCCCACCCCTCCTCAAACCTCACCCTCTTCAGGCTCCATCCCTCAAATCTCCAGGAATTTCCCATCTGGAGTTGGCAACCCTATCAGGACTGGCCCCAATGTGTTTTCTCCCAAAGGCCAAAGTAGGTGACAGGACCAAGCTTAGTTGCCTACCAACAGGCACTGAGGGGAATGTAGGGTTGCCAGCTCTAAGGAGGGAAATACCTGGAGGTTTGGGGGGTGGATTCTGTAGAGGGCAGCATTGGGCGGGGGGGACTCAGCAGGTATAATGTCATTGGTCCCACCTGGAGTTTGGCAACCCTAGGGGAAAGTGTGCTGCACAGCAGGGGGTTGAAGAGAATGGTTTGATGGGTGCTGGGCCAAGATTGGCAACAATAGTTCCCCAGGAGCAAATAGCTGGGTTGGAGGGTGGAGTCTATGGCACTGTAACCTGTCTATGGTCCATAATCCCCCAGGCAGCTTTTAAAACATGATCCTGGGACCTACACACCACCAGACATTCCAACTGCCTTGGGGGGGGGGAGTATGAGGTGTGGAATGGAGTGAAGTCCAATCAGCTTCCATATGCAAAAGACCTTGAAGGTTCCATATGCAACTGACATTCCAACTGCCTTGCGGGGAGGGGGGTGAGTTTGAGGTGTGGAATGCAGTGAAGTCCAATCAGCTTCCATATGCAAAAGACCTTGAAACACTGGGCGGGACTGCACAAAGCAGCCAGTCAACCCAGCCAGCGTCTTCTGACTGACAGTTCAAGCGTCCATACACTAAAGGAGTGCATTTTAGAACTTTGGCACCCACTACTCAATTATATATAAGGAGAGATTGTTTGTGGAAAAACTCCACCTGTGAATTTTTACCGGTATTCAACTTTACCAGTGAATTTCTACCTGTTTATGGAAAATTTGTTCTGAGTACTTTATATGTCTTGCTATTATTAAATCTATTGATTATTGGCATTAAATTTGGGCACATGCATTTTTTCTTGTTTTCATAACTTACAAGATCTAACAAGATTGGACTAGCCTGGGCCATCCAGTTTGGGGGAAAGGTATTTTGTCCCTGTGAGGAAGGCATAGGAGAAATTTCTGAAGCAAAGAAAGATTTCTGAGGAGAAAGACAGGCAGAAGCCATCTGAGGAGGAGTGTCATGTGTAGACAATTGTGATCTTTTATGTGTTTTCATAATCGTTGTTTATTGTTATTTACTTTGTCTCATTATTTTGAGTGGGACATACTTCCTAATAAATATCTTTAGGATTATAACCAGATGGAGCAATCCACCTAACACATGCTTTACTTACTGCGGGGAATACTGCATAATCTGTAGCAGAAATACTAAATCAGTCATCTAGTAAATAATATCCTAGGAACCATTTGTCTATTGAATTTCAGGTTTGTGTGTGCATTTTTGTGTGTGTGTGTAAACCATTTTCTTAATATTTATACAGAGTTTGATATGGGAATATACTCAAGTGTAGCTGTGGTACGTTTCTTTAATCAAACATTCACAATTCAAACATTTTTTTTTTAATTTTTAGGATGTCTCAAGAGCAGTTAAACTTTCTGGTAAGAAATTTATTAAAATCGAGAAACCCCCTTGTCAGAAACTACTCCAAGGTGGGAAGAAATACAGATTAATTAGTGAACCAGAAGCTGAAATAACTCCTGAGGTATGTTCTTCATTTTTATATAATTGGCATGTCAACATGTGTGTCATTTTGTGGAAGTGGAGAATTTTATTCTTTTGTACTTTTGATTTTGATGCAAATATTATTGTAACTGTATCTTGGCAGTTGGCACATCATCAAAAATGTTTATATAGCACTGTGAAATCCATAAATGTTTAGCTAAAAACACCAACTCTTTGACACAAAACAAATCATCATCTTAACCTGCTTGCTGGTTGAGATTGTCAACAGAGACCCATGTCTCAGTGCCCTCGCTTTAAGTATCTAGTTGGAACATGGCCTTCTTAATAGTCGTGTCCAAACAGTGGGACTTTCTCCCCCTTAGAGGGTTTTTGGTTCTGAAATTACAATCTTTTAATTATTTTATCTGCTAATTTTGATCTTGATTTCTTGCTGCTGCTCTGACCTTTCAAGTGTGGAAGACACTTGGAATATACTTGTAGGGAGAGGTGGGGTGTAAATATTTTAAACAGATAGACAAATGTGGGGTTTTAATGCATTGATATCTATTTTCTAGGAGATTGAATTTGTCGATGACTCTCTCCTAAAAGTGAAAAGTTATATTGAGGTGTATTTAGAACAGCCAGTAGAACTTACATTATCTTTGGTGGAAATGGACTCTGAAGAAACTGTATGGAAAGCAAAGCTAAGGGAATGTAAGTATCCATTAGCCATGATCCATTGTACAGTCTGTGCGTTTATTATGAATTGGCTTTTTATCTTGGCCTTTTCCTAAGAAGCTCAGGGCAGTATACATAGCTCTTTCTCCTCCATCCTTGCAACAACCCCATGAGGTAGGTTGGTCTGAGAGAGTGCAAGTGGCCCAAGGTCACCCAACAGGCATCATAGTTCTAAGTGGAGACCAGCTGAGCTCTGAGCAGGAGCAGGAGAGACCAGCTGAGCTCTGAGCAGGAGCAGGAGAGAGAGCTGTGAGAGAGGTGAGTGGGTTTCTTTTACTTGCTTTCAGCTGAGAGCCAGAAAGACAAGGCCCTAGGCTCTTTGTCTTTCCCGTAAAATAATTTGACTTGATAACAAAAACCACATAAATACCAAGGGTTTAAAAGGGGGATTATATTTATTTATTTTAAAAGAATTATGAAGCCAGAATGCCAGCAGGGGGTTGGGGGCTATCCAGTGTTTTGCACGGAGTGTCACATGTATGACTATCTGCCCACTGGGCAGAAATCTTGGGTGTGTCCACGGTGCAAGGAGCTCCTGGTTCTCAGGGAACGTGTGTGCTCCCTTGAGGCCAAGGTGGCTGACCTGGAGAAGCAGAGACAGTCAGCTAGGCACACAGAAAAGACTCTCGGGGACTTGTTAGCTACGTCCCACTCTGGATCTGGCAGCCCCGCTGCTGTCAGGGAGCATGAGGGTCTAGGGGAAACAGGGCACCATGCTGAGGATAAGGGGAATGTGCCCTCAGAAGGGACCTCTTCCCCAGCTGGTGAGCGGCTCTCCTTTTGCACCAAGGAACCATCCCTGAGCAGGGTGGGAGGGGGGCTCTTGGTAGTGGGTGATTCGATCCTTAGGCAGGTAGACAGCTGGGTGGCGAACCCGCGTACTGACCGTATGGTGACTTGCCTGCCTGGTGCGAAGGTAGCGGACATTACGCGTGTTTTAGATAGGCTGGTAGATAGTGCTGGGGAGGAGCCAGTGGTCGTGGTGCATGTCGGCACCAACGATGTGGGGAAATGCAGTCGTGAGGTCCTGGAGGAGAAATTTAGGCTGCTGGGCAGGAAACTTAGGTCCAGGACCTCCAAGGTAGCCTTCTCAGAAGTGTTACCTGTTCCACGCGCAGGGCCGGAGAGACAGGCAGAGATCAGGAGTCTCAATGCGTGGATGAGACGATGGTGTAGGGGGGAAGGGTTCAGGTTTGTTAGGCACTGGGATACTTTTTGGAACAAGAGGGAGCTGTACAGGCGAGACGGTCTCCACTTGTCCCGAGAAGGAACCAGGCTGCTGGCACTTAAAATCAAAAAGGTGGCAGAGCAGCTTTTAAACTGAATATTGGGGGAAAGCCGACAGGAGATGAAAAGTCTCTGGTTCGGGTTGGCTCATCTGAGAGAGGTGAGGGGGTACCGGTTGCTTTTCTACAGGGAGGTGGATTGAAATTGTCCACAGAGGCCATGGCTGGTGACATGGACTGCCGGACAACGACTCGAGATAGCAAGAGGAAGGATGCAGGCTTAACTTGTAAGGGAAATTACAGCTGTTTCTATACAAATGCTAGAAGTGTCCGAGGTAAAATCGGGGAGTTGGAGTGCTTGGTGTCGGAGGGAAAAATAGACATTGTGGGTATTTCTGAAACTTGGTGGGATGAGGAAAATCAGTGGGACACAGTGATTCCCGGTTATATATTATATCGGAAGGATAGGGGGGGAAGGGTTGGAGGTGGGGTAGCTCTGTATGTCAGAGAGGGTATAAAGTCTAGAAAGATTGAGAGGCTAAGTGAATTGGATTCGCTTCTGGAAGTTCTATGGGTTGAAATAGGGGGGCCAAAAGGAAACTTAACACTGGGAGTTTGTTATCGCCCACCAGATCAAAAGATAGAGGAGGATTATAAAATGATGAATGCCTTAAAGATAGCAACTAGACAAAAACACTGTGTAATAATAGGTGATTTTAACTACCCACACATTGATTGGGTCAATATGTGTTCTAGCCGGGAAAAAGAGATTGAGTTTCTAGACACTCTAAATGACTGTGCTATGGAGCAGATGGTCACGGAACCTACCAGGGGAGAGGCGATCCTTGATTTGGTCCTAAGTAACACTCAAGACCTGGTGAGAGATGTAAAAGTGATTGCACCGCTTGGAAACAGTGATCATAATGTTGTTGAGTTCATCATTTGTACAAATAGAGAATTGGCCAAAAAGACTCACACAACCATTTTTAACTTTAAAAGGGGTAATTTCTCTGATATGAGGGGACACGTGGGGAGGAAACTGAAAGGAAAAGTAGAAAGGGTCAAAACAATTGGGGAAGCTTGGGATCTATTTAAAACTACGATCCTAGAAGCTCAAAAAATATATATTCCGCAGGTTAGGAAAGGCACAAACAGGTATAGGAAAAAGCCTGCATGGTTAACAAACAGAGTAATGGAGGCTGTAAAAAGTAAAAAGAATTCCTTTAAGCAGTGGAAAGCTAGTCACAGTGAGGCTGATAAAACGGAACACAGGCTATGGCAAATAAAATGCAAGTCTGAGGTCAGGCAGGCAAAAAGGGAATATGAGGAGCATATAGCAAAAAACGTAAAAACCAACAATAAAACTTTCTTCAAATACATTAGAAACAGGAAACCAGCCAGGGAGGCAGTGGGGCCCTTGGACGACCAAGGGGTAAAAGGAGTATTGAAGGATGATAGGGAAATGGCTGAGAAGCTAAATGCATTTTTTGCCTCCGTCTTCACTGTGGAAGATGAGAAGTGCTTGCCCACTCCAGAACCACTGATTTCAGGAGGGGTGTTGAAAGACCTGAGTCAGATTGAGGTGACGAGAGAGGAGGTCCTAAAACTGATAGACAACTTAAAAACTGAAAAATCACCAGGCCCAGATGGCATACATCCGAGAGTTCTGAAAGAACTCAAATGTGAACTTGTAGATCTCCTGACAAAGATATGTAATCTTTCCTTAAAATCTGCCTCCATTCCTGAGGATTGGAAGGTAGCTAATGTCACTCCCATCTTTAAAAAGGGTTCCAGAGGAGATCCGGGAAATTACAGGCCAGTCAGTCTGACGTCGATACCGGGTAAATTGGTGGAAACCATTATTAAGGAAAGAATTAGTAGGCACATAGATGAACAAAACCTATTGAGGCAGACTCAGCACGGTTTCTGTAAGGGAAGATCTTGTCTCACTAACCTGTTAGTGTTCTTTGAGGGGGTGAACAAACATGTGGACAAGGGGGATCCAATAGATATTATTTACCTTGACTTCCAGAAAGCTTTTGATAAAGTTCCTCATCAAAGGCTCCTAAGTAAGCTCAAAAATCATGGGATAGAAGGACAAGTCCTTTTATGGATCAAAAACTGGCTAGTTCATAGAAAACAGAGAGTGAGTGTAGGTGGGCAATTTTCTCAGTGGAGGGTGGTAAGCAGTGGGGTACCGCAGGGATCAGTACTTGGTCCACTGCTTTTTAACTTGTTCATTAATGATTTGGAGATGGGAGTAAGCAGTGAAGTGGCTAAATTTGCGGATGATACAAAGTTGTTCAGGGTGGTGAAAACCAGTGAGGATTGTGAGGCACTCCAAGGGGATCTGTCAAGGATGGGCGAGTGGGCGTCAACATGGCAAATGGGGTTCAATGTGGCCAAGTGCAAGGTGATGCACATTGGAGCCAAAAATCCTAAATATAAATACACATTGATGGGGTCTGAACTGGCAGAGACTGAGCAAGAGAGAGATCTTGGAGTTGTAGTGGATAACTCACTGAAAATGTCGAGACAGTGTGTGACTGCAATAAAGAAGGCCAATGCTATGCTGGGGATTATTAGGAAGGGTATTGAAAACAGATCAGCCAATATAATAATGCCCCTATATAAATCAATGGTGAGACCTCATTTGGAATACTGTGTGCAGTTCTGGGCACCACACCTTAAAAAGGATATTATAGCTTTGGAAAAAGTGCAGAAAAGGGCAACTCGAATGATAAAAGGGTTGGAACACTTTCCCTATGAGGAAAGGTTAAAGCGCTTAGGGCTCTTTAGCTTGGAGAAAAGACGACTGAGGGGTGACATGATCGAGGTTTATAAGATTATGCATGGGAAAGAGCAGGTAAAGAAAGAGGTACTTTTCTCCCTTTCTCACAATACAAGAACTCGTGGGCACTCCATGAAACTGCAGAGCGGTCGGGTTAGAACGGATAAAAGGAAGTACTTCTTCACCCAAAGAGTGATTAACACATGGAATTCACTGCCACAGGAAGTGGTGGGTGCTACAAGCATGGACGGCTTCAAAAGGGAATTAGATAAGCATATGGAGCAGAGGTCCATCAGTGGCTATTAGCCACAAGGTATAGCTAGGGGCTCTGGGGCAAGTGATGCTCTGTCTTCTTGGTGCTTGGGGGGGGGTCAACAGTGGGAGGGCTTCTAATGTCCTGGCCCCACTGCTGGACCTCCTGATGGCACTGGTATTTCTGGCCACTGTGTGACACAGAGTGTTGGACTGGATGGGCCTTTGGCCTGATCCAACATTGGCGTCTCTTATGTTCTTATGTTACGTTCTTATGAACCACTATACAGGGTCTCCAGCCCGATTGCTTCATCTCAGTGATGAACTTTGGACAGTATATTTGCTGCAATCCAAAATATGCAGAAACAAATGAGAACCTGCAAGGACTTGCAAGGAGGCATCTCATTCCCCCCCCCCAGTATTTCCTCTTTTCCTTTACCTGGAAGCCTCCATAGACTCTCCCCTTTTCCTTCTTCCTTCTCTACTTCAGGCTGCCAGCTACAGGTTGAGA
Source organism: Gekko japonicus (assembly GCF_001447785.1). Lineage (NCBI taxonomy): Eukaryota > Metazoa > Chordata > Lepidosauria > Squamata > Gekkonidae > Gekko > Gekko japonicus. The sequence goes on along the minus strand of NW_015163604.1, from coordinate 1,038,410 downwards.
AATTCCTGGAGATATGGTGGTGGAGCCTTGGGAGGTGAGGTTTGGTGAGGGAAGTGACCTCAGCAGGGTACAATGCCATAGAGCCCACCCTCCGAAGCAGCCATTTTCTCCAGGGAAACTGGCTTCTGTCACCTGGAGATCAGTTTTAATTACAGGTGAAGTCCAGCCCCTACCTGGAAGTTCACAAACCTTGTACCTATGGAGGAAATGACTGCTTTGGAGGGTGGAGTCTGTGGCTGTAGTATATTCAAAGCTGCCTTGAATGCAGGATATGTTGTGAAACATCTCATTGACTTGTAATGTTAAGCTTCATCCTGGGCTAGGATCCAAATACATCCAATCGTATCGCTAGCCCAGGAAGCACCTAGCCAATCACTTTGCAGCAAGCTCCCTGAGCGGGAACGTCCGTGATTGGTCCTTATCTGAACAACCGTATCGGTTGGTATTTGTACAGGGGGGGGGGCTACATTAGCCGGGAATGTTTAAAAGCAGGACAGCTGCAATGTAAAGGCTGTTCTGGCTATCAGATGTTGATCCGTGTTGGAGTTGTGTTCGAGTTGAAGAATAAAGTTGTGTTCTTGCTGAATCACTCTCCGACTGCTTTGTTAAGTGAGCGACTTAACAGTGGCATTATACCGTTCGGAGGTCCCTCCCTTCCGTAGACCCCCCTCTCCCCAGACTCCACCCCCCAAATCTCTAGGAATTTCCTAACCTATGTAGTTTTAGTAATGGTTTCCTACTGTTGTTTGCTTCTTTTTGGCTTAAAGGTTTTATGGTCTACTTTCAATGGTTGTGGTATAAATAAGTATGATGGAAAATCTAGGACTATTCTTAAAAAATAAACACCTTGTGTTCTTGCAGTTACAATATAATCAGCGAGATGAAGCTTCTTTGACGAAAAGAGAAAAGACAAAGATAATTGTAAAGGTCCCCTTCACTTGTTCTGTTCCTACTTTGCTAGCAAGGGGAAGAGGCTGATTTTTGTGTGTGAAAATCCTGGAGTATTTGTTAGCAGTGCAGATTACTGTAATTTTAATATTCTTTTGGAAACATTTCCATTTCACAGGTGACTGGATCCAACATAATCAGAATGACAATGAGCAAAAAAGACGCACTGGCAGTAAGTTACCCAAAGCCATGTTTAGTACAATTCACTCGGTACAATAACATTTTATGTGAATGAAAATGTGTATCAGTTCATTTTACTGTGATTCATGGAAAAGTTCTCAGTGGGGACTTTGTTTTCACAACTTTGTGTGTGTGTGTGTGAGAGAGAGAGTGTGTGTGTGAAGTGCCATCAAATCGCAGCCTACTTATGGCAACTCCAGCAAGGGGTTTTCAGGGCAAGTGAGAAGCGGAGGTGGTTGGCCATTGCCTTCCTCTGCAGTGTCTTCCTTGGCGGTCTCCCTTCCAAGTACTGATCCTGCTTAGCTTCCAAGTTCTGACAGGATCAGGCTATACCATGCCACCTTCTCTCCCTATTGAAACTTTACATTCATTAAATCAAATTTGTTGCAAGAGTGGAAAACATTTGTCCCCAGTCTTCTGGAACCTGTCTTCTGGGTCTGCAGGTAGAGAGGAGGCAGGATCAGCAGTCCCTTTATACCAGCAGAAGGCACAGGTGGGAACTTGGTGGAGGCAGTGTAGCTCCCTACTAAAACGTTTACCTTCCTTTGTTCAATCCCTGGCATCCCCACCCAAAGGTAGAGGGCGTAAGGAAAGACCCCACAGCTCTGCAGATTTGCTGCCAGTCAGAGAATATATTACTAAGCTAGATGTACCAATGGTCTGGCTTGGTATACAGTAGCTTCATGGGTTGAAATCTGTGGATCTAAATTCTTGTGGCTGTGTTCAGAAGGTGGAATGACAGGCCCGTGATGATACATTGTTCTTTGCCATGCGCTCTTTAGGCATCAGAAGACGAAAATCTAGCAACAGTCTGTCGGAAGAGGAGCTTTGCAATAAACGGGTGAAAGGTAACGACACTACAGGTAAAGGGGTTTGTTCTGTTAAAGAAAATTGCATGTGGAGATGATCTTTATTGATTATTTTATTGGTTGATTGTTGTATCTTCCTTGAAGGAGCACAGGGCAGTGTACACCATTCTTGCCTCCTCCATTTTATCCTCATAACAACCCTATGTGGTAGGTTAGGCGGAGAGACAGTGTCTGGCCCAAGCTCACCCAATGAACTTCGTAGCTGGGAGAGGCCTGCCAGTGTAATCCTATGCAGAGCTACTCCAGTCTAACCCCACTGATTTAAGTGGGCTCACAACTGGAGTATGGTTTCACTGCAGATTGTGGATCTCCCCAACCTCAGTCCAACAGTCTTACTACAGCGTTACACTAATTATTCTAAATGATTGCTTTATAGGAGATTAGATTCAGGGAGGATAGGTCTCTCAATGGCTACTGGTTGGGGTGAGTAAAGGGAACGGCCACATACAAAGGCAGAAAACCTCTGAATACCTGGGCTAGAAGTCAGCATCGGGGAAAGCCTCAGCCTCTGTGCCCTGTTGTTGGACCTCCAGAGGAACTGGTTGGCCATTGTGTGAGACAGGATGCTGGACTAGATGTACCCACTGGTCTGATTCAAAAGAGCCCTTCTTGTGTTCTTATGATACCCAAGGATTACATTTAAACATAACACGTATGTAATAAACATTATAGCTAGAGAAACAGTGTTTGCAGAAGAGTATCAAAATACTTGATTTAAAAGTAGAAAAAATATTGTATTTACTAACCTTATTTTTAGCTGGCATGCAGGAAGTATTAACATATCTATGTAAGTGTCCACTAGGGGGTGATGTCTGACCATTTCAGTATTTTATACATAAATCATGAAGGGGGGAAACTCTCTAGCTGGTACATGGGCAGCACAATCCAAAGCACTCTTTCCTGAGAGTAAGCCCCATTGAAGGGATCTGAGTAGACCTGCTTAGATTTGCTGTAATCTGGATGTCAGAACAAAGGGCAAATTCAAGGCTTAGGGCCTACTTTCTAAAAGCCTCCTTCCCTTCTACTCACACACCTTGGCTTAAGCAAAACAACTATATTTATTACAACGGGGAAATACATTTTACACCACTGGATATGGTACTTCCCACCCGCAAAACTCTCCCCTCAGGTCCAGAGTCTGAAGATGGGTGAGGGCTTAGAGTCTGAAGAGAAGCGATGGCCTATCATCGGGCTGGGGCCTTACTCACTCTTCATTAAGTGTTTAGCTCTCTGCTGGTGTCCTGGGTTTTCAAAGTACTGTCCCTTGGCCAAATTTGGTTTAGCAGAGGGTAGCTCCTGTATTCCTGGTGCCAGTGTCCCAGAAATACTATTCTCTTGCAGAATCTGGCCCAGCCTCAGTTCCTGAGGAGCAGGCCTTGGACATGAAGCACAGTTCTCAGTAGGGCTGCCAAGTCCCCCCGGGGGGCAGAAATCCCTCCGCCCCAGAGGCCCGTTCCCCGACGCCGGGGAATCGGGCCCCGGGGGGAACCCCGCCCCAGCGTGCACGTCACAGGGAAGTGACGTTATGACGCCGGGCACGCTGGGGGCGGGGCCACGGCCATACAAGGGAAAACTCTATGGTTTTCCCTTGTATGGTCGTGGCCCTGCCCCCATCGTGCCCGGCGTCATGACGTCACTTCCCTGTGACGTGCATGCGGCGCGCCGGGATACGCACGGGAGTCCCCCGCCGGCAAGGTAAGTGCCACTTGGCAACCCTAGTTCTCAGGGCCACCTTCTTTACCAGGAAGTGATTTCAGCCAACAGGCTGTGAGGGCTCATGTGAGAAGATATGTGTTTGAATTGAAAGTGATGGTCTAGGGGCTAACTTCCTCCCCAAGAAGTTATTTCACTGAAGACAGGCTAGGAGAGGGAGTGCGTACTGGACAAAACTCAGGTCAGCATTCAACAGAAACAGTTCAGCAACAAAGTCCTGAATGTGAGTTCAATGAAACTTGCTTTCTTCATAGATGCTGCCTGTTGCTTCTTTAGCGGAGACCTTTCAGTAAGAAAGCAGTGACTTTGAGCAAACGCAGGAGCTTCTGAAAAGCTGCCCACCCCCTGTCTCCCAGTTCAAAAATGGCCAGGCCTCATACTCCTAGCCTACCAAGTGTATAGACAGTTCCTAACTACGCACACTCCTCCCAATAGTCAGTGAAGTACTTGCATTGCTCCACCCAACAGCCTATATTCCCAAACCTCTACATTGCTAAGTTTCTTACTCGATGAAGACGTCTTTTAGAAAAGAGACTCTACTCTATTACTGGGAACAGTAATATTTATTCCGTTATTATCTTGACCTTCTTCCAAAAAGCCAAGGGCATGCATGGTTCTCCTTTCCTTTCTCCATTTTATCTGAATGATCACCTTGTCAGGAAGGTTAGGCCAGGAGAGACTAAAACCGATTCCTCAAAAGCAGTTGTTGTGCCTTCGATCTCTCGTTTTCCCTGGTTGTAGTGCTCAATTTCCCAGTATTGGCTGCGGGGCTGCATTTTGACCCGCATCTCCCCCCGATTTCCCCCACGTCATCTTGATCCTAAAAAATAAGGATCAAGAAGACATAGGGGAAATCGGGGGGGAGATGCAGGTCAAAATGTGGCCACACAGCAAATAGTGGGAAATTGAGCAATACAACCGGGGGAAACGGGAGATCGAGGTCACAAACAGCTGCTTTTGCGGAATCGGTCTAATTGGCCCAAGGTCATGCTTCAAGCTTGTGGCTCAGGTTTGATTTGAAACCAAGATTCCTTGTGCCTAGCCCAACACACTACACTACACTGGCTCAGATTAGTTGAGTAATAAAGCACATGATCTGCATAGCTAATTATTACAAGAACACATGTGCCTTATTGCATAAAACAGAAGAATGATTGGAAGATCCAGTATCCTGTTTCACACAGCAAACGGCCAGTTTCCCTGGAGGGGCAGTTAACAGGGCACAGAGGCCAAGCCCATTCCTCTTTTTTTGCTTCCTACCATTGGTATCCAGAGGTTTGCATCCTTAGAATATGAAATAGGGAGTTATCAGAAGCAAAGGCCAGGAGCAAGCCATAACTTCATACAGCCTGACCTGTTAGACGTTGAGGCCCTGGTTAGTGTAGGCACAGATAAAAGGTTATATGTAACTTGATGCAGAAATTTGATTCTACCTGGAAAGCTGGATAATCAGAAATATGTACAAATACATTTACGTAGGGATACAAGTACCGGTACATTTAGATAGAGATAAACCAAATCAGGAGGCACTGTGAAAATTCAGAATATTGTTTGGCTAACGAGATGTTATATATCGTAGACAGAACTAAAATGTGCACATTTTCCAAATAACCATGATAATCACAGAATGGCTTTTCATACTGCAAAGAAGCATCAACGGCTGATATGCAGGCGACTTATGCCTCCTCTTTCCATGCCTTCATCATCTTAACAAATAGAGAGGAAATCCTTCCCAATGAAGTGCAGAAATTCCTCTGTGTATCTGTCTACCTTTGTATTTAATGCACGAAGTTGCCTATACTTAACTTCATCCAGCAGCTTTGTTGTTTTTGTACAAGAAGTGGAATATAAATGTAAGAAATAATGAGAACAGTAAGCCATTTCCCACCACTTCTTACACCTTGTTCAGAGTTGAAGGCTTATTTGTATAGTTTGGGAAATTATTGTCCTAGGGTCCCTTCCATCCTAAGAACATTATGAAGAGCCTTTCTAGATCAGGCTGTGAGTGTGAAGTCAACAGTGTCTCCCACTGTCCCCAACACCTGGAATTCACACATATACTGCATCTGACATGGAGGTTCCATTTAGCTACTATAACTAGTGGCTGCTGATAAAGTTCAAAGTACATGAACGAGGAATTCCTGGGGATTTTGGCCTAACATTCTTGCTACATCATTTACACGCCACTCAGTTTCTTTATGAAACTGCCCATTCCACCCACCAGAGAGAACACAGCAGCTTCTGCTGTCACGGTCACCTAGCCAGTCATAAATTGGGAGTGAGTCAGAAACCCATGACTTTTCCATGGATTGGTGACTCTTTTCCAACTAATTTCGATCTCAGATTTGCCTTGCCAAATTTGACCCAGATACTGTTACCACAAAAGATCACACAGGCATTTTTCAGTTGTTACATGGGATTACGCCATGGCAGCTGGCAAATACCTTTCTGTGTTGCATATATGTAAAAAAATCCTTTTAGCTGCAATTGGATCACATGCAACTAAAATGGAGCAAAGAACTTGCCCTACAAGTCCAACAGCTTCACTTGTGCTTGGTTCTTGCAATTATAAAACTTTTTAACCCTCATTTTAAAAATCCTATTAAGAGCGTATTTGGAACCCTGAAAAAAGTATTTCGCTCTTACCGTCTTCTGTGACAACAGGTGCTGGGAAGTGTCCTTCTCCATAGGCTGAGCTTTCACACTTTGTATGGCACTGCTCAGTTGTATCCATACTTTTTAGAAATAAATACCAATTAAAATAATTATGAGATAAAATGTATTGCAATGACTCCTCACCAAAGACTCTTGTGTAAATTTAGCAATCATGGAATAAGAGGATGGGTTCGCTTATGGATTAAAAATTGGTTAAATGACAGGAAGCAAAGAGTAGGAATAAATAGACAGTTCTCACAATGGAGGGAAGTAAGCACTGGGGTCCCACAAGGATCAGTATTTGGGGCTGGTACTATTTAATTTATTCATCAGTGATCTGGAACTATTTATTTATTTACTTCCAATTTATACCCTGCCTTGCCAGTACAAACTGGCTCAACGCGGCTTACATAAGTCAAAATACAATAAGATCAATATATACTATAAAATTCATAATCAAACAATTACATAAAGTGCTAGTACAACCAGTGCAAACAGATGGCGGCAGTTTCTTGTACATGATCCAGTTAGAAAAGACCATCCAACGTTATAACAGGGTTGTGGCATATTTAACGTACGATGGTACATTAATCAGTGGTGGCTCCTAATCAAAGGCCTGGTGGAAGAGCTCCATTTTACAGGCCCTGCGGAACTGTAAAAGGTCCCACAGGGCCCTGATGTCCTCCGGGAGCTCATTCCACCAGTGTGGAGCCACCACTGAAAAAACCCTGGCCCTCATAGTGGCCAATCTGGTGTCTTTTGAGCCAGGGAGAGTCGGGCGATTTTGTGTCCCTGACCTCAGTGCTCTCTGGGGCACATATGGGGAAAGGCAGTCCCTCAGGTAGGCAGGCCACCGACCATATAGAGCTGTAAAGGTCAAAACCAGCACCTTGAAATGAATCTGGTATGCTATTGGCAGCCAGTGCAATGCCTTCAGCACAGGCTGGATGTGATCTCATATGGAGAGACCCATCAGCAGTCTGGCTGCTGCATTTTGCACCAGCTGCAGCTTCCGGATTTGAGACAAGGGCAGCCCCATGTAGAGAGCATTGCAGTAGTCTAACCTCAAGGTGACCATAGCATGGATCACTGTGTCCAGGTCATTGCGTTCAAGGAAGGGAACCAACTGCCTAATCAGCCGCAGATGGTAAAAGGCTGACTTGGCAGTGGGCTGCTACCTGGGCCTCCATTGTTAAGGAGGCGTCCAGGAGCACTCCCAAACTCCTGACCCTCAGCGCTGGCACCAAAGGCACCGCATCGAAGGTCGGTACTAGGGATGAATAGTGTAATGGCCAAGTTTGCAGATGACACAAAATGATTCACAATGGTAAAAACCAAGGCTGACTGTGAAGAGCTCCAAAAGGATCTCCACACATTGGGTGAGGGGGTGACAGTGTGGCAAATGAAGTTCAATGTTGGTAAGTGTAAGGTGATGCACATTGGGACAAAGAAATCCCACCTTCTAGTATAGGCTAATGGGCTCTGAACTTGTTGAAACTGAGAGGGGAAAAGATCTTGAGGTTGTAGTGGATAGCTCAATGAAAGTGTCAACCCAATGTGCTGCAGCAGTGAAAAAGGCAAACTTTATGTTAGGGATTATTAGGAAAGGTACTGAAAATAAAATGCCAGTTATTATAATTCTCCTGTACAGATCTATGGTGCAGCCTCATTTGGAATGCTGTGTACAGTTCTGGTCACTATGTCCCAAAAAAGACATCACAGAGCTGGGAAAAGTACACAAGAGGGCAACTGAGATGTTTAGGGGGTTGGAGGCACCTTCCTTGTGATGAAAGGCTGAAGAGTCTGTGACTTTTCAGTTTAGAAAAGAGGTGATTAAGGGGAGACCTGATAGACATTTATAAATTATGCATAGGGTGGAGAGAGTTGACAAAGAGAAATTTTTCTCCCTCTCTCAAAATACTAGAGCCTGAGAGCATCCAATGAAGCTGATGGGCAGTAGATTCAGGATGAAGAAAAGGAAATATTTCTTTACACAGCGAGTGAATAAAATGCAAAATTTGCTGCCAGATGATGTAGTGATGGCAACAGGAATAGACAACTAAAGGGAGTTAGATAGATTCATGGAGGATAGGTCAGTGCCAATAGTCATGGTGACTGGAGGGAACCTCCACATTCAGAGGCAGTCAACCTCTGAATCCCAGAACCAGGAGGCAACGTCAGGGGAAGGCCTTGGGCCTTTTGCTCTTTTGTTGGCCCACCAGAGGAACTGGTTGGCCACTGTGTGAGACAGGATGGTGAACTAGATGGACCACTGAGCAGATCGAACAGGGCTCTTCTTATGTTCTTATATATTCATGCCATACAGAAATGTATCTCAAAGATCTGACCTACATCAATGACTCACCAGGTATGGTTCAGTTGTGAAATAGATAGCATTGCAGTATTGGAAATTGCCTGATCATCTGAGCATTGATTGATAAACCTATTAGATCAGGCATCATGTGAAATGAGATAACCTTCAAACATTCTGAAGTGTGTGGCAAAACTTCTTTGATCTCTGCCTAAAATAGCTACCACTTTGCTCCATGCTTCTTGTCTGGGCTTCCCTTTTTTCACAATATACAGTAAGAAGTATCCTAACACTGAATACCCAAGTGTTGCTGTTGTTTCTTTTAAGCTTTTTCTTAACTTGCAAGGACAGTTGGTGACTAGACCAGCATGTGTGTGTGGATGGAGGACACGGATTTAAATTTCTGAAAACAAAAAAGTAATCTTGTCAAAACTTACTATAATAATACATGTAAAAAAAAAACACACATGGTGAACTAGATGGACCACTGAGCTGATCGAGCAGGGCTCTTCTTAATGTTCTTATATATTCATGCCATACAGAACTGTTATCTCAAAGATCTGACCTACACCAATGAAGAACCGTTTCAGTTGTGAAATAGATAGCATTGCAGTATTGGAAATTGCCTTATCATCTGGGCATTGATTGATAAATCTATTAGATCAGGCATCATGTGAAATGAGATAACCTTCAAACATTCTGAAGTGTGTGACAAAACTTCTTTGATCTCTGCCTAAAATGGCTACCACTTTGCTCCATGCTTCTTGTCTGGGCATCATCGCACACTCCATAGGGAGCCCTCGTGCTGAGATGTGATTCATCGATTCCCCATTTAAGCGCATTGGGAACAAATGGCAAAAAACCCCACAACCTGACTCACCTGCGGTTGTGTCGGATCACGCAGCTTCAAAGGACTGTGATTGCGTAACTGCGGGTCCAATTCCTCCGGGGGAAATAGCCTTGCTTCCCCCCCCCCGCGCGCACGTTATTTCGCGCTTGTGACCGCCACCTAGGTAAAAGCAGGGGAAAAGAACAGTACTGTAACATTGTTGCAGAGTATAGAACATATTGTGCCATCAATGTGCCTTCCAGTAATTACCACTATAGCACCACTAATAAATGAAAGAAATACACAATTCTGAATGACGTTCCCCCCAAAAGATACATGGTTCTTGCTTTTAAGGTGTCCTCAGTAAAGATGCCTTGGATATTTCACTAGCTTGTTAGCTTGGTATAAGCAAAAGCAACATTCACAGAACTGAGTTTGATTTTGCATCCTTTTCAGATGGAACAACAACTAAAACAGTATTAACTGATAAGCAACTGATGATCCTTGCAAAGAAGATGGGTAAAGACTGGAAAGTTATTGGCATTCAGTGTCTTAACTTGTCCATTGAAGATATTGAGCAGATTGAAGCAAAGGAGGAAGACATTAATATGTATAAATGCAAGATGTTGCGAAAGTGGAGGGATTCCGAAAAGAATAATGGGACTGCAAAACATTTATATGGGTGCCTTAACGGTCAGGCATCCCATGAAGTGATAGAAATTTTGAAAGGTAAATATATCAACTCTTCTTTCTTTGTTTTCCTTTGATGATTCAGACTCTTAGGAAAAAGAAAAAAGTGTATTGGAGGTTGTTTGAAAATGCCTTTGCCGCCCTGACAGCAGTGTACATTTTAATGTTCTGAAGTGAACTCTGAAGAAAACACTGAAAGTTTCTCACATGCTGGAAAAAGATAACCATGGTGGCCCCTATTAGTGTCACTAGTGCACTTCTCCAGCTCTTAGGGCTGGGGGTGCCGGAGGGATGAAGAGAAGGTGAAAATATATTTCCGTAATGTGTATGTGCCATTTTAAAATATAGTTTACAAAAGCAGATGATGCCTGGTCTACATACAAGGGAAACTGCAAGACTGAGACCCAATCTTTTTGTTTTGTACCAAAATTTTTTATTCAGGATATAAACATAAACATTCAACATAACATTTCTCTGTTTTTCCCCCTTTACTTTCATCAGTACATTCCCTTCTTAATCCCTGTCATATCCTGCCCCCTCCCTTTCCCCCCCTCTTATATATGGCTTCCCACAGTGCTTCGACCTTCTGTTTTTCTACTTCTATTTCTTTTTTCTATAAATTCTTTTCTTTAGATCACTAGGTAACTCTTATTTCATTATGACAAATGTTTGTCTACATATTGTAACTTTCACATGCTTCTCTGATCAATAATTGTCAAAACAAAACAAATTGTCTTTTATATCCCAATATTTTTCTAGATAGTCTTTTAAGTCTTTCCAGTCATTGTAGAATTCTTCTGCTTCTTTATTGTTTAATTTCCTTGTCATTTTGTCCATTTCAGCTGCAAACAACAATTTTTTCATCCAATCTTCAATCTTTGGAGCTTCTTCTTGTTTCCAACATTGTGCATAAGTAATTCTAGCCGTTGTTGCCGTATACCACATCAAAGTTCGTTTGGCTACATTAACTTCTTCCAGTTTGAGTCCCAAAAGCAAAAATTCTGGCTCTTTTAAATGTGCATTTCACAATCTTTTCCATCTCTACGTGAATTTGAGTCCAAAAATTCTTTGCTTTTTCACAAGTCCACCACATGTGGTAAAAAGAACCTTCCCCTTTTTTACATTTCCAACATTTACTTGACATATTGGTGTTCATGTTAGCAATTTTTTTGGGTGTCATGTACCACCTATACAACATCTTATAACAATTTTCCTTAAAATTATTACATGTAGATATTTTCAATGCATGTTTCCACAAATACTCCCAAGAGTTTATTGTTATTTCTGTATTCATATTTATCGCCCACTTTATCATTTGCTCTTTGACTGTCTCTTCTTCAGTGTACCATTTTAATAACACTTTATAAATCTTTGCAATACATTTTTCCCCTTCAAACCAAGACTGAGACCCAATCCAGATTTCAACAGCCTATGTGTGTTGTTCGCATTTATCTTATTCATTGTATTGTTATTGTTTTATTTTTATAATCCGCCTTGAGTCTCTGTGAGAAAGGTAGGATGTCAAGGAAGTAAATAAAATAAATTTACTCTGTGTGAGGTAAATGGCAAAGCCAGGTTCACTCCACAGGTGAAAAAGCTGCTCTGACTGCTGATAGATGCTTTACATCTGTCTTCACTGTTATGGACCCTGCATCAGAAACATCACTGAATGATCTATTTAAATATTATCTGCATTAAGAGGCCCTTTATGTAATCATCAAGCTACAGGTTTACTTCAAGTATAGCTTCTGGAAATAAATACAATCCACAAATCCATTTGTCAGCTTGCCAAAAATAAGTGCCACAGACCTTTTGGTAACAAGCGTGACTGGCAACACATATACCTCCTCCAAAGCTCTAACTTTGATTCAGGTTTAGAGAAGGTAAGGGTGTCAGACAGGAGGCTGTCCTGCCCTTGAGGGGGAAAACAGCCACTCAGCAGAGCCTCATTCAGAAGGGGGATGGAATGTTAGAAGGAAGCACACCAGGAGTTAGTTCCATAGTTTGGGTCTGCCTCAGCAAGAGAAATTAAGAAGAAGAGAAGAGATTGGATTTATACGCCGCCCTTTACTAACCAAGGGAGTCTCAGAGTGGCTTACAAACTCCTTTCCCTTCTCCTTCCCACAACAGACACCCTGTGAGGTAGGTGGGGCTGAGAGAGCTCTGACAGAAACTGCTCTTTTTCAAGAACAGCTGTGCCAGAACTACGGCTTGCCCAAGGCCATCCAGCAGGTGCGAGTGGAGGAGTGGGGAATCAAACCCGGTTCTCCCAGATTAGAGTCCGTGCATTTCACTACACCAAACTGGCTACTCCTTGGGAGGAAAGCTGTGGCAAACCTAGACAGCATAATAAAAAGCAGGGACATCACCCTGTCAACAAAAGTTGGTATGGTCAAAGCAATGGTATTCCCAGTAGTACTGTATGTCTGTGAGAGCTGGACCATAAGGAAGGCCAAGAGCCGAAGAATAAATGCTTTTGAATTATGGTGTTGGAGAAGACTCTTGAGAGTCCCTTGGACTGCAAGGAGATCAAATCAGTCAATCCTAAAGGAAATCAACCCTGACTGTTCCCTGGAAAGCCAGATACGGAAGCTGAAGCTCAAATACTTTGGCCACCAAATGAGAAGGGAGCATTCACTGGAGGAGACCCTGATGCTGGGAAAGATTGAAGGTAAAAGAAGAAGGGGACGGCAAAGGATGAGATGGTTAGACAGTGTTATGGATGCAACAAACATGAAATTAAGCAAACTCCAGAGGACGGCAGAAGATAGGAGGGCCTGGTGTGATGTGGTTCATGGGGTCGCGAAGAGTCAGACTCGTCTGTGCAACTAAGCAACAACAGCAGCAAGAGAGCAAACTGTTTCAAGGGTATCTCTGTCTGGTAGTGTGGCAAAGTGGTTTAACCCTATGTCTGGGAGAGAATAGAGTATCCAGTTGTTAGGCCTGTCTCTGGTCATATCAGACCTTGTACCCTTTAGTCTGACTCTTGGGAAATGGCAGGTTGATGTGGGTGGAATCCTGTGTGTGTGAGAGGATCCAGCCTAGTGGGTAGTCAGTAAAAAGTTGGGTTTGTATCTGAAAGCATTAAAGAAAATTAAAACCACACTCTGAAGCCATAACTAGTTTAAATTTATGTGCCTCAGCCAGCTTTCTCCTTTGACTACCTATAGACCTGTACTGCTGATCTGTTCTTTGAAGCCAACCTGTAACTAAATAAATCTTCTTTGCTATTTATTAGGATTGCCAAACTCCAGGTGGGGCCTAGAGAACTGCTAGAATTACAACTGATCTCCAGATGACAGAGATCAGTTCCCTTGGAAAAAATGGCTGCTTTGGAGGATGGACTTTATGGTATTATACCTCCTGAGGTCTCTCCCCTCGCCCCATGCTCTACCCCAAATCGCCAGGAATTTCCCAACCTGAATCTGGCAACCTCAGTGATCTCCATGTTCAGCTTGCTCACCACAAAACTTAACTCACAGCAGTGAACCCAAGGTCTTTCACTTGCTACCTTAAGAACACCTGGTAACAGAGGGGAAGGTTTACACTTTAAAACAAACCTGGTTCCCCAAAATCATAGGAGGCTGTGTGGGTCCACTCAGTTAGTAGAAAAGGCCTGTCACAGTAAGAAAAATCAGGAAATCTTGCACACTGCTCCTTGCCATCTCCAAATATCAGGCCCAATAAGAGATTTTCCTTACTCTCCCCAGAGGACATGAGTGGGAGAGAAGAAGGTCGGCAGTAAGTACAAACAAAGGCTACTAATAAGTCAATTTAATACAGTGATATTCATTCAGTGGCTCTCTAGAGCCACATGTGGCTGTTTGACATGCTGCCTGTGGCTCTTCCCCAGTGTGGCACACTCCCCATGTTCCACAGAGGTCTGCGAGGTCATTATGTGGCTGGCAGGAGATTCCTACCTCAAAGCTGCCCCTGCTGGGGGGACTGGAGGACAGGTGAGCTGTGGGCCTCATTCCAGGGATGGAAGGAAAGGCCCATTCCCTCCAACAACCCCCCACCCTTCTTTACTGCCCCTGCACTCCCATCCTAACTCCTGGGCAGCTGCTGACAGGAGAGCAAGCAGACCACAGAGAGTACAGCCACCTCAACCACAGCAGCTACCCAGGAAAAGAGCAAGCTGGCCATAGTGAGGTGGTACTCCCCTTTCTCCACAGCCAGCTGTTCCTCCTCTGGGCACCCTGGCAACCTCATTCTCACCCAGCATCCTCATGCTGAGGAGAGAGCAGGAAGAAGGCAGAGAGGGAAGGTCCTTCCCCTCTCTCCAGACAGCTAACATTCAACAGAAAGGAAGAAAAAAGAGACAACCTTACGTTCACTCAGATTCTCCAGTAATTTAAACAATTACATATTATTATATAGACTCACAGCATCATAGAGTTGGAAGGGACCTCCAGAGCCATCTAGTCCAACTCCCTGCACTATGCAGGAAAGTCACAACGACCTCCCCCCACACACCCCAGTGACCCCTGCTCCATGCCCCGAAGATGTGTTGGGTGGGGCAGGGAATGGCATACAGTAGTCATGTGGCTTTTTTTGGTTGCTGTCAGTTGCAAACGTGAGCTGCAGAATAAGTAATTTATAACAATTAAGCACCCTCAAGTCACAGCTGACTCATGGTGACCCCTCATGGGATTTTGAAGGCAAAAGGTGAGCAGAGGTGGTTTGCCAATGCCTTCCCCTGCATTGCAACCCAGATCTTCTTTGGTGGTCTTCCATTTAGGTATTAACCATGGGTGACCCTTCTTAGTTGTTGAGCTTAGGCTAGTCTGGCTATCAAACGCTCCTGATCTAATACATATGGATCCTCAATAAACCTTTTGAGTCAGTTACAATTCTTAATGTTTTTCATTACAGCTCATTTATGCATTTCCACAGAATGCTAGGGTGCTGTCCTCACACAATTTCCAGAATCCAATTTCCACTTACCCTTGATGCAGCGAGGCGGCTTGTGTGGTTCAGTGAGGCTGTGGGCTATGCCATGGAAGGCCACCCAGGACGGGCAGGCCACAGCAGAGAACTCAGACAAAATGCAATCCACTGGAGAAGGAAATGGTAATCCACTCCAGTATCTTTGCCAAGAAAACCCCATGGACAGTAACAAAAGGCTAAAACATATGACGCTGGAAGATGAGCCCTCAGGTCGGAAGGTGTACAATATGCTACTGGGGAAGAGCAGAGGGCAAGTACAAGTAACCCCAGAAAGAATGAAGTGGTTGGGCCAAAGCTGAAAGGACGTCTGACGGTGAAAGGAAAGTCCGATGCTGCAAAGAACAATATGTGTGAAGAACTATGGACAGAGGTTTGTGACATTGTACAGGAGGCAGCAATCAGCACCATCCCAAAGAAAAAATGCAAGAAAGCAAAGTGGCTGTCTGATGAGGCTTTACAAATAGCTGAGGAAAGAAGGAAAGCAAAAGGCAAAGGTGAAAAGGAAAGATTTACCAACTGAATGCGGATTTCCAGAGAACAGCAAGGAGAGATAAGGAGGCCTTCCTGAATGAACAATGCAAAGTAAAAGAGGAAAACAATAGAATGGGAAGGACTGGAGATCTCTTCAAAAAAATTGGAGAAATCAAGGAAACGTTTTATGCAAAGCTGGCCATGATAAAGGACAAAAATGGTAGGAGCCTAACAGAAGCAGAAGAGATTAGGAAGAGGTAGCAAGAATACACAGAACTATACAAGAAGGATCTCAATGTCCTTGACAACCATGACGGTGTGATTGCTGACCTCAAGCCAGACATCCTGGAGTGCAAAGTCAAATGCGGCTTAGAAAGCATACTAACAACAAAGCTAACGGAGATGACGGTACCCCAGCTGAGCTATTTAAAGTCCTAAAAGATGATGCTGTTAAAGTGCTGCACTCCATATGCCAGCAAATTTGGAAAACGCAACAGTGGCCACAGGACTGGAAAAGGTCAGTTTACATTCCAATCCCAAAGAAGGGCAATGCCAAGGAATATTCAAGCTATCACACAATTGCACTCATTTCACACGCTAGCAAGGTCATGCTAAAGATCTTACAAGCTAGGCTTCAGCAATACATGTATAGAGAACGGTCAGAAGTACAAGTTAGGTTTTGAAGAGGTAGAGGAACTAGAGATCATATTGCCAACATTCGCTGGATTATGGGGAAATCAAGGGAGTACTAGAAAAACATCTGCTTCATTGACTACACTAAAGCGTTTGATTGTGTGGATCACAACAAACTGTGGCAAGTCCTTAAAGAGATGGGAATACCAGACCACCTCACATGTCTCCTGAGAAACCTGTATAAGGGTAAAGAAGCAACAGAACAGGACATGGAACAACTGATTGGTTTGGAATAGGAAAAGGAGTACGACAAGGCTGTATATTGTCACCCTGCTTACATAATTTATATGCAGAGTACATCATGCTAAATGCCGACGTAGATGAATTACAAGCTAAAATTAAGACTGCTGGGGAAAAGATCAACAACCTCATATATGCAGATGATACCACTCTAATGGCAGAAAGTGAAGAGGACCTAAAGAGCCTCTTGCCAAGGATGAGGGAGGAGAGCGCATAAGTTGGTTTGAAACTCAACATCAAAAAAACTAAGATCATGGCATCTGGCCTAATCACTCCTTGGCAAAATGAAGGGGAAGCCATGGAAGCAGTGACCGAATTCATGTTCCTGGGATCCTAGATCACTGCAGATGGTAACTGCAACCATGAAATTAAAAGACACCTGCTCCTTGGGAGGAAAGCGATGGCAAACCTAGACAGCATAATAAAGAGACATCACCCTGCCAACAAAAGTCCGTATACTCAAAGTGATGGTATTCCCAGTAGTAATGTATGGCTGTGAGAGTTGGACCATAAGGAAGGCCGAGCACCGAAGAACAGATGCTTTTGAATTATGGTGCTGGAGAAGACTCTCGAGAGTCCCTTGGACTGCAAGGAGATCAAATCAGTCAATCCTAAAGGAAATCAACCCTGACTGTTCCCTGGAAGGCCAGATACTGAAGCTGAAGCTAAAAATACTTTGGCCACCAAATGTGAAGGGAGCACTCACTGGAGAAGACCCTGATGCTGGGAAAGACTGAAGGTAACAGAAGACGGGGACGGCAAAGGATGAGATCGTTAGACAGTGTTATCGATACAACAAACATGAAATTGAGGAAGCTCTGCAGGACAGCGGAAGACAGGAAGGCCTGGTGTGATGTGGTCCATGGGGTAATAAAGAGTCGGACTCAACTGTGTGACTGAACAACAAAAAAGAGACAGAAAGGATACGTTGCTCTTTTGTGCACAGAGCAATGTCACCTGCACCCTACCCTGCACCCTGTGCTTTTTCAGTTTTGTCTTAGAAGCAACTTGTGATGCAACAGGAGATGAATATTCTGGTTAGAAAAGAAGAACAAAATCTCTCTGAACCCACAGTTTGCCATTTGTGTTTTAGCTCATGTCTGAGCAGAGAATTACTGACATCATTGTTGCCCTGAGGAGCTTTGCCATTTCTTGCAACGCTGCAAATCCTTTCACCATTCGGATTCACCTCAAGCCTTTTTTTCCCTCCTAGGAAAAAAAAAATCATGCTATTATTCAGTATCCTGTGTGTGTAATGTGGTTCACACCCTAAGGTATACAGAAATGTTGTTTACCATGATGATATAATTACCATGTGGTCTGAAAGAATGAGGTAACATACAGTAGCAAATGTTATTAACAGGTTGGGTTGTTTTATCTGTTTAGCTTCTTTGTGTTCAAGAGATGGCTTAACAGTTGGAAAGGCCCATTTAAGGAAACAGAGTTAAATCTATATTTAAATAATCCATGACCCACATGGCTTATTTTTTCTTAGCTCTTTTCCACTTGGGCCTTTCTCTGGGTTCTTGTTTTATTCCACTGGTGTTGGAAAAGCAGGAGAACCTTTATTTTCTACACTACCAAGATCTAGCTGTTGTTACATTTTTAGCATACCCTTTCTCCTGCCAACCTAGCAGTTTGAAAGCAAGAAATTGCAAGTAGATGAATAGGTACCACTTCGGTGGGAAGGTAACAGCGTTCCGTGCGTCTTGGTGTTTAGTCATGCCGGCCACATGACCACGGAAACGTCTTTGGACAGCGCTGGCTCTTCGGCTTTGAAACGGAGATGAGCACCGCAACCCTAGAGTCGGATTCGACTGGCTTTTGAGCAAGGGAACCTTTACCTTTACCTTTCTCCAAGCCATTGAACTCAGCAGACAGAGGTTCTCTCTTGCTCCATTATAATCCTCCCAACAATTCTGTGAGGGTGGTTAGGCTTCAGAGTTAGCAGCTGGCCCAAGCCCACTGCTTCCTGATTCCTACCGAAGGTTTGACCACACCTACTGCCACAGAATCTCTTATTCATTACACTATAAGTAAGAGGAAGGAAGCACAAGTTTAGAGATGGGAATGGAAAAATTTCATCTGACTCTTCTGGCAACGTAGGTAAGCAGGCACGGAATAATCTTGTCCTCACAACAGCCCTAGGATTAGGATGAGTGATAATATTATCTTGCACACATTTTCAGAAATGTGAGCCTGAGGCCCCGGTCACACGGAAAGTTTTGGGCTGGGAGAGGGACAGATCGGGGGCACAGCAAACGGGCGCGATCTCACCGCAACATCTGGGAAACGGCGCGCACCCGTCCCCGATCCGTCCCTAACCCCGGAAAACCCGCTGCAAAAAAGAACCTCCTACAGAGGAGGACTTACCTGCAGCACCACAGCAAGCGTGGCCATGGGATCGCCGCCGCCCCCGTTGGGCATATCAATCTCGGCTCTCCACCGAAGTGTGCATGCACACACATGCTCAGTTCAGCTGCCGCGCTCTTTTTTCTGTGGCTTCCCCCCAGCATCTGATCATGCCGGGGAGGAAATGCGTGGCGGCTCAGGGGATCTACGTGATCCCACCGCTGCGTGTCTCTTTTGGTGTGGCTTTAAAAAGCCGCACTTTGCCCGTCCTCCCCCCCCCCCCATGTGGCAGGGACCTGAATGTATTATCTTCTGAGGACCAAACTAGACTTTACAGCACCCATGGGTCTGGCCCATGGATGCTGGGCAGCATTTTGGAGCTGAATTTGACCATTTAAAAATGCTGCGATTCAGTTCTTGAAAAGATGTAAGTGGGGACAAATTACCTAGTCCCACCACACTACCCTCGTGGAATTTTTAAAAGGCTGCACTGAGCTCTAAAACAGTGTTTCCCAACTTGCGGGGCGGGACCCAAAGTGAGTGGTGAAACCTTTGAAACTGGGTTGTAGCCCTCTCCCTACTGGCTCGTTCCATTGCTCTTTTGTATTTTGGAAAGCAAGATCTGACTCTGGAAACAGTCTCTCCTATGTCATACATTAGTTGATATTTTTTCTTTACCGTATGTAGGTATTGATCAAGCAAAACATGTCCTGATGGTTAATAGAGCGAGTTTCTTAGAATCTTAGGGGGGGTTACAGGGACTAATGGAGAAGGGAGGGTGGTCAAAGGCTGGAGTGTATTTTTAAATTTATTTTTATTTATTTCATTTGACTTCTATCCCGCCCTCCCCACCGCAGCAGGCTTAGGGCAGCTCACATCATTATTACAGGTAAAACAATCTCTCAAGTAAAATTATAATAAAGTTTAAAACAATACATAAAGTGCTAGCAATAACATATACCATGGTGGGAGTCCACAGTTAGTGCATGGTCTGGGTAGTATCAGCGAGGCACAGGCTATTCAGTGATGGTAATTATGTTATTAAAATTGGTGGTATTGGTGGTGTTGGGGCCAGGGCCTTAGATGGTTGCAGGCGGCTCCTTAAGTGAATGCCTGGTGGAAGAGCTCCATTTTACAGGCCCTGCGGAACTGTAAAAGGTCCCATAGGGCCCTGATATCTTCCAGGAGCTCATTCTACCAGTATGGAGCTGCCACCAAGAAGGCCCTGACCCTCGTTACTGCAAGCCTGGCTTCTCTGGGGCCTGGGAGGACCAGGTGATTTTGAGTACCCGATCGTAGTGCTCGCTGGGGAACATATGGGGAAAAGCTGTCCTTTAGGTACATAGGCCCCTGGCCATGAAGGGCTTTAAAGGTAAGTACCAGCACCTTGAACCGAATTCGGTATGCTATAGGCAGCCAGTGCAGTGCTTTTAGTGTAGGCTGGGTGTGTTCCCACATAGGGAGACCCAACAACAGCCTGGCCGCCGCATTCTGTGTATGTAACCTCCATATGCAAAGACTGTGCATGTAAGAAAGCCACTTCCTTGGGGTTCATAGTAGGGGGCTGTGCCCTTTGTGCGATGTTTGTTGGTTTCTCAAAAACATCTGGTTAGCCACTGTAGAAAACAGAGTGCTGAACTAGATGGGTGGCAAGGTTATAGTTTGCCTAGGGCACCATTGAGCCAGCCCTGAATGGGTCAGCATACCAACTAAATCTGGGCCTGGGGTTCACCAAACCAAAAAGGTTGGAAACCACTGCTCTGAAATGGTGTCAGTGTCCACAGGTTGGACCTACAGATGTTGCAACAACTAGTTTGGCCAAGAGGCCTGGCTGGTGAGGATAAGCTTACCTGTCAAAATCACCCTTCTGCCCTGTTCTGCAGCCCACATACAGTTGAAATTGGTAGCTTCAACAGCAGGTCCCTTCCTTCCTTCCTTCCTTCCTTCCTTCCTTCCTTCCTTCCTTCCTTCCTTCCTTCCTTCCTAGAAAGAAGTCACACTGGGAGACTAAACAGACACCAAAAATACAACCTAAGTGTGGCCCCTCCCATACAGTCTTTGAAGTGAAAACAGAAGCTTAAAGCTGTACATACATCACACTGAGGGTCCCACGTCCAAGCCCAACTTTTTTTTCTTCTAGGCTCTAATAATAAATAATTTATTTTTCAGAGTTTTTGAAACAGACATAAGCTCATGAAGAAACAGCTTGAAAAAGAAGAAACATCGGGTATTTTCTTGTGCAAACTTTCCAAATGGATGAAAAGGAATTTTGTTATGAGCTGCCAACTGTTAGAAATTCTGGAGGGCTTCTGTGAAGTTATAAGATGACCCAGCCAGTTGTGGAAACTTTGGGATGGAATACATTCGGGGAAGAAGAAAAGAACTGTGAACTGATGTAAATAGAAACATTTTCAGAAACATTCCCGCCCTCATGTGCTTACCTAAGGAGCGCATTTTTACTGACAGCTTCTCTAACCTGTTTAGCCAAGCATGGCTGTTGGGAGGCTCAGTTTTCCAATTTGTTTTCAATTTTTCTATTGGAGATCAGTCCTTGGACCTTTTCATCCTATACATTTGTCTTAAAAGATAAGGATTCCAAAGGAAAACAATATTCCATATACACAACTGTGAATGTACATTTTCGCTTTCCGCACCCGAAGGCACAAACAGCCATCTCTTTTCTGTCTCTGTGGTTCGTCACAGACAATTTGTTTCTTCTTGCCGGCCTACCCTGCCAAAGTGGAGGGAGAATCTTAAGCTTCCACTTAGGAATATTGAGTTGTACCCAGTGAGTCCCTTATGCGAACTCTTCCTTGGTCAGAGAAAGACAGAGGCCCAAACAACAAGTACAAGTTCGCTGTGAAGACAATTTAGAAGGACCAGTGGGGCCTGATTTGGATTGGGACCATAGAACCTGGGGGGGCAGGAGTGCCTGCCTCCCCCCATTTGCCATTTTCCCTATCCAAAGCAGCACTGGGGGTGTTGTTTGCCCATGGGGGAGAACTGCATGTATGCTGAATGTTTTCATGTGCAGTCCTCTCAGTGTGCAAATGATACCTCTAGAGCTGTTTTGGGAAAATGATGGGGGAGGCAGGAGCGCTTCTCCCCACCCACCCCCATACACATTGTGGTCCTGAGGCCCCTGCAGTGTTTCTAAACCGACATCCCGCAGGTAACTTGCAGTTCTTAAATGTAAGGTGTAGTTAGGGTTGCCAAACCTGTTTATTCCCGCGGCGGGGGGCTCCCGGATGGCGTCCCGGGCGTGCGTGCCACATGCACATTACCCAGATGTGACGTCATGACGCCGGGCACGCTGGGGGTGGGGCCACAGCCATTTGAGGGTAAAACTCAATGTTTTCCCCTCAAATGGCTGTGGCCCCGCCCCCAGCGTGCCTGGCGTCATCACGTCACATCCAGGTGACGTGCTCGCCGGGGTGGGGTTTCCCCCGGGGCCCGATTCTGCGGGGGTGGAAATCGGGCCTCCAAAGCGGGGGGAAATCCGCCCCCCGGGGGGATTTGGCAGCCCTAGGTGTAGTTCTGTTATTACAGGAAGGAAGTTATTAGATCCAACCTCGTACATATTGAGGATGCCTTGTAGGGCGGCTGATTTTACCATAGAGTTTCCAGTGACCCATAGAGCATACTGGCATCAGCCAGCAACATTAAAAAAAAATTTTTTTTCTTGTGCTGGCTGCTGGAGCAGTAGCAGGAAATGAGATCTTGGGTTGGGGGATCCCCTGCCTCGGTGGCAACCAGGCAGCTCTAAGGCCTGGTGTTCCTTCAGAGCTTATTATAGACACTGTAATAATGATAGACAAGTTTCTTGGAAGCTAAGGTGATCTGTGCTACAAGTTTTTTTGGTATTTGTAACTGCAGAAGACTGCCGAGGGCCATGCTTTTAGTCTCGTGATGTCCCAACATTCATTCAGTCCTTGGGTTGCCATTCCTCAGTTTGGTGATGTTGGGATGTTGGGGACAACCCTTCCGGCTCCCGCTGGCATCTTTAATGGACCTGGCAACCCTAGCCAGGCCCAACACTGCCTATACATTTCCACGTACAGCTGTCTGGATCTCCATCATGTTGTGGGGCAAAACTAGCCACTGTATTGCCCTCCCTTTCACTGTTGCTGTCACCCCCCTTGGGTAAAATACATCCCCTCTATCTTGGTAGAAGCCAAATTTACCTTAAGAGTTTTTGCCCAAATACCAGAGCATCGCCCCAAGATCGTTGTGTGATGATGTCGCTTCTCGGTGGGGTTTTTGGACCCCCTGGTGCAGGCAGGGGTCCCCCAGTTTCAGGTGCTCCTCCCCCCATTCACCCCCTCTTTTGGGAAAGAACCCAGAAATCATTGTGACATGTCTGTGGAAACCAGAAGTGATGTCAGGGGGACACTCTGGTTTTGGGGCAAAATTCTATGATTTAAAGTGAATTTTACCATAGAGTTGTGCCCAGAAAACCAGAGCATTGCCCCCACCAACATCCCTGACATGCCGACATCACTTCCTGTTTATGTAGGCACGTTGTGATGCTCATCCCCAGTCCCAGAAACTGCTACCCCCTCCCCGCTGGTGCAGCGATAGGACCTGGCAAGCCTGCTTCTGGGTCACATCGGAAGTGACATAGACACACTGCTGCAATGTCAGCTGGGCCTCCCTCCTGCTCCCCCTCCCAATCCCCTGCTGGTTGCCAGGAGGAACCTGGCAACCCTGTATTGTTTTGGTATTGTTTTCAAAGCATCTGTATGCCTCAAGTGCCATTGGCAGAGAGCAGTGTAAAAACAATTTAAATAAACAATACGTGACTGTCTACGTTTATGGGTGCTGTGCTGCCCCCAGCCAGCGTTAATGTACCTTTAAGAGTAGTTGCACCTGGGGATTGGAGTCCACAG
The DNA here is from genome assembly GCF_001447785.1 of Gekko japonicus. NCBI lineage: Eukaryota > Metazoa > Chordata > Lepidosauria > Squamata > Gekkonidae > Gekko > Gekko japonicus. Next base: position 1,014,620 of record NW_015163604.1, on the reverse strand, counting down.
TTAGGGGTCCCAGAAGCTTCCCTCTGACTGGCTCATTAAGAGTAATTTCCTGAGCTCAGAGGCGCAAAGATAGGAGTGTTATTGTTCTTTTCTGTTTCTTTGTCCATCAACCCTTACTGCAAGGAGAGGGGAAGCCCATCTCTTTTCTCACCACGGCCATAGGATTGACCTAGATCAGAAAGATGTAACGCTCTATCCAGCTATCAGCTCGATTGCGAGTAAATGATCTACTGAATGCATGTGAAGTTAAATAAAGACGATTTAAGCTCTCTTCAGTGGCTGTGCGTTGACTCACACCTGGAAAGCGTTGGCCTCAGCTGCAGCTCACGCTAGACAGGACAGGTGCCAAATACTACAAAATGAAAAGCATTTCATAGCAAATCTATTGGGTTACAGTATGATCCTTTGCAGATTTACTCCAGTCTAAATCCATTAAAAACCAATGGGTTTAGACTTGAGTTATTTTGCACTGGGTTCAAGGCCGCAATAAACTGAAACAGTTTGGTGCAGAATACCTGTAGGAAAAGCAGCTGAAGTGGTCTGAGTTCCCTCAGAGAGACAGCACTGGTTAAAAATTTAAGTTGTTTTCATTCCTGATGTGATTGAGTTGTTTGATACCTTTTGATCCTTGCTGTTCAGTGTGAAATACATACTATAAGAACAGGACAATACTAGGAATATTACAATATAAACAAGAGAAAATGTGATGGAAAGCAGCTGAAAGGTCCATGGCAATATAAGCAGCAGCGCTTATATTTTCACAAAAATACTGAAAATAAAATTGAATGTATGAATGGATTTTATTTGACATTATATAAATGGGAGAAAGCAGTGTTATGAAAGTTTTCCCCTAATAAGTGTTACCTCACTCAAACTGAACATTTTTATCTGCTATAAAATCAGGCACTCTTGACAAGAATTTCTCTAAAATTTAATGGGCATACTCTTCCCCCTGGAGCTGCGGTGGCTCAAGTGGTTAAGACGCTGAACTGCAGCCTGTGGAAGGTCAGTAGTTCAGCACTTCGAGACCCGAGTGTGCCGCATGACGGAGTGAGCTCCTGTCTCTAGTTCCAGCTCCTGCCAACCTAGCAGTTTGAAAGCAAGAAATTGCAAGTAGATAAATAGGTACCACTTCGGTGGGAAGGTAACAGCGTTCCGTGCGCCTTGGTGTCTAGTCATGCCGGCCACATGACCACGAAAACGTCTTCGGACAGCGCTGGCTCTTCGGCTTTGAAACGGAGATGAGCACCGCAACCCTAGAGTCGGATTCGACTGGCTTTCGAGCAAGTGAACCTTTACTTTACTTTTACTCTCCGCCTAGTAGATTCTCAAACGTCATAGGACAAATCATCTTGAGTTTATGATTAATATAACTTTCAGCTCTGATAATGATAGGACTTCCTGACCCAGATACCCCAGACTAGCCAGATTTCGTCAGATCTCAGAAGCTAAACAGAGTTGGTCCTGGTCAGTAGTACCTGGATGGGAGACCACCAAAGAATACCAGGATCATGACACAGAGGCAGGCAATGGCAAACCACCTCTGAATGTCTCTTGCCTTGAAAACCCCATAGCGTTGCCTAAGTCAGCTGTGACTTGACAGCAAATAAAAGGCAAAGAATTTTAAATTGGAAAAAATCCACAATTATGAAGTCCTATTAATTTCTAATCACTACAGCACAACTGTGTCTTCATGGCTGCCATGAGGATGCCGCCAGCCCACCATTAAGGTAAAGGTAAAGGGTTCCTTTGCTTGAAAGCTAGTCGAATCCAACTCCAGGGGGCAGTGCTCATCACTGTTTCCAAGCCGAAGAGCCAGCGCAGTCTGAAGACATTTCCGTGGTCATGTGGCCGGCATGACTAAACGCCAAGGCACATGGAATACTGTTACCTTCTATTATGAACTGAGATTGAGGTAGCTCTTGAACAAGTGATTTCATTAGTTGCTGTAGATTTTCCGGGATTTGTGGCCGTGGTCGGCATTGTAGAACCTGATGTTTCGCCAGTAACTGTGACTGGCATCCTCAGAGGTATAAACACAGAAAGATGGAATACTCTCTGTGTCAAGGTTAGAAGAAAATGCATACCAATGAGAGTGGGTCCCACCAAAGTCAAAGTCTTCTCCGATTGGCCTATTTGCCAATCCATGCAATGCTATGTTTTAATGGAACTGTGTTTAATCAAACACGATGCTTTATTGACTTAAGACATAACACCTTCCCACCGAAGTGGTACCTATTTATCTACTTGAAATTTCTTGCTTTCGAACTGCTAGGTTGGCAGGAGCTGGGCCCAGAGATGGGAGCTCACTCCGTCATGCACCACTAGGGTCTCGAACTGCCGAACTACCGACCTTCCACAGTCTGCAGCTCAGTGTCTTAACCTCTGAGCCACTGTGGCCCCTTTAATGTAAAGGTGTTTAAAAATACCATGAGGCCATGGTCCTGACTGGGCCTGCAGTCCAGAGCTCTTTTCTTCCCTCCAGTGCCTTTTTAACTGCCAAAGCAGCTCTCTCTTTCTCTGCGTGTGTTTGAGTTTGAGCACTTGGTAAGATGGCAGGGGGACAAGTGCACCTCAGTCCACCATGCTGGGCCCTCATAGCATTTTAAAATTACTTCAAACTGGTGTCAGCATCCTTGTGGCAGCCACGAGGACGACATCACATCTAGTTTGGCCGCAAGCAAAGCACAGACGTGAGGAACACCCCTGCAGGACTGTGAGTCAACTGAGCCTCATGGGTGTAAACTGTCACAGTTACCTTATTTAATTAAGTCACCTGTTTCAAAGAATGCTGGAACTGTTTGGTATGGCTGTGCTGAACAGTCTGTGTGGTAAGCATTAATGTAACAGTCACATGTCATCAGATCTACTGCATATTTACCTTGGAGTGAACCCCATTGCATTAAATAGGACTTATGCCCGAGTAAACTTACACAGGAAATAATGTTATGCAATTACATCTAAGCAACACTGATGGGTGCCACCAGCAAATTATTTCCCCCAGGTAGTTAAAGATTTTATGATCAAATCTTTCCCTTCCTGACTTTAGAATAGACATGGAGCTCAGCAAAAGGGATATGGAGGTGGTAGGGTTAACTTCCCCCACTATTTCCCCAATATAAATTAACCCCACCTTCTGGTTGCCTTATACCAGAACAGATAATCAATCCATCTTGCTCAGTATTATCTACTCTCACTTGGAGAAGCTTTCTAGGATCTCAGAGAGACAAAGATCTTGCCCAGCACTTCCTACCCAAGTTCTTTTAGCCTGGGACCTTTTCACACGCAAAGTATTTGTTGTGTCCCTCTTGCTACCCAAGTTCTTTTAGCCTGGGACCTTTCACACGCAAAGTATTTGTTGTGTCCCTCTTGCTAGCCAAGTTCTTTTAGCCTGGGACCTTTCACACGCAAAGTATTTGTTGTGTCCCTCTTGCTACCCAAGTTCTTTTAGCCTGGGACCTTTCACACGCAAAGTATTTGTTGTGTCCCTCTTGCTATCTAACTTCTTTTAGCCTGGGACCTTTCACACGCAAAGTATTTGTTGTGTCCCTCTTGCTAGCCAAGTTCTTTTAGCCTGGGACCTTTCACACGCAAAGTATTTGTTGTGTCCCTCTTGCTACCCAAGTTCTTTTAGCCTGGGACCTTTCACACGCAAAGTATTTGTTGTGTCCCTCTTGCTACCCAAGTTCTTTTAGCCTGGGACCTTTCACACGCAAAGTATTTGTTGTGTCCCTCCACCAGACACAGTGTGGCCTGTATATCTTTCTTGATTTCCAGCTAAAACTGACTGAACCCCCCCCCCCCCCTATTTGTTGACTTGGTCACAGAAGCTTGAGACCAGTGGGCAGAAATCAGTGGCAGGAAATAGGCATAAATTTTAAGCACATATATATTTTTAAAAAGGTATTTAAAACACGTTTGTGAATGTGTCCTTTCATTACCATTTTATTTCAACAGTAAAGGGGAAAACACCACAATGTAATTCAACTAGTAATTTATTACCTTCCTAATATAGACAAGTCTTATAAATACACGCAGACTATAAATTACTTAAAAATAGAGTATAAATTATTTGTTCCACACCTCAATGCATATGACAGTTTATAGGATTAAGAAACTGCTATTTCTACCACCACCACCTACTATAATAGCTTTTTAAAAAGACAGTTGAATATTTAGTTCTTCAAGTATATTTGGGGTTTCTGCAGCTTAGGTAAATGACTAATAGCTTAGTGTAAAAGACATTTGGTTCCTTTGCCTCATAGCAATCCACAAAAGGGCAATGCAAGGGGTCCTTAATGTATTATCGTCACCCCCATTCAAAAGATGTGCTGATCATATGGTTCTTTATATATATATATATTTACTGAACCATATGCACAAACCAGTTTATATGTGCTTTTTAAAAATCCTGACACCAGACTGGGGCCTCTGTGAGCAACGACTTTCATGGACTTCAAAGATCTTGTACACATCATCAATTCGGTTAGAATTTGGTTCCACAATATTGGTTTACTGGGGCCCAAAAGAGTTCTCAATTACTCAGAATTCAGAGTGAAGACTGGATTTGGGAAATGCAGAAGGAAGGGTGGATTTGAGTGAGGTGGTGAAGAAATTGTTTGGTGTAGTGGTTAAGTGCACAGACTCTAATCTGGGAGAGCCGGGTTTGATTCCCCACTCCTTCACTTGCACCTGGCTGGATGACCTTGGGCAAGCCATAGTTCTGATAAGAGCTGTTCTTGAAAAAGAGCAGTTTCTGTCAGAGTTCTCTCAGCCCCACCTATCTCACAGTGTGTCTGTTGTGGGGAGGGTAAGGGAAAGGAGTTTGTAAGCTGCTCTGAGACACCTTTGAGTAGTGAAGGGTGGGGTATAAATCCAATCTCTTCTCCTCTTCTTCTTATTGCTTGATTTTTAACTTTATACCCCAATCTATCCTTGGAGTGCACTGGAGGTTTACCTGCACCTACTTTACTGTCTTGTAGGTGCCAGGCTTTTAACTGAAGTGTTCCATCTTTTTTAGCTACTTTCATGGTCTACTGCTAGGACTGTTTTATAAATATCATTTTAGGCGGCTGAATGTTGCTTTGATATTGATTTTTAAATTATTTTAGTGTCCTTGTTTCTACTTTGTGAGCCACACCTCTGAAGAGATGGAATAAAATAAATAAATATTAAATAAATAAATAACAAAATAAATAAATGCAGGATGGGGACTAAGAATGCAACATTGAATTAGATGGCCAGTGCTTTGACAAATTGCCTATCCATCAGAGAACATAAGATTGAATGTCTGAATCCAGATGCTCATTCCGGGCAGCAGGTCAATGGCAAACATGTACTGGCAGAATCTTCCATAGACTTTGCTGCTATACATGAGGACTGGTGAACTGGAAAGGATTGTCAGTGCTTCTGAGGGATTCCTCTCCCATTCTTCTGTGGCGTCTGTGGCCAAGATCATTTGTTTCCCTTTTTGGATTTCTTGCAGGCATTTTTGGCCTATTGAATTTTGCTGTCTGATTGTGGCACACTATAATCCAGATTATATGGGATTATCCATTATGGATGCTGCTAATCCTTTTCTCAAGGCATGGGGTTGGAATAGATGAGGTGCATGAGGGCTGCTATGTTTTTTTTCTCCCTTAGAAAACTAAAAAACCCTTCAAGAATTAAAAAAAGAATTCAGCAGTTTGGTATCAGTTCTGGAGAATTCTGGTAGTTCAGGTTTCTGTCTATAGTCTCAGTGAGCTGTTTAAAAATTTGGAGAAATTTGTATCGCTTCACTTGACTGCTGAAAGAAAGAGAAGGTTTGTCTGATGCTTTCTTTATAGCCTTGTGGTTGATTTTCAAAGCCTGAAAATGTTGCAAAATCAAAAAAGTGAATATGTACATGAATTTAAAACAAAGCTAAAACTTCATTCATGTCACTCTTTAAGCATTTTAAACAATAGATAACAATAATTAACAGCATGTAGAAAGCACTTTTGGAGGGTTTAAAGAATTGCATACACCCTGCCTCATTGCTACCATAGTCCAGGGAAAATTTCCATCCAGATTGCACCCCCCCACACACAAAATACATAGAAAAGCCGTTCTAGAACTTTCCCCTCTTAGGACATTGTTTATGAATGTGCAGATGGCAGTGTGCCCAAAATACAGCACCTTACCATGTCCAGTTTTCCAGAAATCAACTGATTTTGGCATTGGTGTGCATGTGTGTATTTTACCTCAGCTAATGTAATAAATAGGTACCACTTTGGTGGGAAGGTAACAGCGTTCCGTGCGCCTTGGTGTTTAGTCATGCCGGCCACATGACCACGGAAACGTCTTCAGACAGCGCTGGCTCTTCGGCTTTGAAACGGAGATGAACACCGCAACCCTAGAGTCGGACTCGACTGGCTTTCGAGCAAGGGAACCTTTACCTTTGATGTAGTATATTGGGGTATACAAATACACCATGAGTTTTACCTCCCACAAAAACACTGATCCTGGGACACCTTTTAAAGTGCTTTGCAGATAGACAGTTCATCCTGATAATCTGTTGACCCAGAAAGAACACTTGCTTTAATGCAGAGAGGTAGGTTCTTGGTGCAGAAAAATATCCCAGATGCAAAAGACACTAGCCATTATAAATGTTTGGTTTTCCATTAACATTTATGGAAGTTGGTTAATATAGGACTGTCTTAGGTTCAAAACATAGTTTTATAAAGGCACAGAAATGGTTGAATTACTCAATAACCAGAAGAGGAGAGGCAACTCTGAAAATAAATAAATGCCTTACTTTAACTTCCCGGAGGAGTCCGGGACTACAGGGAGGCCAGGTTGGGTTTTAAACTTTAAAGGTAAGTGCTTACCTTTAAAGATTAAACGTAAGGGGGGGGGGGTTGAGCATGCGCAAAAATCGGCATTCTCTGAATGGCTGCCTATGCGCATGCTGAAACTGTCCTTTAAAAAAAAAAAAAACACGCGCGCAGACGCCCGCAGCGTGTGAGCGGGCGTCCACTGGAGGGCTTCGCAAGATGGAGGGTAAGTCTTATCGTGTTTCTGCCGGCATAAACTGCACCGGTTCAAACCGGTGCAGTTTATGCTGGCAGAAAGGCCGCGTCTGAACGCACCCATTGTGTCTTGTATCAAGATGGGTAGCCATGTTTGTCTGTAGAAGTAGAAAAGAGCAAGAGTTCAGTAGCTAAAGACTAACAAAATATGTGGCAGGGTATTGGTTTTCGTGAATCACAGAAGTGCCTTTAAGGTGTTACTGGACTCTGTGTCATGTATGAAAGTGTGTTTTTAGGCTAGATTCAGGTGGGTAGCCATATTGGTCTGAATCAGCAGAACGAAGTTTGAGTCCCAGCGGCACCTTTAAGACCAAAAAAGTTTTTTTCAAAGTATAAGCTTTCTTATGCAGACACAGTTCTTCAGATACACGTGATCGCATAAATCACAGTAGAGGATGAGCAGGAGGATCTATATGAGAACAAAGTTGGCATCTTGGTTTGTTAGTTACACCCCTTGGTACCAGAGTCCATGTTACTGTTAAGTATTCTGTCATTGCGAGTGAGAAATTATTTTAGGTTAGCAGGCTGTCTGTAAGCAAGAAAAAGTTGGCCCCCCCACAGGGTTGCCAAGTCAAAATATCTTACCGGTGGGGGAGCCTCGCCGGGCTCTGGGAGCCGTCCCTCGATGCGCGCGCGCCACCAGCACATCACCTGAAGTGATGCGCAACGTTGATCACGTTGAAGGCGTGGCCCCGATCGTCGGAGGGAAAACCATAGAGTTTTCCCACCGACGATCAGGGCCACGCCCCCAATGTGATTGACGTGGTTGCGTCACCTCCCGTGACGCAGCCACGCTGCGCTTCGGGGGCGGAATTCCCCCCAGGGCCCGATTCCGCGGCAGCGGAAATCAGGCATCCGAAGCGGGGGTTTACCCGCCCCCCGCCCCCACTTGGCAGCCCTACCCCCCCAGTACCTGTGTTAGGAGGTGAATAGGCTTGCCAGCCTCCAGGGTGGCCTGGGGAACTCCCACTTTTACAACAGAACTCCAGCTGACAGAGATCAGCTCCTCTGGAGAAAATGGCTGCTTTGAAGGGTGGACTCCATGGCATTGTACTATGCTGAGGCCCCTCCCCAAACTCCACCCTCTCCTGGATCCACTCCCAAAGTCTCCAGGTATTTTCCAACCCAGACCTGGCAACCGTAGGGGTGACACTTCTCTTTACAGTGATATGGACTCTGGTACCAAAGCCTGCAACAAACCAAGATGACAGCTTTGCTCTCATATAGATCTTAGTAACACCATCACTGGACCCAGCAACATCAGCCATACCATCTCAGGTTCATACTCCTGCTTATCCTCTAAGGTGATTTATGCCATCACATGTCAGCAATGCCCTTCCACCCTCTACGTTCTACCTTCTGTTTGTCCCTCTGCATTGGACAAACTGGCCAGTTCCTACGACAAAGAATAAATTGACATAAGTCTGATATTAAAAACCCCAACATTCAAAAACCAGTGGGGGGACATTTTAACTTTCCAGGGCATTCAGTTGCTGACCTAAGATTAGCAGTTCTCTTACAAAGGAATTTCAAAGGGAGATTAGAAAGAGAGATTGCTGAATTGCAATTAATAACAAGGCTCAAGACAATGCATCCTCCTGGACTGAATCAAGAGCTAGGTTTTCTGTCTCATTACTAATGCTGGTATCTCCGTGCCTACTACCCCTCTGCATATCACACTTAATCCAATCACAGAATCATAGAATGTTAACGTAGGAAGGGATCTTGCAGGTCATCTAGTCCAACCCCCTGCACTCTGCAGGAGCATAGTTGAAAGATAGCCCTACATACCTACAACATACCCGAAAGATGGTTGTCCAGCCTCCACTTGAAAATGTCCAGCGAAGGAGCATCCACCACCTCCCAAGGCAGACTATTCCACTGCTCAACCACTCTTACAGTTAGGAAGTTTCTCCTGATATTTAGCCGGTAACGACTCCCTTGTAATTTCCACCCATTAGATCTAGTCTTGCAATCCGGAGCAAAAGAGAATAGATCTGCTCCATCTTCTACATGACAGCCCTTCAAATACCTGAAGACTGCAATCATGTCCCCTCTAAGCCTTCTCTTTCCCAGGCTAAACATACCCAATTCTTTCAGCCTTTCCTCATAAGACTTGGATTCCAACCCTCTCACCATCCTGGTTGCCCTCTTCTGGACACGCTCGAGCTTGTCAACTTCCTTCCTAAAATGTGGTGCCCAAAACTGGACACAGCACTCCAGGTGAGGCCTGACCATAGCAGAATAGTGCGGAACTACCACCTCCCTTGATCTGGACACAAAGCTTCTGTTAATGCATCCTAAGATTACAATCACACCTGCTATTGTAATTCACCTGCTATTGTCATTTGGCATCTGAAATCACCCCACTGCAAAATATAAGGGCACATTCTAACTGTGTCTGAAGAAGTGAGCAGTGACTCATGAAAGCTCATACCCTACCACAAATCTTGTTAGTCTAAGGCACTGCTGGACTCTTACTCTTTTCTATTGCTGCAGACAGACTAACAGGGCTGGCCATTTTGATCTATCTTGACTCTAATGAGTCCTTCCTGGCAACACCCTCCACACCCTGTACTATATGTAATGGATGGTGATTTCTGTTTCAGTGTATCTGAAGAAGTGTGCATGCACACAAAAATTTATACCCAGAATAAAACTCTGTTGGTCTTAAAGGTGCTACTGGACTGAAACTTTGTTTTCAGGTTGTGAGTGTTCTGGTACTTTGAAATACAATTCTGCCAAAAAAAAAACCACCCCAGATTTTGGGGGGAGGTGGAAAATTTTCTACCCCAAGATACAATGGAATTTGGATGGTATTGTTAAACTGCTTGGCTTCTCACTGGGATATAAATAACACTGTTTCCTCTGAGTACTTTCTGCTTAAATTATGACATTCCAGTTTTGAACGAGTAACTATAAGCTGTGGTTTATAAATAATATACAAATGTTTATAACAGTTTACAATATCAGACACATTGGCTATGATATTTGTAACAACTATGAACTATTTGTATTTATTAACAAGACATTCTGTTCTCTTAGGTAATAATGAGGTGGGTCCCACCATTAGTTTCTGCTAATGGAAAGTCACTGGTGTGTGTGTGGGTGTGTGTGTGTGATTTCCCCTGATTGTACCCTCCTGCTGCAGACCTCAGATTCCTTCCTCAAGCTCGTCCTAGAAGTTCCCCAGAAACAGCATTTCAGAGATCAGTGGGCTGCAATGGGACTGGGGAGGCAAAAGTTTCCATTCCACAAATGGAAATACCTTAGATTAGTAGAAACGATAGGTGGGACCCAACCTATTGGGTTTATTAGCTTTAAGGTATAACTCAGCCTGTGGGATTAATTCAGTCGTTTTGTATTTTCTGTGGTTCCTTGTTTGAAAGCACTATGAATCTCCGTTGCATATTACAATAATGAAACCTGGCATGCATACTTTAACTTAAACATAAAAGTTTGTCATAAAATGGGTCTGATTCAGTAACCTGTTTTTGAAGTGGGGCAGGAAAGACGTTAAATCTTTTCGTTGCTGTAACTAATGAATTATTCAAGTTTGTATTGTCTACTCACTGAAAATAGAGGGTTTAGCAGGTTTATTTTATTTATTTAGATTACCTATTAATCTGTATTTACCCAGAACACACTTGAAGCATTAAAAAATATTCTCAAAGACAGTTTATTTCTATACATCATTCTATAATATTTCTATGCTTCTATACATCAGCTAATACTGCTATACATCATTTCTCATATATGTATATATGAGAAAAATCCAAATTTTATGAATATTAGGGCAGACAGCTGTTTTCATCAGAGGCCTCCACATTTGTAAAATTGCAGAATTCAAAACAGTATTCTAGGTACTTAAAAAAACTTACCGCCATCATTTCATTGACAGTATTCAAAAGTTCAGGAGAACCAAAGCTGATTTCTTCTGCATAAGATGCCAGAATTGTATGGATGGTTTCCATGCATGTCTACAGGAGATAAGAGCAATTCACACAAAAAGAAGGCAGAAACATTAATTCCATGATAATCTTAAATTTCCATTAGCACAAACTGAATTATAGAATCTAGTCAAAATACCTTCGACTGTCTTGTTATGCAAGCATTTTTTAGCTTATCTTCATTGTTAGGATTTGCAATGTGAACATTTTCCATGGTACAATCGATCTCCTATACAAAATAAAGAAAGCATTACTAAAATAAGAAATAAAATAAAGAAAGCATTAATTGAATCAATGAACAAGTGTTAGGGTTCAATGATTGATCATTGCTGCTTGGCAGTCAAAACTGGCAAATATCAATGGAACTAGATGTTCAAAGCAAGTGGAGATCAAGGAGAAGGAAGTACAGATGAGCTATGCCTCCACTTCTCCTCCAGCTTGTTAGAAGGAGAATTCATGTGGTATTATACAACTCATGTGATACTATACTGGCAGTATGCACCAACCCAGGCTGTAAAGCTGTGGCAATAGAATGGGTTCATATAGCTATAATAGGAGTCATCACCATCAACTAGGGTCAGTAGCGCTGGGTTAAGAAATACCTGGATATTTTTTGGGTGGAACCTGAGGACGGTGGGGTTTGGGGCAGGGAGGGACTTCAATGGCATATAATGCTGTAGAGTCCATCTTCCAAAGTGACCAGGGACTTCAACGGGGTATAATGCCATAGAGTTCACCTTCCAAGTGGCCATTTTCTCCAGCTATCACCTGGAAGCTGGCAACCCTACCATCAACCAATGCAGCATTTCAAAGGAAAGAGACTGCATGGCACAGAATTAAGAAATAGTACTGCAGTGATATGAATGCGTGTGAGAAAGAACAGGAGGCCTTTCTACCATCCCGTGGCCCGAGAATGGAATATCCATAGGATATTCTAAAAGACTGGTCACCTGCAGTGGTGTTCTGTACTTCCCACTTCCCTCAGTAGTAGTAGGTTTCATGAACCTGTGAGCTGTTTTGTTCTCTGTGGATGTATCTGGTAAAGGTAAAGGTTTCCCTTGCTCGAAAGCCAGTCAAATCCGACTCTAGGGATGCGGTTTCCAAGCCAAAGAGCCAACACTGTCCGAAGACGTTTCCGTGGTCATGTGGCCGGCATGACTGAACACCAAGGCACACGGAACGCTGTTACCTTCCCACCGAAGTGGTACCTATGTATCTACTTGCAATTTCTTGCTTTCGAACTGCTAGCTTTGCTTGTACATTCAGGCAGGCAGGCAACAGGGGAGGTGAAGAGAAGCAGTGGCTACAGCTTCCAGCGCCCCATAAGGCTGCTAATTTGATTTGTAGAGTGGTAGGGTAATAAAGGTAGCAGCTCAGATGGGGAGGGATACTGATAGTGCAGCTGGCAATGACAAGAGGCTGTTATGCTGGCTTTGTCCCTACAGCTGGCAACTCCTGGGAGCATTTTGAGGGGTTGGTACTGGCATCCGGAAGAGGTTTTGGGTGTGCTGACAACACTTCCAGTGAAAACCAGAAGGGATGTCATTAGATGCTCTATGGTTTGTTAAGTTTTTGTTTAGAAATCCTAGTGCATCTCATGATGTCACTTCCAGTTTTTACCGGAAATGACATCATGAGTCACATCACATGCCCCTCAATCTGTTGCCTTTTTCTCCCATCAGCCTTTCAAGTGCCAGCAGACAAACCTACCTGTCAGGGATGATGTAAATCAGCACAAAGAAATTGTTTTCCATTGAAGCAACTATCTGATTATTTCCTAATGTGACTAGCTTTAATTCGTATAGCTACAGTGCATTCCTAAACAGAGTTACTCACCATGAAGCCCACTGATTTCAGTGGCCTTGGAAGGGTGAAACTCTGGTTTGGATTGCAGTGAAAAGAACTTAACCTTTTTAAAGTATAAATATGACTTTTGCAGTCCCTTGAAAATATTGCAAAAGCATTTCCGTAAGAACATGTTTCATAGATGTTTTAGCATTGTGTTATTTGGAATAAATTAATTCATTTTTAAAGATTTAACCTATACCTATTAAGCAGAGTGCCAAACACTTTTTTGGATTGTTTTTCTGGAGAAAAGGACTGTTTTACTTCAATTTCCCCCCCCTTGTTGATATTCTGTAAAGCCAGTGTTAGGAACCAGGAAAGATAGGATAAAAGTAGTAAATTCTTTTGCCAAACAAACTTTGAGTAAATGGATTCATTCCAGCACTGGAAACCTGGATGTAACAGGCACCGGGTCAGGTGGCAATGACAGCTCAGTCCCTACCAGCCTCCGTCCTGCACGTCTTCTCCTGGAACTCCTAGCAGCTAATTTTTTATTCTCTTTCAGTGGGCTAAGTTTAGGAAGAACAAGGTATGAGTCCTGCATCTAAATTTAGGAAGGTTTGCTCATTCCATCGTTCAAGAAACTTCAGAGAATAAAGAATACAGTCCATTTGCCCACCACAAAGAACATTTGCCTTGGAGAAATAATTTACTGTAATAGTTTAGTGACTCCTTGCTTAGACTATGTTACTCATAGAGATTCCATTATAGACGGAGCTGTGTAGTGGCTTGAGCATTAAGATCCAGCTTCAGATCTCTGCTTAGCCATCAAGCTGTTGGTGGTCTTTCTCATTTAAAAAAAATAATAATCAAATCCCTAGCCATGTTGTAGTGTTTGGTGGTCCTGCAGCTGGACCTGATCAAAAGTTTGGAGTCCTTCATTCGTTGAAACATCCTTTTCTCTCTTTTTTTTTTTGCAGTTAATGTTCTGAGTCCCAGCAACTTTTTAAAAAAGCATTCTGCGTATGCTCAGGGGCATTGTTTCCTTTGGTCCTGGCAGGTGTGTGCTTTTGATTGTCAGCCAGACTCCGAAAGCCAGATCTTTTTGAAGCTTCAATCAATCAAGGGGGGGGGGGGAAGCTACCAGGGGATAAAAACGGAGCAAAAGACATACTCGTCGCTACACCTCCTTGTAGCTACGAGTTAAAATAAAAACCAACCCGGGGACCAAAGTCTATGGCGCGGGAGGCAAAGTTTCGGAAAAGTTTACTGGGAGTCACCGTTGATTAAAGCGGTGGTGCGGCCGGAGTCCCCGGGAAACCACCCGCGGCCCCGCCCTCCACGTCTGCTGACTGAAAGCGAACCCAGCGGCAGCCGCGGGGAGTCCCCGCCTAATCAGGCAAGCTTGCTGCGAGACGTCCTGTCTGTTTCTCTTCCCTCTGAGCCACTTTAAAGCGGAACGGAGCCCAGGGGCAACCTTAAGACCAACAAAGCGTAATTCTGGACTTGTGCAGGGGCACCCTGTTTAAAGTGGAAGGCTGTAGCCGGCGAAGTTGAGCCTCTCCCTCCCACCGCCTTCTGCGCGCTCTTTTGAGAGGGCGGGAAGGCGCGCATGCCAGCTGGGTCCTAGTGTCCTTAGATCAAAACGAGTAGTAGCCCTGCTTGTAGCAGCAGAAAAGAGCAAAAGTCCAGCCGCACCCTAAACACTAACAAAAATTTGTGACAGTTGGGGGTCCAGCTTCCAGGTGGGACCTGGGGATCCCCTGGAATTACAGACTACAAAGATCATTTCCCTTGGAGAAAATGGATGCTTCGGAGGGTGGTCTTTATGGCAATGTACCCCACCGAGGTCCTTGTCCTCCCCAGGCTCCATTCCCAAATCTCCAGGAGTATCCTAGCCTGGAGCTGGCCACCCTTCCCCCCACCCCAGTAGCCTGGGGGAACCTGTGGCAACCCTACTTGAAGGTATGAGATTTCGTGAGTCACCGCTCACTTCTTCAGAATTTGAGCTGTATCTGAAGAAGTGAAAAGTGTCTCGTTGCTGTTATTATTATTGCTGTCCTTTCAAGGTGGAGAGATGGCCGGCCTGCACTTTCTCGTGAGTCACCGCTCACTTTTCTACAGCTACAGACAGACTTAACACAGCTACCTATCTTGATATATCTCCTTATCTCCTTGGACAAACTGTTGGTGTTTATATTTTCAGAGCCCTCAAGTTTCAAGAAAGTGGCAGCCTGAAGACAGACTTTGGGGCTTTTCATCTTGCCTTAATTTTTTTTCCCCTTAAACCCCCACCCACCCCCTTTTATTGGAGCCATGCTGACAGAGAGTTCTGTGGAAATTCTAAAGCTTGTACTCACTATTTGGTAACATTTTGGTTAATCTGAATGAAAATGTATTACACTACTGTTGTTCCTGACCATAGAGAAGAAGGTGGTTCCCCCCACAAAAGGCTGGGCATACACTGTGGCAGATGATGATGCGGGGTGTGTGTGTGTGTGAGCCTCTTCCTTGCTTAGACCTCACCAATTCACATATTCTGTGAAGCTCCTCCTCACCAGTCCTCTCTCTGTCAGGGAAGATTGCTGGGTGACTCCTCTCTCTCTCAGCATAACCCGCTTCACATCCTATTTTAGACCAGTGTTTTAAACCACTTTGGGTCCTCAGGGGTGAGAAAAGTGAGGTACAAATATCTATCAGAAAGGCCAGCTTGGCTAGATTCAGGACTCAAGGAGAGGCAGTGAATTCCATGTGTTAATTACTCTTTGGGTGAAGAAGTACTTCCTTTTATCCATTCTAACAGGACTGCTCAGCAATTTCATTGAGTGCCCATGAGTCCTTGTATTGTGAGAAGGGGAGAAAAGTACTTCTTTCTCTACTTGCTCTATCCCATGCATAATCTTGTAAACCTTTTTCCAGTGCTATAATATCCTTTCTGAGGTGTGGTGACTAGAATTGTACAAATGAGGTCGCACCATCCATTTATACAGGTTTGTAGTTGGGTGGGGGAGGAGAAAGAAAGAAAAGCCTTGCATTTTGCAACTTTCCCTGTGACTGGAGGGAAGAAGAAGTAAAAATGGGAAAGTGTTTCCCGTCCTTGCGGTAAGTGTAAGAACTCCTCTCTCCCCAAGCCCCCCCCCCCCCAAATAAGCAGTGCAATATGCCAGCTGAGAAAGAATGCCATACCTTGAACCGGTTCAATGATTCACTGGCTTCCTTCATAAGTTGTCTGGAAATGTTCAGGCATCGATTTAAATTGTCTGGTGTCCCATTGTTGTAAAGCACCATGGAAGTGGCAAACCTCAAACCGAGAAAACTTCCTAGAATCCAGAAACCTGAAATTCAACCATGCATAGGAGATGGGTTACAAAAAACAGAAGTCCAGGACCTTGAAATATGCAGACATGTCCATTCAGGACAGCTGACATCATTTTGCATTCCCTAAATTTTCTTCCATCCCTTTCCTGCTAATATGTTTTTATTTCTGCCTTCCTCCACAAACAGACACTTGCCCTCAAACTAAGAGATGCAACTTTGACTGGCAGATGTTTGACGGAACCACACCCAGGAGCAATTTGTGTAGTTCAAGGTGTGGATATTTACATTCTTTCAGTCACCTTTTCATCAGGAGATTATGAAAACAGACAGCCTTTTTTAAAAGTGCTGATAGAAATTCCAGACAAATAGAAACAAATAGATGTGGATCTTGTTGTACGTGTTAGATTCCATGTCAAAAATGAAGTCAAATGAGGAGGAAGATCTATGTTTTATTTCAATTAGCAGAAAAACAATTGGACCAAATAGTCCATCCAAAATTGACTACTTTCTTCTCTTTCTTCTTCATCTTCTTCTTGAACCTATTCTGAACATATTCAGGAAATACATGATATTTTATACATGGACTAATCAAGAAAAAAATTCAAACAGCATAATTTGTTACAAAAGACAGTGGTAATCTGAGTAATAATCCTCTGATTGGCCAGATATAAAGAAAGATATACCTACGTCAATCTAAGTGTTTACTTAACCTAATCTAAATGATAATGGGCAAGGATTCTTCATATCAGACTAAAATCTTATCTGACCCAGACATTGAAAGGTTTGCCCTAAGAACTACAGAATCATGAACTTTGTACCTATTATGTTGTTTGCTAACAATATCAGACCTACAAAAGGAAAGCCTTCTATATAACAGGCCTTTCTAACATCCTAATAAAATATTACTTAAAGAATAAATCTATAAAAACCAGAGAAATATGAATATTAACAATCAAGACGGAAAAAAACTATATATTAGGGCTGCCAAGCCGCAGCGGGGGATCCGCACATCTTCACAGGATCCCTGCCGCGGGGGACAGCGATACGCGTTGCACCACCATTGCCAGGATGTGATGCTATGCATCGCTCTGGCAACGGGACTCCAAACAGCCCCGTTGCCAGAGCGATGCGTAGCGTCACATTCTGGCAACGGCGGTGCAACGCATATCGCTGTCCCCCACGGCAGGGATCCTGTGAAGACGTGCGGATCCCCCACCGCGGCTTGGCAATTCCTACTATATATAAAAATCTTTATATTCCCATTCATACTACAATCTGACTTCAAAGGGGGAAGTGCCATGATCAGGTCACTTGGTTTTGAAGGCCCAGCTGAGTGTTCCTATCTTCCCCCCTCTCTAAGCGGCAAGGTAATTTATGTTCACCCACAGAGACTAATGGATCCAACTGGATTCCAGAATGCTCTGCGGGATCCGATGCATTCCGGCGCCTCATTGGATGAGCTGATAGAGAACTGGAACTCCCGTCTCTCTGAAGCCATCAATGAAGTTGCTCCCTGACGTCCTCTGTGTTCTCATTGTAGATCATCCCCCTCGTATACTACAGAATTTAGGGGGATGAAACAGGAACTCAGATTACTTGAGCGAGTTTGGTGGTAGGTTCGCAATGAAGCTAATAAGAGCATCTCATAGGATGCTTATGAAATCCAATGAGGTGGCGGTGCAGGCTGTGAAGAGGGAATTCTACTCAGCTTCCATCGCATCTGCTAGCTCACACCTGGCACAAATGTTTGGGGTGATTAGGTCTTTGACATCCCTTACAAAGGGGAGCCAAAATAGTAGAAATTCGGTTATTAGCTGTGAGGCATTTGTGAATTTTTTTGCAGATAAAGTCCTGACACTCTGCTGTGACCTACTTGCCAGCAGTGTTCCCTCTAAGCTCAGTTAGTGTGAGCTAGCTCACAGTTTTTTAGCCTCTGGCTCACACTTTTTTGTCTTAGCTCAGGAAGGGATGGCTCCAGAGCAAACTAATTTATGCAGTAGCCAAATCGCTCGCTCACAACTTTAATGCCAGTAATTCACAAAGTAGAACTTTTGCTCACAAGACTCCATAGCTTAGAGGGAACATTGCTTGCCAGTATCGATACAGTATGTGAACTGGAGCCCCCTTGGCCACCTTTGGATTTGGTTTTTTATACCTTCAGCCTGTTCTCCTTTGCTGATGCTGACAGGATCCTGAGTGCTGTCAGACCAACCATGTGCCTCCTAGTTCTGTGTCCCTTGTGGCTGGTGAAACCCAGTGATAAGAAGATTTGGGGCCCACTGATGGACATTGTCAATCTGTACCTGGAAGCAGGGGTCTATCAAGAGGGTCTTAAGGAGACTGTGGTTGTACCCCTCTTTAAAAAAAACAAGCTTTGGATCCTTCTGATCCTGCCAAATACTGCCCAGTTTCAAATTTGTCATTCCTGGGTGAGGTAATTTTTTTAAAATTTATTACCCATTTAATTTATTACAAAACCAAACACAAAATAGACAGAGCAATAGTTCCATACAGGGGACAGCAAGATCTCTCCAGAATCATAAAAACAAATGCAAGGTAAAATAGAAACATAGTGTGGGAGTTGTAAAGCTGGGTAAGGTAACTGAGAGCGTAGTAGCTGAGCATCTCCAGGGCTTCCTGGATGACACATTGGCATTGGATCCATTTCAGGCCAGCTTCCGGACCTGCCTCAGGACAGAAATGGCGTTGGGTGCCCTGACAGACGATCTTCGCAGACCACTGGATCGAGGCAGATTGGTGCTACTGCTGTTACTAGATCTCACAATACAAAACACAGTGGGACACACAGTGAAACTGTAACCAGAAAAACAACTGCGTGTAAAAAAATTGCTTTTACCTAAACAAAGATAATTAAACTAATCAAACTATGCTATGAAAATTTCATGTCATATACGCAATTCATAAATACAAACTCCAAAGCTATTCATATACCAACAATATCAAAATTCAAATTCTCAAACCATAGGGCAAAAAAATACAAACGTTCCATCAAAGGCTCATGAGTCACTGTCTTGAAGGTGCTTGGGTGTGTTCAATTTTCAGAAACAGAAGTCACGTTCCAAGTTGATACTAGACAACCAAGCCACAACACTGATATCCAAAGACGGCGGTCCTGATGAAGTCCTCCTATGGGAATGCTAGCAATGTTGTTCCACGTTGTGCCCGGGAAGGCTTTTTCAAGTAGGAACCATTTTCTGGTTTGTAACTACTCTTAATTTCTTCTGGTTTGTAACTGCTCTTAGCTGGTTTCTACTGGTTTGTAACCAGGAGAAACCAGGAGAAAGCCTTGAGTAGATATTTTGGAAGAATATGCCTGAGTTTCGGTTTCAGTGATATCCTGTTTTGAGAAAGTGGTTCCTACTTGAAAAAGCCTTCCCAGGCAAAATGTGGAACAACATTGCTAGCATGCCTGTAGGAGGACTTCATTGGGACCACTGTCTTTGGATATCAATGTTGTGGCTCGGTTATCTAGTTTCAACTTGGAACGTGGCTTCTGTTTCTGAAAACTGAAGACACCCGAGCACCTTCAACAGCATGACTTTTGAGCATTTGATGGACTGTGGGAACATTCCCCCCCCCAATGACTTGAGAAACTGAATTTTGATACTGTTGGTATACGAATAACTTTAGAATTTGTATTTATGAATTGTGTATATGATATAAAATTAATTTTCATAGAACAGTTTGCGTAGTTTAATTATCTTTAGGTGAAATTTTGTTCCACATGCAGTTGTTCTGCTGGTTACTAGATCTCACAGGAGCCTTTGACATGGTCAAGTATGGCCCTTTGACCCACCGCCTCACTGATGTGGGAGTTCATGGGGTGGCCCTTCAATAGCTGTCCCCCTTTCTCAGAGGCTGGGGACAAAGGGTGGCACTGGGAGGGGAAGTGTTTGAGGTGCCTCAGAGGGTGCTTCTCTCCCTGATGCTATTTAACATCTGTATGCGCCCCCTTGCCCGGCTGGCGTGGAGTTTTGGGCTTGGGTATTGTGCTGCCCCCAGCCAGCGTTTCACTGTAGTTAAGTAAAACTGCCATATATCTTTAAGAGCAGTCGCCCCTGGGAATTGAAGTCTTTAGTCAGACATCCAAAAGCATTCCTGTGACTGGCTGATCGACAGTCATTTCCTGCACCCAGGCGCGCGGGGATTTGAGTTTTACAACCTTCTTCTCATTTCTTTGTCTACGCTTTAAACGGCAAGGAGCTCGGAGCACGCAATCTTTTTCACCATGAGCCAGCGAATTGAATTAGAGAGAGAGAGAGAGAGAGAGATTGGATTTATACCCCGCCCTTCACTTGGAGTCTCAGAGCGGCTTACAAACTCCTTTCCCTTCCCCTCCCCACAACAGACACCCTGTGAGGTGGGTGGGGCTGAGAGAACTCTGACACAAACTGCTCTTTTTCAAGGACAGCTGTGCCAGAGCTTGTGACTGACCCAAGGTCACATCAGCAGGTGCAAGTGGAGGAGTGGGGAATCAAAACCGGTTCTCCCAGATTAGAGTCCGCACACTTAACCACTACACCAAACTGGCTCTCTTAGATTACAAAGATGTAAATTTCACCAGTTATGCAGCTTTCATGTGAGTAGAGCTCTTCTGAATGCATGTGAAACTGAATAAAAATGATTTGATTCTACTTGACTCTGGCCCGTGCGTTGAATCACGTCCAGAAGGCGTTGTTGACTCAGCGTCAGACGGAACAGGTATGCTGATGACACCCAGCTGTATCTGTTATTGGAAAGCAACCCAGACGCAGCCCAGCAAAACTTGGCTGGAGGCCATGATGGGGTGGTTAAAAAAAAAAGCAGGTTGAGAGATTGACTCCCACTCAGAGGCTCTGTGGCTGGGGGGGGGCTTTGGGGCTGGGGCACAGACTTCCCACTCTTGACGGGGCACCACTGACACCAGTGCAGTCCATCAAGAGTTTGGGCATAATCTTGGATGCCTCCTTGGAGGCTCAAGTCATGCATATTGCCAGGCTGGTGTTTTTTCACCTGCCCAAGGCTGGGCAATTTGCCCCTTCCCTGTGGTGCCCTGACCTAGCCACAGTAATCTATGCTACAGTCACCTCCAGGTTAGACTACTGTAGCTCAGTTTACACTGGCCTGCCCTTGAGACTGACCCAGAAGCTCCAGCTGATCCAGAATGTCCTGACGAGAACGTCACGGATGGCACATATATAACCTGTGCTGTGCCAGCTGCACTGGCTTCCAGTGGAGTACCAAGTCAAGTTCAAGGTTTTGGTGTTGACCTTTAAAACCCTGAGCAGTCTGGGACCGACATATCTGCGGGACCATCTCCTCCGGTAGGTCCCCAGGAGAGCGTTACACTCCTTGGATAGCAATCTTCTGGTGGTTCCTGACCCTAAAGATACCCAGGTGTCCTCAACTAGGGCCTTTTTGGTCCTGGCCCCAACCTGGTGGAACTCCCTGCTGAATACCGTCAGGGCTCTGCAGGATCTTATACAATTCCACAGGGCCTGTAAGGTGGAGATGTTCTGCCAGGCTTTTGGATGAGAAGAGCAACAGTTCCCATTCCGGCCGGCACCCTCTCCTTTGCTCTCCAGACGTGCTCTGTTCCTCTTCCCCCCTACCCATGAGGTGGGCTGGCAGTCCAGAATGGGAAGCAAAGTGAAATTCACCATCTGATTCTTTGGGATTTTTTTGTATTAGTAATGTTTATGTATTTTATTCTAATGCCATCAATGTTTTTTTTATTGAATGCTGTACATCACTCAGAGCCCTGTAAGTAGCAGGGATCAGGCAATTCAGAAATTTAACAACAGCATACATTAAAATGTTCCTTGTGCAGGTCACCCCACCCCAGCCCTCCTTTGTGTAACTCTAATCTTAAATTTAAAAAAAAATTAAAACCACCACTGAGCCCATGAAAGCACCACCAAGCACAGCAACTCCTGCCTGGAGTAGTTGTGACTTTCGCAGTGATCTTGTCAAACAGGTTTATGGACTGGGCAGAAGCAGGACTTTGACCCCAGAGCATAGGAATCAAGAACGCCCGTGTCCCAAGCAATGTTCCCTCTAAGCTGTGGAGCCCTGTGAGCAAAAAACTACTTTGTGAGCTACTAGCATTAAAGTTGTGAGTGAGCGATTTGGCTGCTGCATCAGTTAGTTTGCTCTGGAGCCATCCTTCCTGAGCTAAGGCAAAAATGTGTGAGCCAGAGGCTAAAAAACTGTGAGCTAGCTCACACTAACTCAGCTTAGAGGGAACACTGGTCCCAAGCAGTTACTTTCATCAGCTCTGAGGGCAAGGAGTCATCACACATCAGAGGTGGTGATCTCCTGGCTCTTATGTTCTTAGGTGTAAAAAGAAGATAAGGAGGGGAAAAACCCAAACTACACCAGAGCAAATAGATCGACAAAGAGCCAGCATATGAAAGCCCATTTGTGTCGAACATCTACAGTTTAACACCAGTGCCAATAGACATGTTGAGTAATGATCCTTAATGTCCACAGGAGCCAGCAATGGCGCACAAAAGGTCCCACAATAAACAACAGACACAGAAGCACTCTGCAGGATTGTTTCAGTGCCCTGCCACAAATCTGCGCTTGGAATGACTGCCGCTTGTGCACCGCTGTTCCTCCCTCCCCCTTTCTTTAAAACATGTCTAAAAGGTCCTTTAATCCAATAAAAATCTTTGCTGGCTATTCCCCTTCACACACTGGTTATTCTAGTATCCTACCTAGTCCAGCAGCATAAAAAGTAAAGGTAAAGGTTCCCTTGCTCGAAAGCCAGTTATTCTAGTCTCCTACCTAGTCCACCAGCATATTGCAGTTTAAAAGTTTTCTTCTTTCCTTCCTTTAAAAAAGAAAGAAAGGAAAAAACCCAGATTTGGTTCCCTACTGAGCCACGTGCCGGCTCTGAAGCCCCAGGCCGTAGACCGCTGCTCTTGCCTCTGTTGGAATCAAGAACTATTAAGCAAAAAAGGATCTATCCTCTGGATCTCTCCCCCCCTTCTTAATCTGATAACCCTTCCCAGTCGCCAAGCAAACCTCCCCACCCCCGTTTCTCAGGGTAGCACTAGGACCCCCACGTTAACCTTCTAGATTCCGGTTCCTTGCAAAGAGGCGCGAGCACACTTGCCTAGAGAGGCGATCCCGGGGCTGCTCCTGATGCACATGGAGACGTTTTGCCAATAAGCTGTTCGGAATCAGACGAGTCGCTCGTTTTCTCTTCGACGGTGCGTCCAAATTAATTTCCACTAATCCCCAGGCGCAGCCTTTATAAGCGAGAGCCTTCCAACTCCCGACCTTGTTCCTCCCACAAAGTTCAACCAAAGCAGGTCAAGGAGGGACACTTTCCATTCCCAGCAATTCCGCCGTGAGTCAAGTCATATTTCTCTCGGCCACCTTTATTACTCGGAGGGAATTTTGCAATCCGTTTGTTTTCTTTTTATGCACCGCTTTTTCTCTTCAAACCAGTCCCGCGACATCCGACAGGATATTCTTGCTCTGAAGTTCGGCTTGCAGGCAGTTCCAAGGAAACTCCACTAATTTCGTGCAAATGCGATGAACGCGCAGGGGCGCAAGAAAGCAGCGAGAGGAGTTGCTCACCTCGCGGTTGCGCTGGTTCAGCGACGATGAGTAGGGCTTTTCACATTTACACGGGACTTCACAGAATGGTCTAACATGGAGGGTACATGGATCTTCCAAATAAGAAAACTGAATTTTCCAACAGGGGTGCAGATAACACTTCAAGGAAATGTTCTAGCGGGGAAAGGAGTTTCTTTCTTTCCAATTAAAAGGGTCTGGACTGGAGTCAGTTACACTTGAGTCATTTGCCCTGGTTTGTATGCTGTTGGGAAACAGATTTTTTTTTGGGGGGGGGATCCGTGTGGATGCGACAGCCCAAATCTTCCGACTCCCTCTCCCATTGATGCAATTTACCCTGGTCCGGTCTCCCAATGGAGGTCTTTAAAAAAAATGGATATTGAATATTGTTAGGGTTATAATGATTTGGGTACTAGCTCATCTGAATCCCCATCTCTCATTTTAAAACAAAGGGTGAACATCTAGCCCTTTTTGTTGCAGAGATCAGCCTTTCCCTTTCTATCTCTGCAATGAAAGGGGCTCATGCAGTGATGGGCGCATGTGGCTCTTTGACACTGGGGACACAACTTTGGCTCTTCTGAGCACTGTTCCCCAATGTGGCACCTGCCCCATGTTCTGGGAAACTGAGCAGGGCCATTGCCCCGTAGGACTTGTGGTTGGCAGGTATTTCCCACCTGGAAACAGCTACTGGCACAGGAACTGGAGGATGGCCTCATGCCGGGGTTGGAAGGACCAGACTGCTCCAGAAACCCCTCACTCTTCTTCACAGCTTCTGAACTCCCATTACTGCAGCAGGGCAGCTGCTGGGAAGAGAGTATGCTGGCCCCAGAGAAAGAGACAGTCAAGCCACAAAGAGCAAGCGGTGGAGGTGGCGGTCGTTTTACTCTTGCTCACCCACCATCTCGTTCTACTCCTTTTATGCTGGCAATCTCACTCTCTTTCCTGAGCTACTGTGCCTATCACCATGGAAAAAGTGAGACGGCAGAGAGGTAGGATTGTCAGCGATGGGTCGGGAAATACCTGGAAATTTTGGGGGGCGGAGCCTGAGGAGCCCGGGGTTCGGGGAGGGGTGGGACTTCAGTGGGGTAGAATGCCATAGACTCCACCTCCTGAAGGGGCCATTTTCTCCAGGGGAACTCCTCTCTGTTGCCCGGAGATCACTTGTAATCCCAGGAGATCTCCAGCTGCCACCTGGAAGTCGGCAACCCTACGAGAGAGGGGAGCCCTGCTGATGCTGGACACACAAAGGGCTGGCTAAGGACCGAACAACACTCTGGCAATTGTGTGTGTGTGTGTAAAGTGCTGTCAAGTCGCAGCTGACTTACAGGGACCTCAGCACAGGGCTCTCAAAGCCCGTGAGAAGCAGAGGTGGTTTGCCCTTGTCTTCCTCTGCCTTCCTTGTTGGCCTCCATTCCAAGTACCAACCCTACTTAGCTTCCAAGATAGGACAAGATCAGGCTAGACCATGCCACCTTCCCTTTACTCTGGTAATTAAAGATGCATACATTAAAGACTTATATTCTTGGCTATGTTTGGGGTGGTACACGGGGTATACAGTAGTTACGTGGCTCTTTTGATTGATAGTAACTATAGGTGCATCTCTCTGTGAGCTATACAGTGAGCACCACTGGCCTAGAGACTTTTTATTTTTTTTGTGAGTATTTTTGAGTGTGTGTTTGCCTGGAAGTCATAGAAGACGCTGAACTGCAGGCTGTAGAAGGTCAGTAGTTCAGCAGTTCGAGACCTGAGTGTGCCGCATGACGGAGTGAGCTCCCGTCTCTAGTTCCAGCTCCTGCCAACCTAGCAGTTCGAAAGCAAGAAATTGCAAGTAGATAAATAGGGACCACTTCGGTGGGAAGGTAACAGCGTTCCGTGCGCCTTGGTGTTTAGTCATGCCGGCCACATGACCACGGAAATGTCTTCGGACAGCGCTGGCTCTTTGGCTTTGAAACGGAGATGAGCACCGCAACCCTAGAGTCGGATTCGACTGGCTTTCGAGCAAGGGAACCTTTACCTTTACATAGTTGACTTCTGGCAGCCCCTAGTGGGGTATGGACATTTCAGAGAGGTGGCTTGCTATTGCCTGCCTCTGCATCCCGGCCTTGATATTCCTTGGAGATCTCCCCTCCAAGTACTTGCCAGGGGCGGCCCTGCTTAGCTTCCAAGATCTGATGAGACTGGGCTTGCCTGGGCTATTCAGGGCTCTTTTTCTTATTTTTGATGAAAGCTGAGAATTCAGAGGAACCAGTGCATAGATTGTTATGAAGTTATAATAATATTTAATTGCTGATAAGAAGCTCCCAATGCCCAAAGTGGCGTGGGGTGTGTGGCAATGGCCATTGCTGGAGACTGAGGCAGAGTAAATGCAGGGAAACCGGCCATGTGGAAGCCCCATTGTTGCTGGGCTGCACTGGCTGCCGAAGTGGCAACAGGGAAGCCACACAAGCCTGCCCCTCAGTGGAAAATAACCTAATGGGACTTGAGTTTAGTCATGTACAAGAAGGGGGACCCGTGCGGGGGGGAGCTCCACGTGGAGGAGAAGGAAGCAGCCGCAGGTGAGCCTTCCCCCCCCCCCGCACCAAAGGCGAGGCCCGCACGACTTCCAGCTGCTGGGTCCACCAAGCCTTCCCCCCCCCCCCCCCGGCGCCGGTGGCAACAACAGCGGCGGTCTAGGTCCCCAAGTGGTGGTATCCTGAGGGCAATGGTTATAATCGCTTCACCCCCGTCTGATCGCTCTCCAACGTTGTAGAGCCACTTCCGTTCGAAGCCCGAGGCTTCCAATTTTCGCCCGCCATTTTTTTTTAGGTCGGCGATATGCGCTTGGACGAAGCTTCGCCCCGGCGTTTGTTTAAAAAAGAAAAGAAAAGGTCCTTCGTTTAACTTTTAGAGGAGTCCGGGACCTCAGGGAGGCCAGTTTGCTCTTTAAACTTTAAAGGTAAGTCCTTACCTTTAAACTTTAAATGTAAGACGGGGTGTTTTGCGCATGCGTGAAGATCGCCATTCTGTGGATGGCTGCCTGCCGACGCCCGCTGTGTGTGAACAGGCATACAGCGATGGGCTCCGCAGACAGGAGGTAAGTGTGATCGCGTTTCAGCCGGCATAAACTGCACCGGTTCCAACCGGTACAGTTTATGCCAGCTGAAACGCCCCGTCTGAACGCACCCAGGGAGTCTACTGACTGTGTAGGAAAAGCTGTTGGGGGAGAGTGAGCCCTCTGTTGGCAGAAATAAGTATTCATACAACCCCTCCCCCGTGGGAATCTCTCCTTATATATAATTGAGTTTTGGTCCCACAACGTTCGATGCGCGCCAAAATAGGTTGGCTGCATGAGCTGCCACTTAGAACATCATGAGGCTATTGGCTCCCTACACTCAGTCCCACCCACGCAAGCAGCAGCAACGGAAATTTCCCTCACACCGTGTCTGGCTCCATCTGATGACAGTCGCTCCGGACTGTTCTTCTCATTTGCCAGGAGGAGGACAAGCTGCTTCGGGTAGGAGGGCCCCGATGGGCTTCCCTGCTCCACCCGGTGGCCAGACTCAGCTCGGGCAGAAGGGGCCATGGGGAGACCCACGGAGGCCACGGGCACTTCTTCAGGCGACGGGAGGGCCCCGCTGGACTTCTATGTGCCGCCCCCCGCCTCACTGGGACGCCGCTGAGCCCCAACTGGGCTCGGGGACAGTGGAGAGGGCCGCACTAGGCTACCACAGTCTCTTCTTCTTTGGGCCCTGGTGGGCTTCTCTGAGCCACCCCCCACCTCTCAGGGCTGCTGCCGAGCCCAGGGACGCCGCAGCCTCTTCTTCAGGGGGTGGGAGGGCCCTGCTTGGCTTCTCTGAGGCACCCCCCGCCTCGTAGGGCTGCCACTGAGCCCTGACTGGCCTCAGAGTGGCTGGAAACGGCCACGCCATGCTTCCCTGGGTCAGCGCAGCCAGGCCCAGGGACGCCGCGGCAGCTTCTTGGGGGGGGGGCGGCGGGAGGGCCCCGCTCAGCTTCTCTGAGCCACCCCCCCCCCACCTTGCAGGGCCGCCACCAAGCCCCGACTGGAGGCTGGAAATGGCCATGCCATGCTTCCCTGGCCCAGTGCGGCCAGCCTCAGGGAGGCCGCGGGCCCTTCTTCGGGGGGTGGGAGGGCCCTGCCAGGCTTCTTTGTGCCACCCCCCCACCTCGCTGGCCTGGCGGTGTACCCCACCGAGGCTGGGGGACGGGGGGAAAGGCTACACCGCACTTCCCTGGGGCCATGCTGCCTCGCCCAGAGAGGCTGCGGACCCTTCTTTGGGGGGAGGGCCCGGCATTCCCTTGCCCAAAGAGGTTATGGCAGCTCTATCCAGGCCACTGGGCCCTTCTTCGGGAGCCTGGCCATCCGCCTCAGACCTTACTCAGCTGGTGGGCCAGCAGGGCCTTGCTGGGGGGGGGGGAATGGCGGCATACCTCCGCCACTGGTGTGTTCCAGGGGGTGGCCTTCTTCTCCCTCCCCATCTTTTTCTCCCCCTTCTTTCCCTTATTTCCCTCTGAGTCTACCTCCTGCCCTCCCTCTTTCTCTTCCTTCCTTCAGTCCTCCCCTTACGTTCTTCTGTTCTTCTGCCGTGGTCTTCCCATCGCGCTCAGATGGGACTGAGGGGGCCAGGGAGCCAGACCACTGCTGCGGAATGGCACACTCACCCAGGCCCCCTTCCTAGCGCTCGTTGCATTCATTGCTGCAACGGGCCTTTCTCCTAGTTATATATATAGATAAAGTGTGCTGCATAATGTCACAAAAGTTAACATCCTACAGTGTGTATAAGATGATGTAAGTATTTTTAAGTATTCATTAGATTATTGCTCCATTCTAACCCTTTATAGATCTATGGTATGGCCTCATTTGGAACACTGTGCGCAATTCTGGTCACCTTATCTCAAAAAGACATTACAGAGCTGTGAAAAGCCCAGAAGAGAGCAACCAAGATGATGAAAGCTGAAGAACTTTTCCTATGAAGAAAGGCTGAAGCGTGTGGGACTTTCCACTCTAGAATAAAGACAACTGAAGGAGGACAACATAGAGGTTTAAAAAATTATGCATGGGGCAAAGAACTTTTCTCTCTCTCCCAAACTACTAGAACTTGAGGGCACTTGAAGAAGTTGATGTGCAGTAGACTGAGGATGGACAAAAGGAAGTACCTCTTTACTGAATGAATAATTAAATTGTGGGATTCACTGCCACAGGATGTAGTGTTGGCCACAAGCATAGATGGCTTTAAAAGGGGGGGGGGTTAACCACCATATAGCCCAATAAATTTGTTTCACTTTGTCACAGAGGGTTTAGTTCTAATCTTATTGTTTTATGCTGGGTGTAATTTGAGGAGAAAATCACACTGTTAAAGTGAGATCTTTTTCACGGTAGTGCTGAAGTAATCCCCATTGCACATGATTATACCAATTAGATCTCTGTGGGTGGTTTACAAGTCAAAACATCCGGTGGCAGTCATCTCGTATTATGATATCTGCAGGCCCATCGCCAAGAGTTGTATGACAAGGAAGCTTAGTAATGAGGCTGCACGGCACCAAATGGTTTCACAGACTTGGATCAATGATTGGGACCTGTGGTCTCTACTGCTCTACTGTACTGTAAGTAGGATCCGATTGTGTAATTTCTTTTTTAAAAAAACTTTTATAAGTTTAAAATTCACATACACCCTGGGGGAAAAAAGAATTAAAAGACAGTATCTCAACTAGGGTTGCCAAATGGGCCCGGGGAATCCCCCGCTTCGGAGGCCCGATTTCCAGCACGGCGGAATCTGCCCTGGGGGGAACCTTGCCCCCGAAGCTGCGTCACCAGAGGTGACGCAGCCACATTACTGACGTTGGGGGCGTGGCTGAGCTCGTCGGGGGGGGGGGAACCATATGGTTGTCAGCAAGCTGCCATTGCGTCCTGTGTAACCTGATTGCTTTTGGCTGTTCTTCCCCTCCCCCTTCGTCTTGGTAGTTACTTTCACTTCCATGCCCATTAGCTATGCCTGCTACCTAAGATAATGCCCAAGGTCGACAGCTGGAGGTGGGAAGGAGTTTTGGCTTTGCTTAGCTTGTTATGTATTCTATGCCTGAGAACTGAGCTTGTGTTTATTTTGTGGACCGTTGTGTTCCCATGAGATGGGGCGCTTGCGTTGCCTGGGTTTCCCGCACGCGGGAGCTGAATCCATTGGTCAAGACCTGGTTCAAGTTCGTTTATTATGTTGCCCCACTGGGTCTGTAGTTATTCCTAACAATCCTTGTGTTCCTGTGATTTCCATCGCTTTGCAATAAACTTCTACTTTGGTTCAAATGTGGAGTTATTCAAATGCTTGGGGACTGGACAATGGTTCCCCCCCCCCACGAGCTCGGCCACGCCCCCAACGTCAGCAATGCCGCACGTCACTTCTGGTGACGTGCTGCTGGCGCACGCGTCCATCAAGACCTCCCGGACGCCGGCAAGGCTCCCCCGTTCTGAGGGGTGAGTCGACTTGGCAACCCTAATCTCAACTTTGTTTCATAAAATGGCAGTGACAATATGAAAATGAGTAACACGATGAGTTCCCTCAGTATGGGAGGGAGAGCGCAAATGAGAACAGAAGAGAAAGAAGTACTTTTCTCCCTTTCTCACAATACAAGAACTCATAGGGAACCTGGTGTTTTTGGCCACTGTGTGACAGAGTGTTGGACTGGATGGGCCATTGGCCTGATCCAACATTGGCTTCTCTCATGTTCTTATGCTCCTCTTCTCCTATTTTGGAGATAATATCACAAATCTATTGTCTGACAGAATTCATCACTATCCCCCCCCCCCCAGCTTCTCATTTTGCTATAGGAAGAGGCATGTATTTCTTAAGAACCACAAATCTAGACACAGAGCCTTGATAATTCCATTAGGCTGGGCTGTTGTTGTATACATCTGTATCTTTATATTTCCTGGGCCATTTCTTCTTTTACTTAATTATTATAAGTTCACTCAGCTCTCCTTAGGTTCCAATTCTTTACATGCTTCCTGATTGTGTAATTTCTGTACCGCCTATTATATCATGTTAATCCTTATGCTATGCTCCTGTTCTTTCTGGTGGTTCCAGTCTTCTAATATCCTAATGCATTACTTACTGAATGTCCCATCTTGTTGACTGTACTGTACTGACTTACAGTGTGTAATCTGCTTTGAGCCCATGTGAGAAAGGCAGACTATTAATAACCCAAATAAATACATAGTACACAGGAAACAGCAAAAACTCTGTCTGCTGGCACAAGTGCCCCTTAGACTGGTGTATCTCAGGATTACACCAGCATTGGGGTCAGACGGATCCCTATTTGCATCTCCCCCTCCCGGATCGCTGTGTTAAACCAAATTGGCTTTTAGATGCCAGTTGCTCCAGTACACACTCTTGATTCTAGAGAAGTCACTGATATTAATTCTTGCACTTGATAAGCATAAAACCACAGCCTCTTTAATGTCAGCAATGATGTTTCACCCAACGATGAGGTAGGTAACTGACATCACAGCCCTAAAGCCATTCTGCAAATTGAAGAAGAAGAAGAGATTGGATTTATACCCCACCCTTCACTACCCAAAGGAGTCTCAGAGCGGTTTACAATCTCCTTTCCCTTCCCCACCCCACAACAGACACCCTGTGAGGTAGGTGGGGCTGAGAGAACTCTTTCAAGAACCACTCCTGAGAGAACAGCTCTGAAAGAACTTGTAACTGACTCCACGTCACACCAGCAGTTGCACATGGAGGAGTGGGGAATCAAACCCAGTTTCCCAAGATTAGAGTCTGTGCTCCTAACCACTGCACCACACTGGCTCTAAATTGCTTAGGATGGCTAATAATAATAATAATAATAATAATAATAATAATAATAATAATAAAAAAAATTGGATTTATACCCTGCCATTCACTACCCAAAGGAGTCTCAGAGTGGCTTACAATCCCTTTCCCTTCCCTGCCCTACAACAAACACCCTGTGAGGTAGGTGGGGCTGAGAGAGCTCTTTCAAGAACTGCCCTTGAGAGAACAGCTCTAAAAGAACATTATGACTGACCCAAGGTCACACCAAGAGCTGCATGTGGAGGAGTGGGGAATCAAACTCAGCTCTCCCAGATTAGAGTCCACGCTCTTAACCACTACACCAAACTGGCTCTCTGCCCTTCTCTGCTGGTATAGCATCTCCCTACCCTTATGTAGGTGTAAACCTGGAAGCTTAACTAATGGAGGGGCCAGAAATGGGGGACGATGTGGAAGACTTTGAACCAAACCAGAAGAGATGCCATCCCTGGATTCACCCAGGAATGTGCTGCCATTTTGTAGAGTGAGTTCGCATCAGGGAACCCCTTTACACTACCAGAGGGGCCCGATTCTGGTTGGAAGGCCATGGTGCTGCTGCCTTCCCCTCTGCACCATTTGTTGACCCAAAATGGCATGGAGGAGGTCCTGTCAGCATCATTTCATGCTGCAAAAATAGCATGGGGGGAGGTAGGAGCTCCTCCTCTCCCTCAGTGGTACCAACCGGGACAGTGCTGTTAAAAGGAGTTCCTCAGTGGGAGCTCGCTACAAAATGGCACTGCGTCCACAGAGTAAGCCATCGTGTCTAGTTTTAATTAATCTAGTGTCAATTCCATGTAAAAAAATTATTGTAGAGTCTACATTAGCACAAGCAATATATAACAGTTAAGCTCAGGTCAACCAAAAATATTCTGGGTAGCTGGGGGGAGCAGCTGCTCGGTTTCAACCACAGGTTTTTTTTTCTTTTCTTTTCCCTATATCAAACACACATACCAGACTAGCAACTCTAAAGGCATTTAGCAGGGAGTCTTGTTAGCCTAGGGAAATCAAGCTAGAGAATAGAAGAACATAAGAGAAGCCATGTTGGATCAGGCCAATGGCCTATCCAGTCCAACACTCTGTTTCACACAGTGGCCAAAAATACCAGGTGCCACCAGACAGTCCACCAGCAGGGCCAGAACTCCAGAAGCCCTCCCACTGTTGCCCTCCACCCCAACCACCAAGACTACAGAACATCACTGCCTCAGACACAGTGTTCCATCTATACCTTGTGGCTAATAGTCACTGATGGACCCCTGCTCCATATGTTTATCCAATCCTCTCTTGAAGCTGTCTGTGCTTGTAGCTGCCACCACTTCTTGCAGCAGTGAATTGCACATGTTAATTACTCTGGGGGTTCTAAGCTTACGGCTCATTAATTTCATCAAGTGCCGAAGAGTTCTTGTATTGTGAGAAAGGGAGAAAAGTACTTCTTTCTCTACCTGCTCTATCCTATGCATAATTTTGTAAACCTCTATCATGTCACCCCTCAATTGTTGTTTCTCCAAGCTAAAGAGGCCTAACCTCTTTAACCTTTCTTCATAGGGAAGGTGTTCCATCCCTTTAGGCTTGCGAAGTCCCCCCGGGGGGCGGGGAAACCCCCGCCCCAGAGGCCTGTTCCCTGCCGCCGGCAGATTGGGCCCTGGGGGCAACCCCACCCCAAAGTAAATGATGTGCATGTCACCCAGAAGTGACGCGACCACGCCGGGCACACTGGGGGCAGGGTCACGGTCATCAGAGGGAAAACTCTATGGTTTTCCCTCGGATGGTCGTGGCCCCACCCCCAGTGTGCCCAGCGTGGTCGCGTCACTTCTGGGTGATGTGGTTGCGGTGCGTGCGCGCCTTGTGTGCGCACGCACACTCCAGGAGCAAGCCGGGAGTCCCCCGCTGCAGCGACTGGTAGGACTTGGCAACCCTACATCCCTTTAATCATTTTAGTTGCCCTTGTTTGCACCTTTTCCAATGCTATAATATCTTTTCTGTGGTGCGGTGACCAGAACTGTACACAATGTTCCAAATGAGGCCGCACCATTGATTTATACAGGGGCAGTATGATACTGGGTGATTTGTTTTCAATCCCCTTCCTAATAATCTCCAGCATAGCCTTGGCCTTTTTTATTGCAGTCGCATACTGAGTCAACATTTTGAATGAGTTCTCTACCACGACTCCAAGATCTCTCTCCTGGTCAGAGAGAACCAAAGTAATGTGGGTCTCAGAGAAATCCTAGACTGGCATCACGTTCCTGCTGCACTCCCTCCCGTCCCCAAGCACTTCCCTTAAAATCTCCAGGAATCTCCCAAGTAAGCACTTGTGTAACCAATGCTGATATCCAAAACAGTATCTGCAACAGAGCACAATATTGGGCAAACATTCCAGAAAACATTTCTCAAAATTAAAAGACTTCTCTTAAACATGTCAAAAAACAGTTTTAAAAAATCCTGTGAAGAACAGAAGAATAGCCTCAGAATCCTGCTCATGTCTATTTACAGTGCAGTCCTAAGAACCTCTTCCTGGGAGTAAGCCCACTGAATAGATCTGAGTTGGATTATGAGGAGACCTACTTAGGATTGCTCTTTTTATGGGGCTTACTCCCAAGAAGTGTTCTTAGCATAGCACTGCAAACCTGTAGGTCAAAAGACAAAGGCAGGGAGAAAGGGAAATGGAGAGATCAAATAATTTAAAATGTTTCCATTTCCTTCCCTTTTTGTTTTGTTTGCTCTGTTTATCTTTCTCATGGGGCACTGAACCTCCAGTGTTCTGTTGCTGTAATGTTTCATGACTCACTTTTGAGCCAGGCTTAGTTATCTTGCTGCACTTACATTCACAACCAGGATAGATAAATGAAAGTGAACCAAGAGGAACTATCACTTCCTGCTTTCAGTTCAATGTCTGAGTCCAGTGGCACCTTTAAGACCAACAGAGTTTAATTTTGGGTATAGAAGCTTTCATGTGCAGGCACACTTTCATGTGCAAGCACATCTGAAGTGTGCCTACACATGAAAGCTTATATCCAGAATTAAACTATGTTGGTCTTCAAGGTGCTACTGGACTCAGACTTTGATCTGTTGCTTCAGACCAACACGGATACCCTCCTGAATCAATCTGCTTTCAGTTCCAGCGTCTTGTTTTCTCCAATAATAAAAGGATACGTGTTTCTGTCCGTGACAGGCATAACTCATCATAAAATAAGCTTGAGTTTCACGATCCTGTTGGAGCTAACTGTGCCAAAACTGAAGGAATCTGAACATCCCAGCCCACATGTTCATGGCTGTGTGAAGGTAGCCTCAGATACAGGGTAAGCTATTATGCTATGGCTACGTACTACACATGGCAATGATTCTCTGTGTAGCTCTCATTGCAACCGCAAATGCAGAGGTTAGTTTCCTCTGATAATTGATGATGTTTTACATGTCAGATTTATTTCTGGTTTTTTAAAATGCCAATGCAAAAAACAAAACAAAAAAGCATCCCCCCACGAAACAAAAACAAAAAACTCCATATGTGTCAGATTTATTTAAGAAAGGACATATTTTTAAATTCTCCCTTATGGAAATTTATTGCATTAACATATTATTTCCAGTACATTTTAAAGCAATGGCTTGGCTGTAATTTCATGCTAGGACATTATGAATCCAAACAAATTCCCGTAGATTAAGTGTGTATCAGTTTTGTTCCTTGCTTCACTGGAAAGAGGATCAGGTACTTATAGGCTCAAGGAGTATACTTCATTTCCACATTCATGTTATTGATATTGTCACTTGTTCCCCATGAAGTTCCTGTGGTATAAGTAGAGAGGAGTTTGCTTGGAATCCAACAGCCTGATTTTCCAGTTTCCCTGTGTATTTCCCACTCTTTGGCTAAAGTCACTGAGATTCAAACTGTGGTAATAATCTGAGTGAGAGTGTTTTCTCTGGAAAGTGAAACTAGTTGTCAAACGAGATGAATGCGCATTCTTGAAAAGACTTTCCAGGTTTTTTCTCAGTGGAAAATTTTACAACTGTTTCCTGTTATGCTTTGAAGTTTCAAAAGGACTAGGAAACCCATTTATTTGGTACATTTTTACCCCAGACTTCCTCTGAAGGGCTGAGGGCACCATACATCATTCTCCATTTTATTCTCACAGCTTGGGTTAGAACAGGTCCCCAGCAGTGTTCCCTCTAAGCTGAGTTAGTGTGAGCTAGCTCACAGTTTTTTAGCCTCTGGCTCACACATTTTTGTCTTAGCTCAGGAAGGGATGGCTCCAGAGCAAACTAAATTATGCAGTAGCCAAATCACCTGCTCACAACTTTAATGCCAATAGCTCACAAAGTAGAATTTTTGCTCACAGGGCTCCACAGCTTAGAGGGAACATTGGTCCCCAGCCCTTTTTAAGCCTGCAGACACCTTTGGAAATCTAACACAGGGTAGTGGGCACAGCACAAAATGGCTGCCACAGTAGGAGGAGCCAGCTATGAAATGGGCACTATGGAGCCAACCCTCCACACAAACACACACACACTGAGGAAAACCAAGTGCAGTAGGTAAGAGGAGTAATTTAAAAAAATACACTGGGAATGAGGAGTGAGAGAGAATACAACCAATACTGCTGCCAAAACTTATTTTACTCTTTGGAGCCAATTAGATCTTCAATGGCCAGTCAGGTAGGAAGCCCCACCTAGCTCCATCCACTTTCTAAAAACACTCGGTGGATGCCATGAAAGGTGGCAGCAGGCATTAATCTGGGGACCTCTAGGTTAAACTGAGAGTGGCTGGCCCAAGTTCATCTGCTGTGCTTAATGGCTGATCTGAACCTGGGTGACCCAGATCCGGGTCTGACTCTGCAACCATTGTATAGGTGGTTTCTACATGAAGACAAATATCTGTGTACCTCTACTTGCTGCTGTTGTGAATTTTCAGGAGCAATGGAGCTTCTACATGGAAGTTTTCCATGCCCTTTCCTTGCCTCAGCCCTCTGTAGCTACCATTCCCACCCTAGTCAGTAACAGATATATCATGACAGCATTTTAACACTGCAACATTCTGTTGTAACTGTTCGAATTCCAAGCTTTCCTGTTTTTTTTTTAAAGTTCGTATTTAGTCATTTTGATTGCAAAATTATAAGGAGAAGTGTGCTGCCCTGGAAAGGATTAAAGTCACTTCAGCAGTATCTTGAAGTACAATCCAAGCATGGCCCAAGCCTCCCATAACAGAAGAATAAGGGAGACAGAGTTTACTTCCACAGCAACAATTCTGCATTCACATTGGAAACGCCTTGGAAATGTCCACATCACAGTTTTGGCTGCACTTTCCTTGATTCAGTCATCCATGGCTGTCGTTTCTGTGCCATACTGTCTGAGGTTCACCTTCCCCCTTGTATCTTTGCAATGAAAGGGGCTAGGGACTTTTTATAAATACTGGAAATTCAAAAGGGCTAGTACAGGGGTGTCAAACATGTGGCCCGGGGGCTGGAATTGGCCTGTTCAGGGCTCTTATCCAGCCCACAAGCAACTGGTGCAAGAGAGGGAAGGCAGGATGCTGTTCGGGGTGAAGGAGAGTGGATGTGCGGGTGCATACAGTGAGGTGTGTGGTTGAAGCTGTCAAGAAATAAAAGGAAACGGCTAGGGGGGCGGGTATGGTATCCTTTGGAAAAAAACTCATCCTGCATATGATTAAATTCCTTTATTGGGGCTTTCTCTTCTTTTGTTAGCTACAGAAGCCTCTATGGTGATGCCAGTATTGCAGAACAGGGGTCTTCAACCTCATTGGTTTTGTTGCCTGATACAGCAGTTTTATCTGGCCTGATGGTCCAAACTGCTTTAGCTTCAGGCTAAAGACTAAATGTCCTTGAAGACATATTCTCTAGTTTCTCTTAAGCCCTTCTTTAATGTAGATGTTCACCCTTTGTAAACTGCAGAAGAATATTACTATAGCAAGTGATGATATATGGCAGGGGCATACAAATGTTTTGGTCCAAGGGCCACATTGAAAATAGAGTAACCATTGGATATGGTCTGCCCCATATTCAAAGGACCAAAGTCTCAATATTGGTGAAAATTAAACATGGTGATAGTAAAAATGTAACCCAAAAAACATAAGAAAAGCCCTGCTGGCTCAGATCAATGAAATTCTTCTAGTCCAGGAGCGGTGGCACAGGGAGTATAACACCTGCATTTAACATCTACTCGAGCACCTGTTCGAGTCCCACCGTGGTCGAGGTGAGCTCTCGACCCTTAGTCCTAGCTCCCGCCCACCCAGCGGTTCGAAAGCCAAGTAACTATCGGCGAGTAGATAAATGGGTACCCACCCTTAGTAGGGTGGGGGGCACCCTCCTCCGTCCATGGAAGTGTGTGGAGAAGCAGCGGCACTGGCAGCAATGGCGGCGTTAGCGATGGTGAGAACAGCGGCGGCAGCGGAGCAACGGCGGTGGCGATTGGAGGAGGCAGCGCAACGCTGAGAGGCGGCAAGTGGCGGCGAGCAGAGCCTGGCTGATCCCTGGTGGCCAGCAGTGAAAGAACAAGGCGGCTGCCGTCGACGGAGGCTGAGTGATGTCATCCAGAGGCGCGCGGAGCCGAAAAAGGACATGGTCGGGCCAAGCACGACGTCGCCGGCATTCCCTACCCACACACCCCCGTCTGCCTGAGCACCGGACATCGTGCAGCCAGAAGGAGCCGAGCCGAGGAATGCTTTCACCAGGGTGTCGGTAGGGAATTCCCCCCCCCGTACCAATGTGTGGCCGTAGTTAGGGTCGATATAGGTGATTAGCACCCAAGAACTGTAAACCGCCCAGAGACCCCTACGGGGGTTAGGGCGGTATATCAAGCCGAAGGATAAATAAATAAAAAATAAATAAATAATTAAGCGCTTGCCCACATGTTTCTCCCTCGTTGGTTCTGGCCCCATTCTGCTTCAGTTTAATTCCCTGATTTCTGCATGTATTTTTGTGCCTTTAGTTTTCACTTTGATCCCTCCCTCGGGGGGGTTTCTTCCAGCTCTTATGAGACTCATTTTACCCCATGTTTTTCTGGAAGCCAATTTTGAATTGGCTTTTTCCTAGTGCATCATGTGTCTACTGGTTTTCTTTCTCCCACCCACCTCCATCACACTTTTCAATGATTGGACTCTTGTCCTTGTTAAATCATTCCCATTCCCTCCCAAGACAAGTGATTTCAATCTGAAAAGTACGCAGACAGAGAGTGATTTCAGCAAAGCGTACTTTATTCGAACAGGAACAAGACGACTTTGGCCGGCTCGCAGGCCGGCTTATATTCCCTGAGAAACCGCCACCCAAAACACACCCCTACTTCCCAATATGTTATTTACAGTGGCCGAGAGTCCCATAGGCTCTCGGCCGGGAACCTAGCCCCCTGATTGGAGCGGGCTAGGATCCGCATAGTCCATTGTCTCTTGGAGCGAAGCTCAACGTTTGTGTCTGACCGCTTGGAGCTCGAGCTGACCACGCGGTCTGGACTGGATACATTACACCCCTGCCCCCTTGGTCCGCAATGCACTCACAGACGAAGTCCTTCAGCTGGGCGGGTAACTTTCTGGTGCGGGTAGAGCGGCGAGGTTCAGGGACTGCTGCGGCTTCCACCCCTGAAGCCCTAGGAGGCGAGCTGGCTGGGACAGGCGCTGGGGGCGGCAGTGCCGGCGTCCCCGGCGCCTCCAGAAGAGGTGTCTCGGGTTCTTCCAAGGGTAGAGGCCGGGGGTTGGCCGCCGGGAGTTGGGTCTAGCATGAGGTCTCCGGAGCCTCGGCCGTGTCTGAGTCCTCGGGGTCCAATGGCATCGTCTGGCAGCGTAGCTGGTCGATGTGCCGGTGTAGAACCTGGCCGTCTTCACAAGAGAGCTCATACAATCTGGGGCCCTTAACTCGTATGACTTGCGCCGGGATCCAGGCTGGTCCCCAGGCCGGGCGTAGTTCCGTGCGTACATGGGATCTTCCGGGAAGAAACCCCTGGCTGCCTCATGCGTCTCCGTGCCTGGTGCCTCTGCCGATGCCCGGTCGGGGTGCAGGCGATCCAACTGGATTGCCAGGCGGCGGCCCAGAAGTAGATTTGCCGGGCTGTGCCCTGTCATGGTGTGGGGTGTTGTTCGCTGGCCGAAAAGAAATTCCGCCAGTTTATAATCCCAGTCTGGGGAGTCCAAACAGCGGAGAGCATCCTTTGTGGTTCTGACCATGCGCTCGGCCTGGCCGTTGGTGGTAGGGTGGAACGGGGCAGCCCGGACGTGGTGGATCTCGTAGTAACTCATGAATTCCTGGAATTCCGCTGATGTGAACGCCGTCCCGTTGTCCATGACCATCGTGTCTGGGATTCCCTGGGCGCTGAAGATCCACCACATCGCCCGAATGGCTGCCTTTGAGGAGGTGGAGGGCATGGGAACTACCTTCAGCCACTTGCTAAAGGAATCCACCAGGATAAAGAAGAGTTGCCCGTGGAACGGTCCCGCAAAGTCCAAGTGTAACCGGGACCAGGGGCGGTGGGAAAATTCCCAGGCCCGTTCCGGGGCTTGGGGAGGCTCGGGCTGGGACGCTTGGCCATACCCGGAAACATCTTTTACTCACCCACCTCTTTTACATTTTTTCCTTGAACTTGTAGATGGAAGCAGAAATCCAGGGAACTCATGAAGTTATTCATTACTTTGTGACATTTTAGTTGGCACCTAATAAATAAATTATGCTACTGTTAGGTTTTTTCTAACAGACCAACACAGTTAATTATTTCCGAGGAAGTGTTCTGTGAACATCCGCACAACATTGCTGGAGGTTTTGACCCATTTTGTACATCCAGATCTGTAGTTAACAATTCATGCATTTATTATGGATGCACTCCTGTGCCCTCTTTTACCATTTTAAGTAACACGTGAATTGTTTCTGCATCACAAAACTGCAAATATTAATGCTGGCTCTCCAGTATAGCCCATGTAATAAAGAAATTGAGGACTGACAAACCTAAAACATAGGTGGCGTCCTAACCAAGTTCGTGCAGAAACACCCACTCGAGAAAGTATTTTCATGTCATCTGTGTCAATTATTAATTCTCTGCCAGTTCAGATATATGCCTTCTCTCTTGTGGTTTTAATCTACAGTGACACTTGGTAGTACAGGAATATCTTGCTATCTTTTACAAATTAAGGTGACATCAACAAAAATAACAAGAGGCCAAATTATAGTGTTGGTGGGAGGGAAGTGCTATGATGCTTTTATGGAAGCTTTCACTGTATTTCATTAGAACAAATTTAGAGTCCAGTGGCACCTTTAAGAATAACAACGTTTTATTCAAGGTATGAGCTCTTGTGTGCATGCACACTTTTTCAAATATTCAAATATCGTATTTCATTGCTGGCTTTGTCTTGCGGATAATGTGCATAGAACAGCATCTTACTATGGGGTCTGGAATGATTCCCAGGAACCTCTAGAAAAAGAAGACACAAGACAATGACTGTAAACTAGCAAGTACTCCTTGGAACAGGGGATACAGACAGCACAGTGAAAAGAAGCTGTCTCTCAGTGCCAAGAGTGACTTTTTCCAGGAGGGACCCAGCCTGTCTGCCACTGGAGGTATCTGTGCCATCAAGGCAATTCTCTATAAACCCCCATGCTGTTGTCGTTGTTGTTGTCGTCATTGTATGACATTATGTATGGACTAGCCAGGAAATTCTGGAGGGATTGTTTGGCTGTCAAAGCTGTAGTTCTTTTTTGGCACCACTTAGGTGGCCGTTTATGCATATTTGAGGTGGAAGAGCCAAGAGTTCTTTGCCTGTGTTTATTGACCATCTTCATAACAAGATCAGTTTGCAGGATTTCTTGGGGGTGAAGATAAGGATGAACTGCCCTTTCTGAGGCTGACTTCATGACAACTAAATTACAGGAACCTGGACAGTGATACACAGATTCTCAGTGGAAGCCTTAGCAGAGCCACGGCCTCAGTGGAAGCCTCAGCAGAGCTGCCCCCATCTAAAGCCCGAGTCCTAACCCTATGAATACATACACAGTATGGGACCTGACCTGTACTGAGTGCTACAGTGGCGGAGAGTAAAAGTACAGGACAGTTCTAGGCAGAGGAAGACCCTTCCAAGTTCACTGACTTTGGCGGTCTAAGAAGGGTTTAACTCTGCTGAAGACTGCAGCATTGGTGCCTTTAAAAGCCTAGCCATGGAAAAGCAGGGCAAGTAGCTGGAGACACTCACTGCATAGTGAATGCATGATGTAATCATAAAAGTCATGCATTCAAAATGTGCATTAACAACGGTCTTTGAGGGACTGGGGAAACAGCTACGCATCTCACTTCCTGAGAGAAAAACCACATTGTGGGTGGAAAAGGGAGATCGATTTATGACGCTGACATGAAAGTCCATGAAACCAAAATCCTTATAGAGGATTCCAATTATGCACAAATTGCTGAGAATGCAAGGGGTTTGGTTCCGTTTTGATACCAATAGAAAGCCATAGATGCTTTGGGGACTGGTTATGGTTTCACACGATCCCCATTTGTGTCCTGATTGGACTCTATTGAGTTCACTGTAGTAGCAGCTCACATCTCTTCTCTCCCTTTTGATCTGCACAACAACCCTGTGAGGTAGGCTAGGCTGAAAGTCTGTGACTGGTTCAAAATCACCCACTCAGCTTTCACAGCAAGAACCTGGGTCTGGCAGACCCTGCTCTGAAGCGCTAACTGCTAAATCACACTGGCTGTGGTACTGCCTGATATCACAACTGAGCTCCAGATTACAGATATCTCTCTCCCCTTGGAGAAAATAACTGTTTAGGAGGGTGGACTCTATGACATTCTATTCAGCTGCAGCCTCTCCCCTCCCCAAACTCTGGCTTCCATAGACTTCACCACAAAATCTCCAGGAAGGTCTCAACCTTGAGCTGGCAACCTTAGTCAGGACTGGCCCCAATGAGTTCCCCAAAAATGCCCAAGTAGGCCTGGAAAGGACCTCCTGCCTTTGCCTTTTTACTGACAGAACCAAGTTTGGTTGCCTAGCAACAGCCACTGAGGGGAAAGTTAGCCTCACAGCAGGAGGAGAAGAGAATGGTTTGATAGCCAGTGGCTCACCTCAGTAACCAGCCAGCTACAGAGGAGCCAAGCAGGATAAGTGTCTTTATCACCAGAGACAGCCATTTTGGCAGTTTATTCTGATGGGGAAGTGGCCAACCTGGCAGTGGGCGGGGGAGTGGAGTGGACCCAACACCCAGTCAATGGCACTCAAGTACTCTTTTCCCCCCAAAGGGGATTTTTTAATTACATTTTTATAAACACTACAAACTACAACAGAAATAGGATAAGGGACTACATCTAGGGACAAAGTAAAGATACCCACTAATACCTAAAAACCCAAGAGAGGAGATCTTCTAATCAGCTTACACAAACATCAAGTCCTAATTCCACTAATCCCTTTACAAACTGAGTCAGATATATCATTGTCTTTTAAAATTCTTAAATTCAACTGTTATTAAGAAATACCCCCAAGCATCTCAATTCAACATTTTTTAAAGGCACACATTAGAGTCCTTCACCTTCACTTCTCCTTGCCCCGTCTCTTCCGCAACTTATAAGGGCTTTTAGGAGCTGCTGCCCCTTTCTCTGAAAGAGAGTCCTTTCCGGATGAATCTGAGTCCAGCTCGCCACTGGACTTACTGTCCTCCCCTTCTTTTTCTTCCTTCTCTGGCCCTCCCAACTGGACTCTTAAAAATTCCCGAGCTTTCAGAACAGAGTCAATCTTTTCTTTTTTATCCTTGATTTTGAAGGTGACGCCTTCTGGAGTTAGCCATCTATATCCAATTGAATTTGTCTGAAGAAAGAGAATAAGATCTTTGTATTTCTTTCTCCTTTGCCTTATTTCAAATGGAATGTCTTTGAGTACTCTGATGACATTTTCCCCCACTTTCAGGGGTACTCCAGATACTGCTTTCAGGATTTCATCCCTCACATGCCTCTTCGAGAATCTTACGACAATTTCCCCAGGCAGATTATTTTTCTTTATATATCCTGAATATGACCTATAGGCCACATCCATATCGCTTATCAGCTGTTCCGCCGTCATCTCTGTCACTGGGTGGGGCCAGTATTTCACTCATCGTTTCCTTTAGATTCTCACCCTTAGTCTCTGGCATGCCCTGGAAGCGAAGGATCATATTAGCCTTTTCCGTTTGTAATTGCAGCAGCTGATCTTCTGCGGAGACTTGCTTCTTTTCCAGTTGTTTCACTTTCTTCTTCACCTTTTGTGCAGTGGCATCCGCTTCTTTCACCTTCTCAGCTGTTTGATTCATCATTTTCAGGGTCTCGTTTATTGTAAAGCCCTTTAAACCGTTGCACTCTGCCACTAGGTCCCCAAGTGGTGGTATCCTGAGTGCAATGGTTGCATTCGCTCAACCCCGCCATCTGATCGCTCTCCACCGGTGTCTAGCCACTTCCGTTCGGAAGCCTGAGGCTTCCAATTTCCCCCGCCATTTTTTTTTAAACTAAGCGATGTGCGCTTGGGCAAAGCTTCGCCCTGAGCGTTTTTTTTTTTTTTTTAAGCCCTTACTTTAACTATCCAGAGGAGTCCGTGACTTAAGGGAGGCCAGTTTGGGCTTTAAACTTTAAAGGTAAGTCCTTACCTTTAAAGTTTAAATGTAATGGGGGGGGGGTTGAGCATGCGCAAAGATCGCCATTCTGTGAATGGCTGCCTATGCGCATGCTCAAACTGTGTCTTTTTTTTAAAAAAAAAAAAACACTGACGCCCGCAGCGTGTG
Source organism: Gekko japonicus (assembly GCF_001447785.1). Taxonomy (NCBI): domain Eukaryota; kingdom Metazoa; phylum Chordata; class Lepidosauria; order Squamata; family Gekkonidae; genus Gekko; species Gekko japonicus. The sequence goes on along the minus strand of NW_015163604.1, from coordinate 970,395 downwards.
AGCGGGCATACACTGATGGGATCCGCAAAATGGAGGTAAGTGTGATCATGTTTCTGCTGCCATAAACTGCACCGGTTCCAACCGGTGCAGTTTATGCCGGCAGAAAGGCCCCGTCTGAACGCACCCACTGAGTCACAGGCACTCAAGTACTCTTGAGTGGCAGTTGATGGGCCAATGGCTGATGGAGTACACAGCACAGCCAATGGGAGAGCTGGAAAGTGCCAATACTTTGGGCTTTTATATATATAGGATATGTGACAGGCTCCCCAAATTCCAAGCTTTCTTTTTTTCTTTTTTAAGTAAGTCTCTAGCCTCTCTCATTGCAGAGATTTAAGGAGAAAACCATATCTCTGGAACAAAAGGGAGGAGGAGGACGATTAAAATCTGGCTATCCATTTGGGAATTTGTGAGGGCAGCTTGGCAGGAGATGTACCCCCCCCTTCCCTGGTGACACACAAACTCACAAACTTCTTTTGCCCACTGCTGGGCTCTAAAATAGGCTGTAGAGCACCTCTGTTGCTTGGAGCCACAGGCATATAGAAGGAGACCCCCCCACTTCTGGTGCCAGGAGTGGGAGGGGGCAGCACAGCTGTTTGGTGTGGCAAAATCTATTCAAAAGACATATGACACTGGGAGAACTATGACTGGATCTTCCTAGTCTTTAAAAAAAAGGCCAATATCTGATGCATGCAGCCCCAACTTGAATTGTGGCTGTGGGAAACAGAGCATGAGGGCTATACCCTTCTGTCTGTTGCCTTCTGTAACTCGGTGTGTGAATGTGGCCCATTTCCTTATCTGAGCCTGGATGCAATAAGGAAAAGGTCCTTTGACAGCTTCTCACTCCACTGCTAAAAGAGCTGTTGACTTCATACACAGCTTAAAGGAACTCCCAAAATCTTGGCAGTGATCCACACATAACACAGCTGATTGACAAAGGGATGACGTGCCTCTCTCTCCAGATCTGGAAGGAGTACTGATGGGTTGTCAGCCCACTGCTGGTAACCAATGAAGGACAGTGAGGGGTGTGGCCATACCTGGAACTGATGGCATCATATCACCCCCAGGGTGATGACAACCCTGTTGTTCTGAGGGAAAGGACAAACGCAAGGATGCAGCAGTGCTTTCTTTCACTTAACTTACTTTGGCGCGTACTAAGCAGTTTCTGTAGACAATCCTTTTGACTAGCAACATATTTGCAGTATACAGATACTGTATATTTACTGTACATTTACTGTACATTTACAGTAACTGCACTCATGCTGGAGAACAGAACATGGAAGATGGCAGTGTGCACATGGGGGACCAGCGAGGATTTCTGGAGGCAAATCTCTCTCCTTCATTCCCTCTTTCCTTCTTGTTTGCCTATCTGCTTTCCACTGGCAATGCCTGTAGCTTCTCCCCTTTCCTTCTTTAACCAGTCTACCTGCCTACTGTTTTTTGTTTCTTGTCCTGGCAGCCTCCCCAACACATTGTCCCTTCACCTCCCTGACCTTTATCTGTCTCCCATCTCCATCTTTGACTTTTGTACTTCAGCTTTGTACTTCTTCCTCCAGCTTTCCCTTCCCTCCACCAGCCAGTTTGGTGTAGTGGTTAAGTGCGCAGACTCTAATCTGGGAGACCTGGGTTTGATCCCCCACTCTTCCACATGCACCTGCTGGATGACCTTGGGCAAGCCATAGTTCTGGCACAGCTATTCTTGAAAAAGAAGGGAAAGGTGTTTGTAAGCCACTCTGAGACTCCTTTGGGTAGTGAAGGGCAGAAGAGTTCCTACCATCTGGCTGATGAGCAGGTGATCTTTTCCTCCTCTCTCACGCACTGGGATCTTGTGAGACTGTATTGTGATATCTCAGTGGCTATTTGGAGGCTTGCTGTGCAACTCCCTCATGCACACACCAACATTTGGTATAAATTATTGTTTCCCTTGACAGACTAAGAAAGGAAGGGTGAAGAAGAAGAGATTGGATTTATACCCTTCCGCTCCCCACAACAGACACCCTGTGAGATAGGTGGGGCTGAAAGAGCTCTGATAGAAACTGCTTTTTTTCAAGAACAGCTGTGCCAGAACTATGGCTTGCAGGTGCAAGTGGAGGAGTGGGGAATCAAATCCGGTTCTCCCAGATTAGAGTCCGCACACTTAAACACTACACCAAACTGGAACTCGGCAACCAAGTTGCGGGTTGTGAATGCTGAAGATAAATTCAGCTGTGACTCACTATTGCTTTCAGGAGATAATGTTTTTGGATTGATGTGTTTGCAGAACAGACTTTTAAGGAATTACCCCAAATTAAACAAATGGTATCACTTATGGAAACAATCTCAAGGATTTTAAGAAAGTGCCTAGGAAAAATGGTCAGGTTTATCCACAGTGGAATGAAAGAAGGTTTGAGCGTCTATACTTTTTCACAAACTATGTCTGCCCAGAAACACTGAGATTAACTTTATCAGAAAAGTTCAAGTAAAGCTCACAAAGAAGCATTAATTTTTGCTCGGCTTGAACCAAATGGTACATGGATTCACTCTCTCTCTTTTTGAAACTGAAGAGAGTGTGTGGGTGTGTTTTCTCACAACACTAATTTCCCGATACTACTTAGTCCCACAGTGAGCTCATTTACAGAAAAATTGGAACTACTTTTCAGAGTACACTCTCTTGTGGGCAACCCCCTCTCCCCAAAACGAAAACTAGGCATGCTGATAGATCAAGATGGGTAGCTGTGTTAGTCTGTCTGTAGCAGTAGAAAAGAGCAAGAGTCCAGTAGCACCTTAAGGACTAACAAAATATTTTGTTAACATATTTTGTTAGTCTTTAAGATGTTACTGGACTCTTGCTCTTTTCTAGAGTTTTTGCTGAGAAGTTCAAGGCAAACAGGGTGGCCAGGTGATCCAGTACTTTGTGATTCTCAGCTGGTGTGGTGTGGAATGATGAGCTTCATTTATAGCTGTTGCAGCTTGTGGCTACTCCCCCCCACCCCTTGAGCAGTAGGGACAATTGGTATTCCTTCAAAGTCATAGCTGGGTCATTTAAGGCTTTCCTAGAGAACTCCAAGACCAGGGCCAATGTCAGCAAACCCTGAAGTGGGGCATCTGCCAGGGCCTCTGGAAGGACCCCTTGCTGCTGCCTCTCACCTGCACATGCATCTTTCCATTGCCCACTTCCTTGTGAGCCCTCCACTTCCTGTGCTCTTAGCTACCCAGCCTGCCCGGGAAGTGCGTGCGGATGGTGGCGGTAACAGCGGTGGCACTTTCAGTTGTACACGCCTCCCAGTGCCATTGAGAACAGGGCATGCAGATGGATGTGGGAGGGGTTATAAGCAGGTAAGGAAGGATGCACAGACAGGTGGGGGGTGTACATAGGTAGGGGGAGGAAGGGAGGTGGCTTAGGAGGGGGAGTCCTAAGGGGACTCTGCCCAGGGCTCATCAAAACCTGGAAATGGCCCTACCCAGGTGGTGCTGCCTGTGAGCAACAATTACGGGACAATAAGTTGTCGTTGAAGGCTTTCACGGCCGAAGTTCATTAGCTGTTGTAGATTTTCTGGGTTGTCTGGCCGTGGTCTTGGCATTGTAGGACCTGACGTTTTGCCAGTAGCTGTGACTGGCATCCTCAGAGGTATAACACAGAAAGACAGAGTACCTTGACACAGATACCAAGACCATGGCCAGACAACCCGGAAAATCTACCACAGCTAATTACAGGACAATTAGACTGAGTTTCCTTCAGTTGTCAGTGCCTACTCTGTGTCTAAGGCATCCTTTTAGTAGCTTTAAAAATGTTTATGGAGGTGAGGAGGAGGGTTGCAGTTCTATTGCCGTACAGTTGGGTAAGAGTGCACATGCACCGGCTGCTCTGTATCTGGGCAGTTTGGCAGTCCTTTGCAGAGAGCGTACAGAGATGAAGGACCATGTTATAGAGCCTGTGTTGGATCCCCAAGCATCGAGAATAAATCCACGTTTTCAGGAAAAGCAAAATTTATTTCAAAGCGTTGAAGACATACTCAAACACGTTCTTTGTTAGAACTGGGGATACACAGGTAGGTCAAGCATAATAAAGGAAATTCAAACAGATACCTATCCAATGAATAACATTCCCGCTGGCGGGCTAAGGAAACGGTTGCGCGCCCAGTCCATGGGAACCAGGCAGAACATCAGACAAAACACAGGTGCAGTTCTCATGAGAAAAGCAATAGGCAAGCATTACAGCATCGTCTCCCCCACACAACCTCCAGTAGTTATCTTATGCATTCCAGCACAGGAGCAGGATGATAGAAAACAAGCCGGGTGCTACAGGGTAAGGATATGTACACAGAGGTCACACAAAACAGAATGGCAGCTTGCTGACATACTGCCTCCCTTAAAATACATCTTAAAACCACCTCCCGGGTCGGGCGGGAGATCTCCCGGGCTGGGCGGGAGACCTCCCGGTTTGTCCGGGAACCTCTTGTGGAAACTACGGATCAGGTAAGGGGCCCGAATATCCCCTTCTTCCACCCATTCGCGGTGCTGGGGACCGAAATCAACCCATTCGATAAGGTACCAGAGTTTACCACGTTTCAATTTACAATCAAGGATATCAGCGATCTCAAAATGTTCATCCCCCTCCAAAATAACAGGTGGAGGAGGAGTAACTGTTGGTCTCCAGGGAGACGGACCAGGATCCTTCTTCAACAGGCTCATGTGAAAAACAGAATGCAGAGCACGTAAATTCTTAGGCAAAACAACATCAACCGCTACATCATTTATGACTTTACGCACTTTGAATGGACCAATGAACTTCCACCCCAATTTCCTGCTAGGCCGCAGCATCTTAATGTTCTTGGTCGAGACATACACAAGATCCCCAGGTTTCAGATCAAACCCCACCACCCTACCCTTGTCTGCCTGGGTCTTGTAAGCAGCCTTGGCTGCGTCAAGTGTTTGGCATAGCAGAGGCCATGCTTTTTGCAAGGACATACACCAGGTATCAGCATCCCCCACAGGACGTTGGCCCATCCCCTCCAAGAAAGGGAGGGGGGGACTGTCGTAACCAGATACAGCTTTATAAGGAGACATGCCTGTGGAGCTATGGACCGTATTGTTATAACAATATTCAGCAAGAGGCAACAATTCACACCAATCATTCTGTTGATAATTAGTAAAACAACGCAGATATTGCTCCAGGGTCTGATTAACTCGTTCTGTTTGTCCGTCAGTCTCAGGATGATACGCGCTGCTGAGCCCTTGTTCCACCCCTAAAATGGAAAGAAGTTCCCTCCAAAACTTAGAAACAAATTGGGTCCCCCTGTCAGAAATTAACTTAGCAGGTAATTGATGAATTTTCACCACGTGGGACATAAACGATTTCGCCAACCTCTGAGCTGTAGGCAAGGAAGGAAAAGGCACAAAATGAGCTTGCTTAGAAAACAAATCAACAACCACCCAAATAACAGTGTTCCCTTTGCTCGCAGGGAGGTCAGTAATAAAGTCCATGGACACCACTTCCCATGGTCTCGACGGAGTAGGGAGTGGCTGCAGTAAACCAGGAGGCTTGCCCATCCTGGGTTTAGTTAAGGCACAGGTTTGGCAGGACCTAACAAACATCAAGAGGTCTTTGCGCATTTGTGGCCACCAGAACTGTCTGCGGATGAGTTGTAGAGATTTAACAAAACTCCAATGCCCTGCCAGTTTCGAACCGTGAGCAGACTCCATCACCTCCCTCCTCATTGAAATAGGCACATACAATTTGTCTCCAGAATAAATCAGACCTTCAGGGCTACGGACACAATCTGGCAACGTTTTCAGGGAGGCATCATCATCAGCAGTAAAAGCAGACATATATTTCTGGACCCAGGCCCCCCCCCCCAAGGCACCCGTGAGGTGTACTCCCGTCGGGGGAGCGGATTACGTGAGAGTCTGTTTGACAAGGGATTGTTCCCGGAACCTGGGTCTACCTCGGAGAAGGGGAGCCCCAAGC
>NW_015163604.1:964236-964369 GCF_001447785.1 Gekko japonicus | reverse complement strand
CCAGGGAATTAGCCGCCCCCGGGAAATGACGAAGTGTGAATCGAAACTTAGCAAAGAAGTCCGCCCAACGAAGTTGCTTAGCGTTGAGAGAACGGGGGGATTTCAGCATCTCTAGATTCTTATGATCAGTCCA
>NW_015163604.1:963913-964048 GCF_001447785.1 Gekko japonicus | reverse complement strand
ACAATAAATTTCTTAGATTCATCAGGGCGCGCCAGCACCGGCTCAGAGGTGAACATCAGTTTAAGTTTCTCAAAAGCCTCTGCGCAAGCAGGGGACCATTTAAGCGGGGCGCCCGGTTTCGTAGCATCAAAACCC
>NW_015163604.1:941704-960963 GCF_001447785.1 Gekko japonicus | reverse complement strand
CCTTCTCCGAGGTAGCCCCCGGCTCTGGGAACAATCCCTTGTCAAACAGACTTTCACGTAATCCGCTCCCTCGACGGGAGTACACCTCTCGGGTGCCCTGAGTGTTGTACATAGTCCAGTCATCCTGCTGTTGAGTCTTCCGCGGACCCCAGTGCGAAGGGGTCGGAGGCGGCCAAGACAGATGTGCTCGAGGCTGCAGTCGTGAACACCAAAGACGCGGAGGTTTGTGGGACCGATCCTGAGTCCCCCTCCGTTTTAGGTAGGTCTCCCTCAGCTCCGCTCATGATCTTGCCAGATTCGGAACGATAGGAGAAAGGGAGTTCTAACAATATGTTGGATCCCCAAGCATCGAGAATAAATCCACGTTTTCAGGAAAAGCAAAATTTATTTCAAAGCGTTGAAGACATACTCAAACACGTTCTTTGTTAGAACTGGGGATACACAGGTAGGTCAAGCATAATAAAGGAAATTCAAACAGATACCTATCCAATGAATAACATTCCCGCTGGCGGGCTAAGGAAACGGTTGCGCGCCCAGTCCATGGGAACCAGGCAGAACATCAGACAAAACACAGGTGCAGTTCTCATGAGAAAAGCAATAGGCAAGCATTACAGCATCGTCTCCCCCACACAACCTCCAGTAGTTATCTTATGCATTCCAGCACAGGAGCAGGATGATAGAAAACAAGCCGGGTGCTACAGGGTAAGGATATGTACACAGAGGTCACACAAAACAGAATGGCAGCTTGCTGACAGCCTGCAGAGATGAAAAAGTGGGAATTATTAACTTTATCCTTCCCTTTTAACAATGTGTTTTGAGTGGTTGTAGCAGGTGGTTGTAGCACAGCAAGTAATGAGTAAAGATAATGCACAGTGTGAATGTGTGGTGATATGGTCACTGCTGTTGGACCTGTTTGAACTGTTCAGGTGCATCCAAACAGGCCATCGAACATTCAGCTATGGAACTGTGGCATGTGATCAGCATGCAAGCCAAACCATTGGGTTGCTGAGCATGGATTCTTAAAACCATTTGGAAAGCTGAGCGTAAAGGTGGGAATTCCTGCACTGTTGTGGAATAATACATTTATCAAAGCATTTGTTAGCATAATGTTCCTTGATTAAAACTACCACAGGACTATAGAGTTTGGATTCCCTGATCTTTGCAAGTTTCTCTCTTAACACGGCATTTACATCAGTTGAATTTCTGTATGTGTAGAGACCACATATTGAGAAACATTTATCATCTCTTGCTTCTGCCTTGAGGGAAGTGAATCTTTGGCTGCACCACAAGTGCATGTGTGCTCCTGACTCATAATTTCTCAGTATCTCCAGAAAAAAAATACTTAACATGCACCTGTTTTCTCTTTAGCTAAAATAAACAGAACTACTGTAATAATGCAAACAATGATTGTAATAATAATCTCCTAAATTAATACAAAAATACAAAATGACAGTAGCATTTTTGTTTGTTTAAAACAAGATGATGAATAGATGGAATAGATGGGTGAAATTCTCCGGAGTTGGTGTTCCGTTTCGTAAAGACTTCTTTACACATCAAAACTCCTGATAAAAAAACATTCTAGCTACAATGTATAAATTCATTAAATTAATTTGATACATACATAAAGAAGTATCCTCACAAAGTCACAGACATTCCAAGTGGATTCTCGGTATTTCTACAATAAAATTTCATATTCAAATCACTCTGGTCTTATAGCTCAGAAACTGGCATGTCAGCTTAGGATATGAACTTGATCAACTCAAGCAGCTGCTGAGATGCCATGAGAACCAGGTTGCACAGGAGTGGGTTTCACTCATAAGGGGGAAAAGAACCCCCCCCCAACTGTTTGCACACACAATCGTGTTATTCAAGAGTACTTTTTCTTGAACTCCAGCCTGAAACTTGTTACTGGAAAGCCCCACAGTGCATTGCTGACCAAATATGAAGACTCACAAACACACACCTAATGAACACCTGCTACTCGGATGAACTAGAAGACCAGTCTCATGACTGATAAAAAGAACTTGACCTGCCGTACTGTTTTGGGATACTGGCAGGGGTCATTTCCGAGAAAAAGAGATACTTTGAAGTCTGTGTTTTCCTACTGACAGTTGTGCACCGACCAGGGTGAGGATCCTAAGAATGAAGAAAGAATCTTCTTGCTTAATGGGACTGACTTACTGGGAGTGGAGGCGAGCTTTACCTCCATGCAATAATATGCAGGGACAAAATAACCTGGTTAGTGGATTTCCACTAACATACTTTTTTTTAAAAGTAGATTTTAAAATTTATAACCACTGATTGAATCACTGTTGAGTGGCATGCCATGACCACAGGACTGTGGGGAGGGGGGGGACGACAAGAACTCTCATTGGGCTGTGTGAAAACGCACATGAATGAAACAATAGCAGTTGCATTGTGTTGTATTATTTAAATACCCTTAAAGTAACCTGTCAAACAGGGTCAAATTGCTCTCAAATAGATGAACAATGGGCCAAAAATCAACTCACTGTTGGCAACTTGAAAACAAGGGAGTTGAACTAGCTGTTCAAGCATCCCTAAATACACTACAATTACACTTACATTCTTGTCATAATGACTCCTGCAGCCTTTGCGGGCAAGGGATCTGCTTTCTGAGATAACAGTTCTATGTCATTTAAACATCCCAGGTAGTCTACCATTACCATTTCTATGGAAATCTCTGCACCCACATTTGCCCAATGGCCTTGGCTGTCAAGCAAGCAGTCAGAATGATGTTCTGATTTCCCTAAAATTGCTTATTTGGGATTCAAGTTGGTAGCTAAAATTTATTTGTTCTGAAACTACTACTGCTTCCCCTTCTTTCTTATAACTCTGGCTTTCACATTTATTTTTCAGGCTGTGCTTATTCCCCTCATATTTTATTATTAAGCTCATAACACAGGTAGATGAAATATGGAGCCTTGAATTTTGAGTGGCTGGAGGCATGGAGTTATAGCTGTAGTTACGATTCCGAGAGAATATAACAATAAAATGTGGTTGGATAAAAGGAGAGTTTAGCTAACGGGTCTGCTACTGAATGTATATAAATGAAGACAAAAGGTCTGCTACCCTCTTTTATGCCAAGGCACACCATACCTTTCTCCCCCCTCTTTTCATTCTACCCTCCTTTTATCATTTTTTAAATTCAGAAAATTGTGGGCAATTTCATACGATCATTTTTTAAAAGATCAAACAGACATGGTGACATCATGGCACCCTGGAGGGGGAAAAAAGACATGCTCTTGAGTGTTTTTAGACCACCATAACCTGTGAATTTTTATAATGTGACTGTTTTCTAAGTCCATTTAACCTGATGGATTTTAAAGGAAGTGTCAGTGCTGTTTTTGCAGTCTCAAAGATGCTATGTGAACCATCCATCAGTGTCCCTTAAAGCCCCCTTTTCATCTATTGCAAATGTTTTATCTCATCACTCTAGGCACTAGTTCTGTATTGCTCTTCAAAAGCCTCCAGTCCTTAAGGTGCTCCTGTCACTCACATGCATACAGCTGAATTGGTCCACAGTCTTGAATTGTCATTCATTCCATTTTATTTAGAGGATTTACACCCTGCCCTCTTCAAAACTTGCTTGGAGGGGATTTTACTGTGATAGCTGAATGGAACTGCCACAGACATTCTCTCTGATTTCCAGATGCTAGGGGCAAACAGCAGGATCATAGCCTGCTTGTGAAATGTCCAGATTTCCAACTATTATAAACCAATAATAAACAGAACCTGGCTGGCCAATAGTAGTAGCACTCCTAATGAGTGGCTGAAAAATGTAAGGTGAGACTCCGCCAACTCTAGTAGAGACCCAGACATGAAGTTACCTCAGAAAATGGGGATGAACAGAAAAGGGATGAGGGTGTGCAACTGGCTTGTGGATGTTGCTGGTTTGGACTGTATCACTTAGTATGACCAGCACAAGATTTGGCAAAGTCCCCATTTTGCTTGTCCAGAAATCTTGTTTCAGAACCATAGGTATGGGGGGATGGCTGTAAGTCGTTTTATTTTCGAGGCTATATTCTCATTTAGAGATAAATATGCCCTTTAAGCATATCTTTAATTGCTGGTACTCCCAATTCTCCTGCCAACCTAGCAGTTCGAAAGCAAGAAATTGCAAGTAGATAAATAGGTACCACTTTGGTGGGAAGGCAACAGCATTCCGTGCACCTTGGTGGTCAGTCATGCCGGCCACATGACCACAGAAACGTCTTCGGACAGCGCTGGCTCTTTGGCTTTGAAACGGAGATGAGCACCGCAACCCTAGAGTCGGATTCGACTGGCTTTCGAGCAAGGGAACCTTTACCTTTTTACTCCCAATTAGCTCATTTCTTTTACATAGTTTATATTATTTATTTTTTTATGCCACGAATATGCCAAACCAGGCTTCTGTTTCAATGGTGATCTTTCTGCAGAATTTCATTAGAAGGAGTAAAGGGGAATAAAAAGAGATGACTGCAGTTTCATCTCAGGCAGGGAGAACCTATCTGAAAAGCTGTGATTTTTGGATTAAAACAGCATCCTGTCAAGGCTGACACAACTTGGTCTGAGAGAATTGTTCCCCTGTCTTGAATCTGAGACCCTGGAGCAAGCCTCTCTATAATACTGCAAACAAGCTTAACCTAGGTTTGGAACAGTGAACTCACTAGGGTTACCAGGTCCACCCCTGGCCATCGATGGGATTTGGGGGTAGGGTTGCCAGATCCCGGTTGGGAACCTCCTGGAGATTTGGGGATGGAGCCTTGGGAGGACAGGGACCTCAGTGGGGTACAATACCATAGAGTCCCCCCCCCCCCCCCCAAGCTGATCTCTGAAGCCTGGAGATGAGCTATAATTCTGGGGGATCCCCAGGTCCCAACTGGAAGCTGGCTTCCATAGAACTCAATAGAACTCACAGCAATATACCATAAAGCAAAATGAAGCTTTATTAGAAAGAAAATATTTTTTAAAAATCAATATAGTTCCTATGTAGAACAAGAAGAGTTGGTTTTTATACCCCACTTTTCTCTACTTTAAGGAGTCTTAAAGCAGCTTTCAATCAGCTTTCCTTTTCCTTCTCCACAGCAGGCACCTTGTGAGACAGGTGGGGCGACAGGTGGCCCAAGGTCACCAGCAGGCTTAATGTGAAGGAGCAAGGAATCAAGCCCGGTTCTCCAGATTAGAGTCAGCTACTCTTAACCACTATACCACACTGAGTTCAAACACACGGAAAATGATTAGGCTATCTTCCTAAACACACTTACTGAATAGGGTTTCTGCAGCACAGGTCTTAATCTCTTAAAGCTTTACCAAATTCAGTCCAAAGCAAGTAGCAAAATCCAAAACAGATATAGTACATGGCAAATACAAGTACAAGGGATGAGGAAGGGAGATAGGCTGGGAAAAGGATTGAGGCTTAACAAGATACATTTTACAGAAAACATGGGCTATGTATCTCCTGATCTCCCTCAACTAATCACCATGCTTTCTCCAAGGAATCTTCTGGATGATGAACAAGTTCCCCTCTCCATATCCAGTGGAACTAGTGAGGTAATTTGTAGGCCTGAGAAAACAACAGACACAGCTGAGCTCTGAGCAGGAGCAGGAGGCAGAGCTGCTAGAGGGGTGAGTGTTTTTTAACTTGCTTTCAGCTGAGGGGATTCAGCTGAAGGTATTGTGTGGGAGGACTGTGTTTGGGAGTGTGTGAAAGTGATTAGAGTTGTTGCAGAGTCCTGGCTGCTTGAGAGAGGGAGAGGAAGGGGCATTGTTTGACTGTGATTGACTGTAATTCAGTATTTAAGAAAGCACCTTGCCTGAGACTCGAGCCGAAGGGTGAGCTAAAGGGCTCTTTGCCTGTGGCTCTTAGCCTAGGGACTCTTAGACTAGGGGCTGTGTAAGAAGCCCAAGAAGAGCCAGAAAGCCAAGGCCCTAGGCTCTTTGTCTTCCCCGTAAGGTAAGTTGACTTTGACAAGAAAAACCACATAAATACAAAGGGGCACATTCCTCTTGACACATTCCTGTTTCTATTATGAAATTTCCGGTACATCTTTCCTGATCCTAGGAATTTCCATTACTTTCTGGCAAATCATCAAATGAATGATATCAAGTTACCATTCAACATTTCTCTTGAATTGGATTTTTCATGTTAGCAGAGTTAGGCAGAACTGGCGGTCTTACTACTTAGCAAATGGCTCTGGCAATGTTTTCTTTTGTGTACACTTTGATGTTTGCAGTAGTGAAAGTATCCTGTATGCAGGTTTTAATTTGCTTTATGGTAACAAGGAAGGGAAATTTCCCAGGGCTCAGAGTTGGACGCAAGGAAGCTAAACTTCCTAGCCTTTGTATCTTCCCATTAAAGTTTTCTTCAGTCAGGCTTTCTAAGAAAGTTCTACAGAATGAAGGCAGGAAATGACTCTTAAAGGTGAGAGTAATTTGTCAATGGAACAGAGAGCCCTGAAGTGATACTTGGAAACTTCAGAAGAGGACAATATCTGCTCAATCCTGCTGTTGCTGTGGTTGGACTAGATCACTGCTCGAGGAGTTTCCCACACTGAAGGCACTTGGTCTCATGACTTTCCAGAGGTTGGCCACATCTGTAAGCAGTGCAGGATGACCTGATTCAAAAGGCCAGTTTTTACCAAGAGTGACCAAATTGTGACACAGCAGTGAGAAGGATGGAGATGTTCAGGGACAGTCCCCACACAGGGCCCTCCCCCTGCAATTCATTGTATCCGTGCAGGAGCACCAAGGTGATGGCAATCACCCAGCCCTCCTCCCCAACTAGGCAGTTCCCCTTTACAGCTTTACCATGGTTAAAGGTGCACTGTGGCACCACTGTGGACCCCTCCGTTAAAGGGCTGAAATAGGTAGAATACTGGCTGCAGGCAGAGCTTCCAAGTGGAGCCTCTGTCCGTGGAAGCTGTGCCATTTCCCCTTTAAGTCAAAGCAGAGGAAGTTTCCCTTTTTTATTTGTCTTAAAGAGCAAAGCCCTGGGAGCCACGCACACATCATGCTTGGAAAGAGTGCAACATCATGTGGAGGCTACTCCCCAAAAGCTGGGGGATCCTGCTGGCCACAGAGGGCAAAGTCCCTGTGTAAAACCCAGTGGTGTTGCTCCACCTGGAAAATGTGTAATTCAGCGCTTATCTTTTATGCAGTACCAATGTTTTGACTTGATTATGGCTGCTCTCACACATGCTGGATAACGCAATCATTTGCCACTGGGTTTTCTGTAGGAAAATCCACTTGTAAACGATTGCTAAAGTGTATTGAAAGTGCATTATCCAGTCTAAGAATGGGAATTGCAAGCTGCCAGAGGCTGGCCCCTGTTGGGGAAAAATGTTGAATGTTTAAAAGGCCAGTCCTTTTGTTTATCAGGGTAATGTTGATCTACCAGGCAGCTTTTCAGACAGTCTCTGTGTGACTGTCTTAAGGTAACCTGCCTATATTTTGCCTTGTTCCCCCCCTTTAATAATCAGAAACCATGCAGTGCCGTCTGAAAAGTTTGGGGTTCAACTATTATAATTGCCCATATTGCTTCCTTGGATCAAAGAATGCTTCTACATTCTCCCCCCTCCCCTCATATGCTGTGACCCCTTCTTAGTTTTCAGCAAATTATAATTTGTTATTCCATCCAAGCCAGCAAACTGTGGCTTACACTTACCCTACAAACCAGAACTGTAAGACCCTAAGTAGATCAGACCTGCTGGATCAGACCAGTGGTTCATCTAGTCCAGCATACTATGTCATACAGCAGCCATACAGTTGCCCTGGAGGGACAAACCAACAGAACACTCCCCTGATGTTGTTTTCAAGCACCCTTATTCAGAGATTTGCTGCCTGTGTAGGTGGAGACTCCCTCTGTTACTATGGATAGTATCCATTGATGGACCTCTTTTCTGTTAATCTGTCTAAACCCCTTTAAAAGCTATCAGTGCTGGTGGCTGTCAATGCTGGTAGTCCACAGGTTAATTATTTGTAAAGACTTACTTCCTTTTGTCTGTCCTGAACCTTTTTGCCAACCAGGAACTAACTGTGCTTTACCAACACTAACCATAGGGTTGGATCTAGAACTCTGTTGACACAAGGATATGGGGTATTTATGCAGGGATTGCAGATCTTCCCCACTTCCCCCTTTTCCAGGCTCCATTTCCTACTTGGGAAAGTTAGTTCCTGGGGATACAGGAACCATGAGGAGCAGGGGTCTTGTTGTAGAAAAAGAGCTGCCGGAGCTCATTAGCATAACTCATTAGCATAACTTATTTGCATATGCCACGCCCCCTGACATCACCGGAAGTGACAGAAGGCCACACCCCCTGACATCACCGGAAGTGTGTCAGAAGGCCCGGCTTCTTACCCTCCTGCTTCATCCTCATTCCCAAACGGAATGAGGATCGAAGCAGAGGGTGGGGTAAAGAAGGGGGTGGGGCTTCACCACGTGATCGCCCCGCCCCCTAGAGGTTCTCTTCCGGAGCTCCGTACCTGAGAGCTCCCCCCCGACTAGAGCCCTGATGAGGAGTAATAACCAGGGGTGGTGCTGGACTGCAGGGAAGAGGTGGGAAGGGAGCAAAATCACTTTCTTCCTCTTCTTCCATCAGAGGACATCTGCTGATGGAAGAGGCTGGAAGGGCAGTTTCATCTCCCTCCTTCTCCTCTCCACAGCCAACTGGTGGAGAAGGGACACTCAGAGTGACTGGCAGGACTCCTGGAGTGTGGCTGCTGGTTCTGCTGGTGGTGCCAGCAGCTCTGGAGCTAGTCAGCTTGGGAATTATGGGCTTGTAGGTGTATGCACTATAAGGAAGGCCAAGTGCCGAAGAATAGATTCTTTTGAACTATGGTGCTGGAGAAGACTCTTGAGAGTCCCTTGGACTGCAAAGAAGATCAAATCAGTCAATCCTAAAAGAAATCAACCCTGACTGTTCCCTGGAAGGCCAGATAATGAAACTGATGCTCAAACACTTTGGCCACCAAATGAGAAGGGAGCACTCCCTGGAGAAGACCCTGATGCTGGGAAAGATTGAAGGTCAAAGAAGACGGGGACGGCAAAGGATGAGATGGTTAGACAGTGTCATAGATGCAACGAACATGAAATTGAGCAAACGTCAGAGGACGGCGGAAGACGGGAAGGCCTGGCGTGATCTGGTCCATGGGGTCGCGAAGAGTCGGACTCGATTGTGCAACTGAACAACAAAAAAGGAAATCCCCAACTCTATGTGACTCTGTTGCTGGGAACACCTAGTTGGCATGCTGCCCTGGCTTTGGATATTGCTGCTACACCTAAAGAATTGCATAACTTACATTTAAAGCCAAGTAACAAAACCCACTTTTTCAGGCAATGGTCACAAGCATTTGATCCTAAAGGATTTTCTCCATTGGCTTGTAGTTATAATATTAAAAATGATGCAGTCCATGTAAATCTCATCCACCAGAGGAGGCAGCCAGTCATCCTCAACTAATCTGCGTTTGAATCTCAAATCATTCCTTCCTCTACCAATTAGTCATATGGCTAGCTGAAAAGACATACTCTTTTGCTGAAACCGATTAAAGCAGAGATAAAACTTTCTTCAGAGGAGTATCCTGAGTCATGCCTTCACTAAAACAAAAACTTTATTAGCAACATCTGTGACCACTAAACAAACATTAGTACTCTAGCAACAGCGGACACCCACATCTCCCTTATAAATAAAAGCCGAATGGTGGTGGCACTTCTCTAGAACATTCCACACGCGCCAAAATCAGTTCGCTCTCTGATCTGTCATTCAGAGGGTCTCCCTATCCACTGGCTGCTTTGCCTGAGTCCTGCCTCCAACATTCTAAACATTTTGCTGTTCCTCTCCCCCCCATAGCCAGTCAGAACACAGAGGTTATTTGCATATGCAGCCTCATTGGCCTTTGCCACGGATCACAGAGGTTGTTTGCATATGCGACTTGATTGGCTTTTGCCTCTAACATTCTAAACAGTTTTCTGTTCTGAGGTAAAATGTGTCCAATCTCCAGGTGAGGCTGGAGATCACTCAGAATTACAGCTGCTTTCCAGATGGCAGAGATCAGTTCCCCTGTAGAAAATGGTGGGCTCTGTATCCTTATATGCTGCTGAGGTGGCCCCCGTATGACAGCCAATGTGATGTAGCAGTCAGGGCTTCAGAGCACGGGAGAGACTGCAGGTGTGTGGGGGGTGTAAGGGAAGATCTTGTTGTAAGGGAAGATCTTGTCTCACTAACCGGTTAATGTTCTTTGAGGGGGTGAACAAATATGTGGACAAGGGCGATCCAATAGATATTGTTTACCTTGACTTCCAGAAAGCTTTTGTTAAAGTTCCTCATCAAAGGCTCCTAAGTAAGCTCAAAAATCATGGGATAAAAGGACAAGTCCTTTTATGGATCAAAAACTGGCTAATTAATAGAAAACAGAGAGTGAATATAAATGGGCAATTTTCTCAGTGGAGGGAGGTAAGCAGTGGGGTACCGCAGGGATCAGTACTTGGTCCACTGCTTTTTAACTTGTTCA
Organism: Gekko japonicus; assembly: GCF_001447785.1. Taxonomy (NCBI): domain Eukaryota; kingdom Metazoa; phylum Chordata; class Lepidosauria; order Squamata; family Gekkonidae; genus Gekko; species Gekko japonicus. The sequence goes on along the minus strand of NW_015163604.1, from coordinate 950,457 downwards.
TTAATGATTTGGAGTTGGGAGTAAGCAGTGAAGTGGCTAAATTTGCGGATGATACAAAGTTGTTCAGGGTGGTGAAAACCAGTGAGGATTGTGAGGCACTCCAAAGGGATCTGTCAAGGATGGGCGAGTGGGCGTCAACATGGCAAATGGGGTTCAATGTGGCCAAGTGCAAGGTGATGCACATTGGAGCCAAAAAACCTAAATATAAATACACATTGATGGGGTCTGAACTGGCAGAGACTGATCAAGAGAGAGATCTTGGAGTCGTAGTAGATAACTCACTGAAAATGTTGAGACAGTGTGTGACTGCAATAAAGAAGGCCAATGCTATGCTGGGGATTATTAGGAAGGGTATTGAAAACAGATCAGCCAATATCATAATGCCCCTATATAAATCAATGGTGAGACCTCATTTGGAATACTGTGTGCAGTTCTGGGCACCACACCTTAAAAAGGATATTATAGCTTTGGAAAAAGTGCAGAAAAGGGCAACTCGAATGATAAAAGGGTTGGAACACTTTCCCTATGAGGAAAGGTTAAAGCGCTTAGGGCTCTTTAGCTTGGAGAAACGACGACTGAGGGGTGACATGATTGAGGTTTATAAGATTATGCATGGGAAAGAGCAGGTAAAGAAAGAGGTACTTTTCTCCCTTTCTCACAATACAAGAACTCGTGGGCACTCCATGAAACTGCAGAGCGGTCGGGTTAGAACGGATAAAAGGAAGTACTTCTTCACCCAAAGAGTGATTAACACATGGAATTCACTGCCACAGGAAGTGGTGGCGGCTACAAGCATGGACGGCTTCAAAAGGGAATTAGATAAGCATATGGAGCAGAGGTCCATCAGTGGCTATTAGCCACAAGGTATAGATAGGGGCTCTGGGGCAAGTGATGCTCTGTCTTCTTGGTGCTTGGGGGGGCCAACAGTGGGAGGGTTCCTAGTGTCCTGGCCCCACTGGTGGACCTCCTGATGGCACCTGGTATTTTTGGCCACTGTGTGACAGAGTGTTGGACTAGATGGGCCTTTGGCCTGATCCAACATTGGCATCTGTTATGTTCTTATGTTATGTTCTTATGGGTGGAAAGCTGAAGAGTGAGGGGGAAATAAAGGTAGGTTGATGATTGGCTGGGAAGGAGATAGGTTTGCCAACTCCAGGTGGGAAATTCCTGGAGATGTGAGGGATGGAGCCTGGAGAGGGTGAGGTTTCAGGAGGCGTGGGACCTCGGACAGGTACAAAGCCATAGACTCCACCCTCCAAACCAACTATTCCGGTTTGGCCGACGTCCGATAAAGACGCGAAAGGTACGGCTCCGTGGATTTTTATTTTTTTGGCTACTATCAGGATTTCTTAGCAATTGCTAACAACAACCTTCAACTTTCTTAACTATTCCCTTCTGGGGAACCATTGTTACCAATCTCCAGGTGAGGGCTGGAGATCACTCAAAATTACAACTGTTCTTTAGGTAGCAGAGATCAGTTCCTCTGGAGAAAATGGTGGACTCAGTGTCATTATACCCCACTGAGGTTGCCACAGCAAATTGACACTGAGTGTTCAAGGCCGAGGCACCCACCCAGAGCCTCTTTCTAGAGGCCGTTGTATTTATTTCCACAATGGGCCTTTTTCCTTGTAATGTATATTTCCAATTTCGGTCCTATTTTGTAACCAGTCCAGGGTACCAGTTCAAAGAATGGAAGGACAATTTACAGCTCATACAGATGAGCAATTGGTAAGTGACCGAACCAGAACATGGCTGTGATCACTAAGAGCCAGCATGGGTTTCTCAAGAACAAGTCATGTCAGACTGGCCTTATCACTTTTTTAGAAAGTTACTACCTTGCAGGATCAGGGGAATGCTGTAGACATAGTTTATCTTGATTTCAGTAAGACTTTTGATAAAGTTCCACATAATGTTCTTGTTGACAAGTGGTAAAATGCGGTTTTGATCCTATGACTGTTACGTGGATCTGTAACTGGTTGACATTCCACACCCAAAGTGTGCTTGTTAATGGTTCCTCATCCTCTTGGAGAGGAGTGACAAGTGGAGTGCCACAAGGATCTGTCCTGGGACCTGTTTTGTTCAACATCTTTATAAATTATTTGGATGAAGAAAGGGAATAAAGGGAATGCTTATTAAATCTGGAGATGATACTAAATTGGGAGGGGTAGCAAATATGGTAGAAGATAGAGTCAGGATACAGGATGATCTTGACAGGTTGGAAAACTGGGCTAAAACAAATAAAATGAATTTCAATGGGGATAAATGTAAAGTTCTGCATTTAGGTAGGGAAAATCAAATGCATAATTATAGGATTGGGGAGACTTGGCAGTAGTATGTGTGAAAAGGATTTAGGGATCTTAGTAGATCATACACTGAACATGAGTCAGCAGTGTGATGCAGTGGATAAAAATCCAAATGCGATTTTGGGCTGTATCAACAGAAGTATAGTGTCCAGATCATGAAAAATGATGGTATTACTTTACTCTGCTCTGGTTAGACCTCACGTAGAATACTGTGTTCAGTTTTGGGCACCACACTTTAAGAAGGATATATACAAGCTGGAATGTATTCAGAGGAGGGCAACGAAGATGGTGAGGGATCTGGAGATCAAGTCCTATGAGGAAAGGTTGAAGGAGCTGGGTATGTTTAGCCTGGAGAGGAGACAACTGAGAGGTGATATGATAACCATCTTCATGTACTTGAAGAGCTGTCATAAAGAGGATGGTGTGGAATTGTTTTCTGTTGACCCAGAAGGTTGGAGCGGAACCAACGGGTTGAAATTAAATCAGAAGAATTTTTGGCTAAACATTCAATTCAATTCAATTAACTTTATTGGCATTGACAATAAAAAGAGTAATATACAAAAGATAAGGTAAAATGGCTAAACATTAGGAAGAGGTTCCTGACAAAGCGGTTCCTCAGTGTAACAGGTTTCTTTCCTCAAGAGAAGAAGGGCTCTCCTTCTTTGGAAGTTTCCAAACAGAGGCTAGATGGCCATCTGACAGCAATGCTGATTCTGTGAACTGAGGCAGATCACGAGAGGGAGGGCAGGAAGGGTTGCCTCAGTGTTTAGTTCTTGTGGCCCTTTATTACATGTCCAGGGAAATGCTCTTTGGGGTCAGGAAGCAATTTTTCTCCAGACCAGTTTGGCTGGGGATCCTGGAGGATTCTTTGTCATCTTCTGGACACGGAACAGGGGTCACTGGTGGTGTGGGGGTATTTGTGAATATGCTGATTGCCACTTTGGGGTCAGGAAGCAATTGTTTTCCAAGCCAGTTTGGCCAGGGATCCTGGAGGGTCATTGTTGTTTTGTCCTTTTCTGGGCATAGAGATCACTGGGGGTGGGGTCACTGGGGGTGAGGTGGGGGTATTTGTGAATTTCCTGCATTGCACAGGGGGTTGGCCCTGGAGGTCCCTTCCAACTCTATGATTCTGTGTGCCAGCAGTAAAACATCTCACAAGCTTTCATACATTTCCTCTCAAGATCACTTTGTATGCTCTTTTTTAACATTACGAACAACTGTATATTGTATTCCTTAAGGTACAGCATTATAAAAACACACAAAGTCACTCCAAGAGCACTCACTAAAAATTTAAAAGGAACAAAAATTGTCCCTGCATTAACTAAAAATTAAGTTTAAAAATTTTCCTCCTGTCATTCCAAGCCATTTCTTGATCCTTCCTCCTCCTTCCCAAAAGCGGTTGCCACAAAAATAGTACTTTACATAACTTCCTGAACTTCAGTAGGGGAAAGCCCAATCAACACCTTGTGAGGAAGGCCATTTCACAAAAGTGAGACAGCTGACAAGAAGAGTCCGATCCACACCAGAGCCTAACTCATCTCCTGAACAACTCAGATTTGAGTCCAGTAGCACCTTAGAAACCAACAAGAGTTTCACTGAAAAGGAAGCCTCCACAACATACTGAACTGATTGCAGGGGTGATTTCCGTAAAACTGTCTCTCTGTCTCCGAGCCCACAAGTTCATGAAACGTTAGCCTCAATTATGTATGAGCTGAATAAGGACAGTTATTTGTAAGTTCAACATTTTTGAACTTGTTAATGAACACTCACTCCCTTGTGTAAAAGAAGGGTAGATGTACAGATATGTTCATGTGGGCTGTGCAAAAGTTGTATAAGGTAAAGCTAATGTGTAATGGCAAGTAAGTTATGGAGACCTTGTTTGTATTTAATAGGGATTTGGGGTGTCAACAGGGCAAACTCACTTGGGAGTAGGTTGGGGGGAATATACCTTTTCCCCTCACTTTGCACACTCAAATGTGGATTTGGCAGGTTGCCTACAGAGGCTTAGGGGTAACAAACTGAAGTGGCCCTGGTGGAAACCCCCCCCCCTTTAAGTCAACAGTTTTCAAATGGTATCTTGGAAAGTATAGCTGTTTGTTTATATTTGCGGGCCTCACCCCTCCAGACCTGAGAGGCGTGCCAGCACCCTGTACTGGATGTTCCACAGGAGAGCTGCCTTTTGCTTGGCAAATATTGTCTTGAGGTTTCACCCCTGTGGCTTTCCATTGTTGCTTCCCTTGCCTTCAGTGCCCTCCTCACTGCAGTGCAATAAGTAAATGCAGAGGTAGATTCTGGGGGGATCGCGGGGGGGAACGCGGGGGATCACAGTCCCCCCGGGTGAGGTGTGGGGGGCGGGGCACATGACGAAGCCCCGCCCCCTGCTTCCAGCCGCCCCGCTTCCAGCCCTCATTCAGCCAGGAGGAGGCAGGAGAAGAGAAAGGGTAAGTTGCTTCCTCCCCGCCTCTCCCCACCCCTGCCTGCCTGGGGCCACTTCCTCGCACTCCTGCCGGCCTTGCAGGTCCACCGCCGGGCCCCTGATGTCAGGGTGTGTGGCATATGCTAATGAGTTATGCTAATGAGTTCCCCTAGCTCTTTTTCTACGAAACGACCCCTGAGTAAATGCCAGAGAAACAGCAACAGTGGTGGCAGCAAAGTGGGGGTGTTGGATGGGACACTAAAGAAAAACTTTGATCTGGCAGAAGCAGCATCACACACACACAAGCTTGGGAAAAGCCCCCCCCCCCTTGTGGCCTGACTGTGCACCTAGTTCCCCACCCAGTTTGGGAATGGGGCCAGAATGCACACTTCGGTACAAGGCTTGGGCTGTTGGCTCATGAGGGCAGAGGCTGCAACCCGCTTTGCACTGGGTGAGAATTTCCTCAGTGGGGGCAGGCCATCACCGCACTGAGACTTTTCCTGGTGGCTTTAACAGCCAATCTGCCCCAGTTTCTGAGCACTTTCCCCAATGCAAAGGAGGAGGAGGAGGAGGAGGCCCGTAGCCATGGTGGGGCATTTGAGGGTTGGTGCAGCTGAAAGGGTAGTGCAAGGAAAGGTTTAACAGCTGAAAGGAGGGGAATGAAACTTGCCTTCCGACTGGAACATTCTATGATTCTATGAAACTGACCAGAAGTGACAGGGCAGCTTTCCTTCCCTTCCCCAGCCTCCCCAATGCTGCCAGGAGCTGGGGAAGGAAAGGAAAGCCGCCTTGCCCCTATTGGTCAGTTTCAGTCCCCTTGGATCAACTGTTAAACCTAAACTCCTGGGGAGTGAAACTGGCCAGAAGTGGCAGGGCAGTTTTCCTTCCCTTCCCCAGCCTCCTTGCTGCTGGGGGGGGGGGGTGCCTTGGGGAAGGAAAGAGAGAGAAGGCATGGTGATGGTGGTGGGCAAGCCGCTCTCTCTCTCCCATAACATTCCATGGTGGGGGGTGGGGGTTTGATGATAATGGGGGAAGCCAATCTATCTCCTGGGGTTGCCAATCTCCAGGTGGTGGCTGAAGATCCCATGGCATTACACCTGATCTCCAGGTGAACTCTATGGCATTATATCCCATTGGAGTCTCTCCCCTCCGCAAACCCATCCTCCTCAGGCTCCACTCCCAAAATCTCCAGTTATTTATTATTTTTAAGTTTAGGATTAAGCATAATGGGTGCCCCACAAGAAAAAAAAAATTGCCCCACAAAATGAAAAATCCTGGCTACTGCCCTGAGGAGGAGGAGGAGGAGGAGATTGGATTTATACCCTGCCCTTCACTCGAAGTCTCAGAGTGACTTACAATCTCCTTCCCTTCCTCTCCCCACGACAGACATCCTGTGAGCTAGGTGGGGCTGAGTGAGCTCTGAGAGAACTGTTCTTGTGAGAACAGCTCTGAGAGAACTGTGACTGACCCAAGGTCAACCATCTGGCTGCATGTGGAGGAGTGGGAAATAAAACCTGGTTCTCCCAGATTCGAGTCCATGCTCCTAACTACTACACCAAACTGGACCCTGGCAAGTTCACAGCTATAATAACTAAAAGGGGGATTATTCTGAGGATGCTGGTTATAATCAATGTATTGAATAAAAGGCACAGGGTCATTTATTAAAGGCACCCCTGTGTTTAAACAGTGGTTGTCTAGAGAGTAAACCACCTTTGATGGAATTCTTCTATCATAAGTCAGTTTTTCATTTGTTACAGGTGCTGCCACTCCCACAAACCAGGCCGGCCTAATTAGCTAACATATTTATTTATTATTTATTTATTTTTTATATTTATACCCCGCCCTCCCCAAAGGACTCAGGGCAGCTTACAGAGGCAAGGCAGACCTCGCCATAATAAAACATAATATACATAATAGATTAAAACATAATACATTTTAAAATCCTAATTTTAAAACAAGGTGCTCAATGACTTCCATAGTCCAGAGATGACGGATCGCCGGTCCAGAGTTCCAAGTAGACGGCTTAGGGCTTCTTCCATTCAGATGTTTCCTCAAGGCCTCAACCAACCCATGGCGGTGATGGTATAGTAGGGGCGGCGGCTGAGAAACCTGGTTTGGAGGGGTCAGTTGCTCATGCTTTGGAAGAGTACCACAGAGACAGACCAATGACTGGTTGAGGGAGGTTAATGTGTTACGCGTCCATGTTCCTCATAAGAATAGCTATACAGAGGTTTAATCAGCTTCCTATTACTTCCCCCCCCCCCTTGCTGCCAGAGACTCTACTCATATTATGCTCCAGGAACATCAAGTCTCAAGGAACAACAAAGCTGAATAGGTTTAATGTGAGCAGTTAGTGATTTTAGTTTTATTGTTTTCTGTGCATTATCCTTGCTGAACTGTATACTCTGCCCTTTTGACAACCTATTAGGATTTTGTTTAATACATTTCTATTCTATAAACTCTGTGTGTGAATTTACTTGCCCAAACCCGGCAGAGCTTCAGCTGTGTTACCATCCTAGCGGCTGGCCTGCCGTCACAGTGGTGTTCATCTGAAAAAACAAAAAGCAGCAGGTACTAGGGGTAGAGACTACAGCAAAAGTTGTGGCCTATAACATGTGAGCACTAGTAAAAAATCACAGTCTGTGGGAGTGGTCACTGAATGTTAAACTAACTGCCTTCAATGTTCTTGTAAAAGGGGGGAAAAAATCCTGTTCTTTCTGGAATACCAGGCTTATGCAGCTTTTCCCAACTGCTCTGACCTTTGGGATGAGATTTCTTGTAACCTGCATGCTTTTGCGATCAACAAAAGAGGAACTGCTAATTATAGAGTATTTTGATCTTACTCCACAGTATGAAGACTGCTAACCAAAAGCTCCTTGAATCCGTTTTGGGAAATTTGAACGCTGTCGATGTGCAGTCTCTGTGAAACTGTGCAGACCCTTAACACCTCAGTCCTAAACACACTTACTTGGAAGCCGGTCCCATTCATTTTCAGTTGTCCTGCTTTCCATGTAAACTTGGGTAGACAGAGGCACTAGTCATTTGAAAACAGAAAGCCCAAATTAAGTCAATTTGGAAACAACCATTTCTGTAGTTAACAGAGCAATTGTATAAACAACAACAACAAAATAGCCTGCTTTTCTGTCCAAGTACAGATCCCCAAGGGAGGTGTGGTTCAGTAGTTTAAAATAAGCTTTGAAAAGTAAGCCACCATAAAGTTATGGTAAAGTACAATAAATTACAGCAGCAGGCTTCTCAAAGGAGAAAATTCCATAATCATGGCAGTGCTACTGAGAAAGCCCTCTCTCTCATCGCCACTTCAAATACTGGGGGGCACATGGCCTTTAGCTATCAATGTATGGGCAAGAAATGGAGTGAGAAACTATATGGGAGAAACTGATCCTAGAGATATTGTGGTCCCAGTGTCACGTAGCACGTGTCGCGCAGTCTGCATCACCGGGTCAGCTTTCCACCAAAGATCCAAATTGCAGCCCGCTAAGATCCCACTGCAGTAAACCACACTCACACAGTTCTTGTGGTTGACTATATACAGTGATTTATTTCCAATATATACAGCTCTCTCCCGTCAAAGGGCTCCGCAATACGCTCATACAAATAGAAGGGTTCTAATGTACAGACTACATACACTTTTATACACTGAGCTACAGGAGCTCATTAGCATACGGTATGCTAATGAGCTACTAGGCTATTAGCATAATAGCTCATTAGCATATGCAACGCCCCCTGACATCACTGGAAGTGATGTCAGAAGGGGAAGCAAAAGGGGGGGAGGCATCTTCAAAAGCCTCCCCTTCCCTTCCCTCGGAGGGGGGGAAGCACTAGAGTTGGGCCACAGAAGGAGGAAAGAAGGAAGGAAAGAGAGCGAGAGAGTAGAGCGAAGGAATGAAGGAAGGAAAGAGGAAAAGAAAGAGAAGGAAAGAAGGAGGGAAAGAAAGAGAGAAGCGAAAGAGGAAAAGGAAAGAATGAAAGGAGGGAAAGAAAGAAAGAGCGAGAAGGGAAGAAGGAGGGAAAGA
>NW_015163604.1:930302-940742 GCF_001447785.1 Gekko japonicus | reverse complement strand
GCGCGGGGGACCCAGGGGCAGGGCTCGGGGGACCCGGGGGCGGGGCTGGCTGCCACGTGAGCTGCCGGAGCGGCGCTCCGGAGGGCTCCAGGTTGAAAAGACCCCTGCACTGACCAGTCAATCAGCTTACTTCTGAGTCACAGTGAGATAGCTCAGCTTAGCTCCAGTCAGAACCGGTTTGTGCTGGTTCTTCAGACGGTCAGACACCTGTCAATTAGATTGGCATGATCACACATGCTGAAGACTTATACCTGTCAACACCCAGCCCATTTATTTATGTCTTCAAAGGTTTCAACCAGCAGTTTGAATTGAGCCCAGAAAGTAACTGGCAACCTCCATAAAATAGGAATAATGTGCTTCTTGTGGCTTAGTCTCCCCAACCAGCTGGCAGTTTCTAAATGTGTTACAGTGGCTATCTCTGTACCATGAGTTACTGTAGTCAGACATCTCCTCTCTATGAAGGGAGGCAGTTGGCTAACCAACTGAAACTAAAATTAATGGCACTCCTGGCCACACTTACTATCTAGGCAATTAGGAGCAATAGTAGATCCAGAACAACCCCCAAACTGTGAACTTGAGTTTTCAATGCAAGTTCTGTTCCAAAACTAGGGGCTGAACCATATTGGAATGGATCTGAATCAAACAATGGGACAAGCTACATAAGAGGATGGTACGCTCTCCCTTGCTAGAGGACATCAAGTGGTGGCTGGACAGCCATCTGCCAGGAATGCTCTTGTTTGGGATTTTGTGCCCTCATCAGAGGGTGAGATGGCCATCAATGCCAACTCTAGGACTCCATATATAATGTATTATCTAATAATGAATGTTATTGTCAGCAGATGCTCAAAAACCTTGTCCAAGGATATTGAAGGCTGAGAAGTTGTCCAGATTACATCAGCCTCCCCTAACTATCTGGGGACTCACTAGTCCACGACAATAATATCTGATTCAGGGGTTCTGCCCCTCCTCAGCAGTTCTAACCTGTCAGAGTGGCAAGGGTCAAGCATTCAAAAAGTAGGCCTCTCCTCTCCTCTCCTGTGTTCCCTTGTCCTCAGGTTGAATTAGCTTATCATTAGAACCCCTGTAACCGAGCCTTTTGATTATTCAGATTTTCTGCATAACATTCCTGCCAGATTTCATCTCTACAATTTAACTAATTGATTTGTTGTTATTCAGTCGCACAGTCGAGTCCGACTCTTCGTGACCCCATGGACCAGCTCCCGCCAGGCCCTCCTGTCTTCCGCCATCCTCTGAAGTTGGCTCAATTTCATGTTCGTTGCATCGATGACATTGTCTAACCATCTCATCCTTTGCCGTCCCCGTCTTCTTTGACCTTCAATCTTTCCCAGCATCAGGGTCTTCTCCAGTGAGTGCTCCCTTCTCATTTGGTGGCCAAAGTATTTGAGCTTCAGTTTCATTATCTGGCCTTCCAGGGAACAGTCAGGGTTGATTATTTTTAGGATTGACTGATTTGATCTTCTTGCAGTCCAAGGGACTCTCAAGAGTCTTCTCCAGCACCATAGTTCAAAAGAATCTATTCTTCGGCGCTCCACCTTCCTTATAGTCCAACTCTCGCATGCTGATAGTTTAAAAAACAAAAACAAAACTTGCTTGCGGGGGGGGGGAATCCTACAAAATATTAAAAGCTTACATTATTTAGACACATCATTTTAATTATTTTCTGAAGTGGTTATACTTTACAAGGGCATTCATTCAGACTGAATCCAATCAAAATCCAAACCAAACAGACCAGTTTTGTTAATACAGTTATTTTGATTACTCTGAAGATGGAGATGAGGACATTCAGAAATAATAAGGGAATGCTGGTTATCCTCTTGCATCCTTTCACTGGTGTAATTTCAGTTCCATGAAGCAAATGGCAGGGGAGAGGAGACTTAACAAATGTGTGCCTGACAGGAACATTGAATACGATCATCTGACTCACCAAAATATTTTATAATATTGGAACATTCTTTTTTGCCCTGACCTGGTTGGCCCAGGATAGCCCAATCTCGCCAGATCTTGGGAGCTAAGCAGGGTCGGCTGTGGTTAGTATTTGGATGGGCGACCACCACGGAAGTCCAGAGTTCCTACACAGAGGCAGGCAATGGTACACCACTTCTGTTAGTTAGTTAAAAAACCTTTCCCCCCCATTAATTGGGTGAGACTTGACGCCACTTTACATGTGCGCACATGCACGTACACACATTCTTAATTAAAAATAATGAGCTGGATCCAAAATACTGTGAGCAAAGAAAATTGTGTGGAAAAGAGCTTTCCCATTTCTCTCCTCCCTCAATAGCCTTCCCCCCCAATCCTGCTCCTGGGAGTGAAGAGGCTTTCACAGACATGGAAGTTGCATGTGAAATGGAAATAACTGGCAAAAATTACACCTTCACAGCAGCTTTATCTTTTTAATTACTTTCTAGTGATACATCATTTATGTCTTAATTAAAGGCATCACATTTCTTGTTTCCCGGTGCCAAGTGGAGCTGGAGTCACCCAGAAGCCTGTCTTTGCAGTTGCAGAACACGTCAAAAGTGCAAGCGTTGCTTTGTGCTAAGTCTGGGCTTTAGGATGCATTTAGAAACAAAACTATTGTAACCACTAGTTTTTCAGCCTTTGTTGTCCGCCTCTAATCGCTGGGGATAATTGATACTTGCCTATCTTACAGGAGTGTGGTAACAATGAGCCAGACAATGTACTAATTTTAACACTGGAACTATATTAATCCATACAACTGACATTATTGCTATTCTGCTAGAAGAGTAGAGAATTGGTTTAGTTATTGTAATTGGGCAGAGGTTAATCCTCCTTTCTAGGGCTGCCCCCCCCCCCATGCTCCACCTCCCAATGGAGGGAGGGAGGAAACCAGAAGGCCGAGACGACACAGGCTGAGGGGGTGATAGGGCCGGTTGGTGCCCTTTGACCTCTCGCAGCCTAGGTGATCACCTAGGTCTGCATTAGTAGACTGGCTGGCCCTGACTGACACTCAGCTGTTCTCATTATTCCACTGCTTCTGGAGAATTTTCAGGCCATTTTTCTCATGGTTCATACACAGTCATATTTTTCAGTATACTTGGGAGTATCTTAAACATGAAGAGATCACTACCTTGCTTGTGGTGGTCCAGTTTTGTTCCTTTCATCCGCTGTACATGAGCCAGCCACTTTGTTACCAGGCATGGATATGATTTTATCGGTTTCACAGGAAATGTCTCACATTTAGCTTTATGCTTGGTGTCTTCTTCTGCATTCTTACAATCCACACCCATCACCCATTCTTACAATCCACACCTATAGTATTTTGTGTTGGCTGGGTCCAGACTTTTTAATTCTCTAGCAGGTTTTTTGATCAGCGTTCCTTATCTCAATTTAAACAGTATGAGCTCCAGTAAATCTCTAAGCATATTGTTCTAGCTTTAGTGCTTGATGTGAAACTGACTTCGTTGGTGAGTGAGTGTTATTTTGCATTACATGTATTTCTGTTACATATTACTTGTTGATTATTATATATTATATATTATAGAACTCTATGGATTTGTGAATATTATATTCCTGTATTCTCTTCTGAAGAAGCGTTTCGCAAAACAACTTCCAAGTTGATGTTATCATTAAAGGAAGAAAGGAAGAAGGAAGGAAGAAAGGAAGAACATTTATATCTATATATAGAAAAGGATGTTCCCTCACCATACAATCAACACCCAGGCCAAACCGCTGGACCTAGAGACACCAAATTCGGGGAGAGCGCTCCTATTGTGGCATAGGTGCTCGCTGAGAAGGGATTTTTAGAAATTCAACCCCTAAGTGGGTCAAAAGGGGGAAAATGTGTTCCCCCCATTGATTCCTATGCAGCTGCCAGGCAGCTTTCTCCCTGCACCCCTCACTCTCTGATTGGTCAGCTGCAGATTTTAGAGTTCTGAGGTAAAAAAACCCCAACTGTTACAGGGGACTGCAGACAGCTAATGACAGTTGAGGAAATCGGGAGTGGCCAACAAGGTTCAGTAATGCTGCTGGCCCAGCCTCTCCGATGGCTTCCAACACACTCCCCCAGCTTCTAACAGGTGGTTGTCTGTCAGCTGCAGCCCCACCTCCACAGTGGCTTCTAATACTCCTCCCCCTCCTATGCTAGGCAGGCAGCTGCCTGTCAGATGTAGGAGAGGAGGTGGGATGCTTACAGCTACCATGGAGGTTTGCTCAGCAGGATTGCCTTAGCACTGCTGCTGGCCCAGCCTCCCCGATGCCTTTAAATACAATCCCCCCCCCCAACACCAGACAGACCGGTGTCTGTCAGGTGTAGGAGCAGGGCCAGAGTATGAATGTTTAAGGGGAGATAGTAAAGGACATTTCTAGGAGTCAGTTCAATGCGTCCCTCCCTCCTGAACCTGAAGAAATGTCCACCACATCACCACTCCCTCACACCAACTCCCCCTCACACCTCTTACCTCTTACTGCCCCCAAGAAAGCTCCTGGCAAACGAGCCAAATACACCAACGCTACAAGGAGGAGGCAACTTAGGAATGCGGCAAAGACATTTGCACATAGTACTCCTGCAGTGCACTGAACTGCACAGGCCAAGAACCAGTGAGATCACCCTGAGGTGCTCAGAACAACACAGCCTCTATATGAGCAAAATAATCCAGGGCCAGAGAGGCCATTACTTTCATGGAAGGTGGCAGGAATTGACTTAACCGACAACTGCTTCTTAAATGGACAGTTCTATGTGGCCTACTCCAGAGTGAACTCATCAAGCAGCCTGGTGATTCTAGCACCTGAGGGCAGAACCACCGATGTGGTCTACAGAGAGGTCCTTTGGTAGAGAGAAAAAAAGTACGTATGTCTCACTTAATTTTTTACACTACAATCTTCTCCACTAGAATCCCTACAACGAATGTCACATTTCAAACTTCACATAATCGGTATTATAACTAGAATTACGGAACTTCAATACCGTAGCAAAGCACGGGTATCAGGCTAGTCTTATTGATAAGAATTACACACACACAAGCACTTTATTTCTACAACTTTATTTCATGTTGACTGTTATGACTTGCTTTGATATGGATTTGGACTTTTACATACAAGATGCACTTTGAATGTTGATATTGTTTTTGAATGCTGAAAAATTGTGACTTTATTATTGTTTATGCATTTACACACACACACACACACACACACATATCCTACTTGTTTTTGTTATTCACCAGGGTATTTTTGTTTGTTGTGTAATCTTCCTCCATGGTTCTCTTTGGTTGTAACCTCCAGGTGGTGGCTGGAGATGTTCACCTGGAGAAAATGACTGCTTTGCAAGGTGGACTGTATGGCATTATATCCCATTGAAGTCCTTCCCCTCCCCAACCCCCAAATTCTCCAGGTATTTCCCAACCCGAAGCTGGGAACCCTAGTGATCCTGAAGGGGCTTTGGAAGGTGAGGCACTACCAGGGCTATTTTTGGGCAGGAACGCACAGGAACGGAGTTCCGGCTGGCTCCCGAGTTGGCCACACCCAGCAGGAACTCATTAGCATAATAGGCCACACCCAACAGCAGAAACTCATTAGGATTGGCTACATTAGGGGTGTGTGGCCTAACATGCAAAGGAGTTCCTGCTACAAAAAAAGGCCCTGGGTTTTGACAACAGACAAGGTAAACAGAATAAGGAGCAAAAGGTGGGTGTGGCTGGATGACCACATTTCTGGTAACATGGGGGTGCTAATGAACTGTGCTGTCAGGAGTGTGGCCTAATATGCTAATGAGTTCCTGCTGAGCTTTTTCTACAAAAAAACCCCTGGGCACCACCAAGGATGAGGGGCTTTGGAAGGTGAGGTTGGGGGGCTGGGGGCAGAGACAGCAGGAAGAGGATCTCAGCTGTCAGTCTGGACAGTACAGGAGGCAGCCCTCCAAATATTTCTCATTTAGAAAAAAAGTACCCGGCGATGTAGTTCACACAGGCCTTTGTTTGTGTTAGTTTAAAATGTACTTGTAGACCCTAAAGAGGTCTGTACGCATCCTATTATGCTTACTTTTCATATGCGTGGGCACTCCATGAGATTGCTGAGCGGTTGGGTTAGAACGGATAAAAGGAAGTCCTTCTTCACCCAAGGAGTGATTAACACTTGGAATTCACTGCCACAGGAAGTGGTGGCGGCTACAAGCATGGACGGCTTCAAAAGGGAATTAGATAGGCATATGGAGCAGAGGTCCATCAGTGGCTATTAGCCACAAGGTATAGATAGGGACTCTGGGGCAAGTGATGCTCTGTCTTCTTGGTGCTTGGGGGGGGGGGTCAACAGTGGGATGGCTTCTAATGTCCTGGCCCCACTGGTGGACCTCCTGATGGCACTGGTATTTCTGGCCACTGTGTGATACAGAGTGTTGGACTGGATGGGCCTTTGGCCTGATCCAACATTGGCATCTCTTATGTTCTTATGCTTCTGCAGATATTTGATGATACTGAATTCACTGTTATTGTACATAATAAAAAATACGTTATGTACAGAAGTATGTTTTGTTCAGTTTTAAATCATTTTATCTTTCATAGTAGAATTTAGCGTAACCCCTTTTTGTCCCAATGTCCGGATTCCGGGGTCTAAGGTAAGGCTCACAGCCAATGTTTCAGAAATTCTGATACAATTTAATCAAACAATGCAAAGAACATTCCAAAATCCAAGAAAATGTCAAAATGGTTCATTAACAACTAGTCCAAGTTATAGTCCTATAGAAGGGGGGAGTCTTACGATCCACCCATGGCCAGCTTATCCATTAGGCACCATAGGCACAGTGCCCAGGGCCCACAATACTTTTACAGGTCCACGAAAATGTTTAAATTTATTTTAAAATCAGAAGGGGGGGGAAGAACTTTTAGGGTCGAAGAAAATGTTTTATTTTTTCCTCACATCAGAAAAAAATATGAAATGCTTAGGGTCCATGAAAATCTATAAAATCTTGCCTAAAACAGAAAAAATAATAATGTCAACATATTTAATTGAAATCAAAAATAATTTTAATATTGATGTTATTATGGCGGGAGGGGCCCATGAAGGCAAAAGTGCCTCGGGCCCATGAAAGTCATAATGCAACCCTGCAGGGCTTTTTTTCCCCTGGGGGAACATGCTGGAACAGAGCTCCAGAAGCTCTTCAACAAAATTCTTTTTAAAATGTTTAAAAGCTCATGAGTTTTCAGTATACAGATTGAAAAGTTCGTTTTCCTATTGAGAATTCTGGCATCTCTTTCCTTCCCCCCCCCCCCAAAAGAAGCAGCCCTGCAGCCCTGGATCTACCCTGCACAAGTCAGGGCGCAGTGAGTTCTTCTGTAAGCTCTAGGCCTTGGGTATGATCCAAGGTGCCACAATTCTCTTCAACAGGCAGGAGTTCTTCCCATGAAGATCACAGAGGGAATTTTTATTCTTGCTTCATTGCCCTAGGAGTAGTTTCCCTTTTCTGCCAGGCAAAGAAGTGGGGCAGCTGTTGACCCAAGAGCTTAGGTTTAGCTCACAGTCAATGTTCCCCCTAAGCTATGGAGTCTTGTGAGCAAAAATTCTACTTTGTGAGCTACTGGCATTAAAATTGTGAGCAAGCAATTTGGCTACTGCATAAATTAGTTGGCTCTGGAGCCCTCCTCCCTCAGCCGAGAAAAAAAGGGGGAGCTGGAGGCTAAAAAACCGTGAGCTAGCTCACACTAACTCAGCTTAGAGGGAACACTGCTCACAGTGATTTCTGCTCTTTTTCTCTTAAAGTGAACCAGGTCTTCCGGAGGACAGCAGTTAATTCTTCCTGGTCAGTAGTCACTTCAGCTTCCTTTCAATACCCAGCAGTCACTTACCACCAGTAAGATTGGCTCGCACCTTACAGACTCCAAAGCTTGCCAAAGGTCTTGCAGTTCAAGAGTACAGCCTTTTGTACTCCTCTTGTCATCTTTATTTCCCTTTTTGTTAGCACAGGCCACTCATTCTAATGCCTCTCAAAGTCATGGTGGCTCTTTCAGTGCATTTCCCATAAGCCTTTGCTTAGCATGCAAAACACTGACAGCTAGGAGTAAAGCCATATCTAAACATCTTCTGTCTTAGTCAACTCTAGCCCAGGCCTACATTCAGCAGCAAAGGCCTACACTAGTGTGTGTAATGTTAGCACAGTCCAAAGGTTTGTCATTTCATATTACATCTTGCCTTCTATGTAAATAGGGTTGCCAAGTCTGGCAAACTCACCGGCGGGGGAGGCTTCTCCGGCTCCGGGAGCCGGCTCCGGATGTGCGCGCGCAACGGATGTGACGTGCGACGTCACTCGGTTGGGGGGGTGGCCCAGATCGGCGGGGGGAACCCATTTGGTTCCCCCCCCCGATGATCTGGGCCACGTCCCCAACGTGAGCAACGTGGCTGCGTCTGGTGCGCAGCCTTGGGGGGCGGAGTTCCCCCCGGGGCCCGATTCGGCTGCGGTGGAAATCGGGCCTTCAAAGCGGGGGTTTTCCTGCCCCCCGCCCACACTTGGCAGCCCTATATGTAAATGCTTTGTTGTCTTGTAATTAGAATATTACAAGATTTTTATACTCAATTATACCCAAGATAATTGAAAAGTAAAAAGATTACAACAACACAAAGAAACAACCAGAATAAAGACACTCTGTCTTCTTCTATACGTCGACCTATACGCACTATAACATTTTCTTCTGGTTACCCCTTATTCCAGGATTCAATAAAAGGCCTCCATCTTTTTTACAAATTCTGCCTGAGAATTCTCTTTTCTCTTGTCTGTACATAAAAATATTAGCAGAGTAAACCAAAATTTTCAAAGCCAAATGTCCACTGAAGGTATTGCTTCTCGACCCCCAGTATTTTACTAAAAGTATTCTTGCTGCCACTACTACATTTCTCAGCAAATATCCGTGTTTCTTTTTCAAATTACCCTCTATCTGCCAGAACAGGATCACCAATGGATTAAGAACTATGTTAAATTTTAGTACCTTGCTGATGGTATCACAAATCTCATGCCAAACCCTTGAAACAAAAGGACAGTTTCACCAAATGCACATTAATGTTCCTTTCTTGCTGATGGTATCACAAATCTCATGCCAAACCCTTGAAACAAAAGGACAGTTTAACCAAATGCACATTAATGTTCCTTTCTTGCTGATGGTATCACAAATCTCATGCCAAACCCTTGAAACAAAAGGACAGTTTAACCAAATGCACATTAATGTTCCTTTCTCCAGTGAGCAATGCCAGCATGGACCAGAGCCTGTTTTTGTAACTTTAAAAAAGTTCTGTCTGCTGTATAGCACCATCTAAATCTGAACTTTAGACCATTCTCTGTTATCCCAAGGATGGAAGGTGTCTTCAGTACATCATTATAGATTTTGATCTGAGTTCTGCTTGGAATTTCCTGTATCAAGTATAGTTGCCATTTAACCCTAAAAAGAGTCTCCCCACATTTTAAATCTGTCAAAAGGGCATACATTTCCATCAGCACTCCTTTTCAATGTTCAAATTGGTTCAATTTTTGTTTAAAGTAGTTCAGAGTCCTAAAAATATCTCCCTGGGCTTATTTTGTTCTAATAAAATTCCTAATTTGTAAAACTGATACAACAAAGGAGAATTGTTTTCCATTTTTCTGTCTAATCACTACCCATGATATTAGAACCTCTTACCTTCTAAATTCTATGGAGCTAACTTTGGAACTGAAGTTGCATGACAAATTTAAATGAAGCCTGGAGTTCTCCTGAAATTGCAACTGGTCTCCAGACTACAGAGATCAGTTCCCCTGGATGAAATGGCAGCTTCAGAGAGTGCACTTTATGGAATTACACACCCACTGAGCTCACTTTGCTCCCCTCCCCTGACTCTGTCCAAATCTCCGAGGATGTCCTAAGCCGATACATCAAAATAAAACATAAAAAAAACAGTACAACAAAGTCTAAACAGAGATGTAATAGCAGCCAGGAACTTGAAAAATACATAGTCTCTGTTACGTACTGGGATTGAATCACCCCAGAGACTGGCTGAGTTTGAAGCAAAAGAACAATAGCCTGCCAAGATTCTGAAAGTAACCAATCTAGTGGTAATGTTGTTATGTAAATAGCCTATCACTGGGAGTGGGGTGTGTTTGGGTGTGGGGAATGCATGCTATTTAACAGAGCTGAGGCTCTGGAGTCTTGTCTTGTGCTTGCTGAAATCACAAATAAAGTAGAACTGATCACTAGGCTTGTGGTCTGTTCATCCATGGAACCCACTATTTTACAGTCTCTATGATTTCAAGCTAGGGCTGCCAATTCCCCCCGGGGGTGGATTTCCCCCCGCTTTGTAGGCCCAATTTCCGCCACCGTGGAATCGGGCCCCGGGGGAAACCCCACCCCGGCATGCACGTCACCCGGATGTGATGTGATGACACCGGGCACACTGGGGGCGGGGCCACAGCCATTTGAGGGGAAAACATAGAGTTTTCCCCTCAAATGG
>NW_015163604.1:893508-930225 GCF_001447785.1 Gekko japonicus | reverse complement strand
CAACTGATTGGTTTCGCATAGGAAAAGGAGTACGACAAGGATGTATATTGTCACCTTGCTTATTTAATATATATGCAGAGTACATCATGCGAAATGCTGGCCTGGATGAATCACAAGCAGGAATTAAGATTGCTGGGGAAAAGATCAACAACCTCAGATATGCAGACGATACCACTCTAATGGCAGAAAGTGAAGAGGACCTAAAGAGCCTCTTGCTCAAGATAAAAGAGGAAAGCGCAACAGTGGGCTTGAAGCTCAACATCAAAAAAACTAAGATCATGGCATCCGGCCCCATCACTCCTTGGCAAATAGAAGGGGAAGTAGTGACAGACTTCACATTCCTGGGATCCCAGATCACCGCAGACTGTGACTGCAGCCATGAAATTAAAAGACGCCTGCTCCTTGGGAGGAAAGCGATGGCGAACCTAAACAGCATGATAAAAAGTAGAGACATTACCCTGCCAACAAAAGTCCGCGTGGTCAAGGCAATGGTATTCCCAGTAGTCATGTATTGAGAGAGAGTTGGACTATAAGGAAGGCCGAGCGCCGAAGAATAGATTCTTTTGAACTATGGTGCTGGAGAAGACTATTGAGAGTCCCTTGGACTGCAAGAAGATCAAATCAGTCAATCCTAAAAGAAATCAACCCTGACTGTTCCCTGGAAGGCCAGATAATGAAGCTGAAGCTCAAATACTTTGGCCACCCAATGAGAAGGGAGCACTCACTGGAGAAGACCCTGATGCTGGGAAAGATTGAAGGTCAAAGAAGACGGGGACAGCAAAGGATGAGATGGTTGGACAGTGTCATGGATGCAACGAACATGAAATTGAGCAAACCTCAGAGGACGGTGGAAGACCGGAAGGCCTGGCGTGATCTGGTCCATGGGGTCTTGAAGAGTCGGACTCGACTGTGCGACTGAACAACAACAACAAAAACATGATTTCAAGTCGCAATTATTTCTTTCTTGAAAACAGTGGTAAGCAAAATCCAACTCCTCCAATCCAACTGCCAGGTTCTTCTGATGTACTCCTCTTGCATCGAAAAACAATAACTGGACATCACAGAAGCCAGGCTTCAGTCTTCATCCTGAAAAATGCAGCCAATCATGCTAAATATTCCCTTTGCAATTAACATCCCACATACATAAACCTCAATTACAAGGTGACAAGAGCCTAGGATTTTATACAACTCCCCAGCAAACAGACCCCCCCCCCATGCTGTGAACCGCCATTCACTAACTTTGCCCCAAATGGGCTCAAACAATCAGTTCCTGGGGATTACAATATCACCTCCTAATTAACATCCCAAATGGCTAAGTTTACAGATGAGGAATACTGAGAAGTATAAATGATACATCCCCAAATAGGTCATAAACCACAAGGACAGAATGGTGGTGGTTTTTCCACTCATGCAAGTGCTTTTGTCAATGGAAAAGAATGCTCCCCTTTGCTCTAGCTGCTGTCCACAGACCTTTCCAAAATGCTGCTCCTGGGCTCAGGGACCACCCAGGAACAGCATAAGAGGCAAACTTGGGATTTGTAGCAGGAAGAAGCCTTCCAGCTGGTGGAAATTACTCCACCCCTTCTGTTAATGGAAAATTCAGTCTGTGTCCAACCCAGGGATTGTCAAAGTGAGCGTCCCCCTCCAAGTTGAATACAAGTATCAGCATCTGCTTTTCAGACCTTTGTGGTTTGGAACTGTTTAAAGATATATAAATTTAAATACCCTATTTCCTTTTGGACCCCAGTGTGCCCTTATGTCATACAATCTAATACAATGTACCAGTTCAACTTTCAGCTTAACTGGTTCATGTGTTGGGCTGCTTTGTAAGTTCTATTCTATAATTCCTCAGAAATGGGAATGTACAGGGGATGTACAGAGAAGTAAGACTGGAGGGAGGAAACAGAGAAACCCCCATTCCTAGCTATGGTCCGGATCCTAATTTCTCTCCGCCCTTACAGAATCGTAAACAGAAAGGAAATCCAGTTCGATCACTCCCTTTCCTCTAGTTGTAGCTGCTTTTGAAACTAACATAATGGCTTTTAAATCTATGGAGTCTCCCACCCTTGGTATCGCCTTTTTGAGTGTCAAAGGGGGCTGCTGAGGGAAGGTGAACGTGGGGAAGATCTACTTCTATGAGCGCTTTGACGTCATCTTGCAACCCACACTGGTATTTTTCTGTAAAGGCTGCAATACTTGAAAATAACACACCTTTTTGATTGAGAAGCAGGTTGAAATAACAAAGTGTTTCACTGTAAGTGGTTAAAGTTGGGTCAAAAAAATTAACCCAACATGAACCCTACAGTGGTCTTTGGCTTTAAACCAGCAATACTGTCAGGTGCCACAAGGTGGCATAAAGACGTAAGAACTGTTTGCAAGAGGACCTGGGGCTATACTACAGACTCAGGAAAATCTTTTTTAAAGTGTAATTTGACCTCCCTTGATTTTACCCCCTTGTCAACACACATAATCGGAAAGTCATGCAGTGAACTAACTTTTTAAAAAATGTGTTTTCAAAGAAATCAATGTAATAGAAAACACTGGTATAATGGAATGGAAGTTAAACCTCCTAAAAAATTTCCTAAGAAAGTTAGTGGCACTTAGTAGGTACAAGTGGAGACCCGTAAGAAACTTCATCCCAATCCCCACACCTTTGCTTCCTCCCCTCTCCCCTTACCTGTCTCCCACTCTTTCTCCCTTCTGCCCCCCTTTCTTACTCTTTATCTCTCCTCCATGCATGTTACTTCCTCTCTCTTTCTGCTGTTTCTACAAACAATGTAAATAAGTTTGGGTCTCCATTGGGGAGAAGGATGGGGCATAAATGAAGCAATTAAAAAAGTGAAGTACTGAAGATAAGACATGGAGCAGAATAATAAAACTGTCAAATAAACCAGACAGAAATCTGTAACAGATATCAGTTAAAAGACAGCAACAATATAAGTCAGAGATGTCGAACTCATTTGGTACAAGGGCCGGATCTGACATAAATGTCACTTTGTTGGGCCGGGCCTCGTGTGCCATAAAACGTAATGCCAGGTACCTGAGATATAAACTGTAAGGACAGCAGCTGGTAAGCTCCAAGTTGGTGTATCCTTACTGCAAGGCCTCATGGGCTGAGAGGGGGGTACAAAGGTGAACCCTCATGGGTGGACTGGACAGCCAGAGGTGCAGCATTGGACAGATGCTCCTACGCTGCTTGACTACTGCAGACAAGGTTGTTTTGCCATGGTGAAGCCACAATCACAGTAGCTCTGCCCACTCTCTCCTGACCAGTCTCCTTTTCCCTCCCTTACACTAGTTGTTTGTGAGCCACATAAGAGCCTTGGATGGGCCAGATCCAGCCCCCAGGCCTTATGTTTGACACCCCTGATATAAGGAGTAAAGGCCTAGGTGAGTAAAGAGGCCTTCATATGGTGCAAGAATAACATCCATGGCTTCACAGCTTTGATTTGGATGGCCCAGGCTAGCCTGATCGTCTCAGATCTCGGAAGCGAAGCAAGGTTGGGCCTGGTTAGTACTTGGATGGGAGGCCACCAAGGAAGTCCAGGGTTGCTATGTAGAGCCAGGCAATGCCAAACTGTCTCTTACTGTCTCTTGCCTTGAAAACCCTGTGGGGGTCATGATAATTCAGCTGTGACTTGATAGCATGTTCCACCATCAAGTACCTCACAACACTGCATGGGGAGGATATTCCACAACAGGCATATCACCGCTGAAAGGGTGCTCTTTAGCCAGACCAGTTCTCACCTCAGAAGATGGGGGAGGCCAAGTGAAGGGCGTCAGACACAGGACAAATGGGATAGGTAGCTCCATAAAGTAGGAGGAGGTCCTGCAAACTCACCCCAATCAAATTGTGGGTTTAATTGTCTAATGTAAGCACAGTGAGCAAGTGGAGAGATTGTCATAGTGATTGGGGAACTGAGCACACAAAACTATTCTTCACCTCAGTGTCAAATGCCCTTGTAAAAAATGATTGTGTGGATCCTTTATCCCTTGTAGTTTGACCTTTACCTCAATCTCCCACTGTTTCGCTGCAAAACAATTGCCTCAGTTGGAATAATGGAGTGTAGGATACAACTGAGATCAACAAAGAGCTCTGTGTCTGGTAAAAAGTGCTGTCTTCAGAAATCCTTCAAGTACAGAGTGCTTGTCTTAACCAATACCACAAAACTTTCAAGGTATTTCAATGGCACAGTTGCTGCTAACATTACCCACTTGCTGTCCAGTCTTGTGCCACATAGACAGTTGTTGGCTTAACACTATCAATTTCATGGACATTTTCTCAGATTTATGTCAGGAAAAGCGAGAAGGGAGCAGAGGCCGCAAGTGTCTAGGCCACAGCTGTTCTGAAACGAGTACCGATACATCACACTGCCTCAGGCTGAGAACTCCCGGCTTGCCGAGACAACTCATTACTTCTCATTTGTGGTGATGGGGCTGTCTCTCACCTCTCTTCCAATTATTTCAGTGGCAGTGAACCAAGGCAAATAAAGTGGAGCAAACGACTGCAGGCTTGGCTGTGCTACACTGTGAAATGCATAGCTGCTGCACACAGGGCCACAAGGTTAAATAATCTCCCGTAGCTTTAAAATGGCTGCTCCGCAATATGGTTGGAGGGCTTGCTGCCCTTTTTGGCCCAGATGGGAATGATTGCCTGGAATGACTGCCTGTGCTTGGCTTGGAGCCTTAGAACTGGTACCTTAGGAAGATTTCTTTAGCAAGGTCTGAAAAACAGAGACTCCGTTCACATAGTACCTCTCTTCCCCTCTACTGAGCAGATGATATAGTAAAGGTAAAGGTAAAGGTTCCCTTGCTCGAAAGCCAGTCGAATCCGACCCTAGGGTTGAGGTGTTCATCTCCGTTTCAAAGCCGAGGAGCCAGCACTGTCCAAAGACGTTTCCGTGGTCATGTGGCCGGCATGACTAAACACCAAGGCGTACGGAACGCTGTTACCTTCCCACCGAAGTGGTACCTATTTATCTACTTGCAATTTCTTGCTTTCGAACTGCTAGATTGGCAGGAGCTGGAACTAGAGATGGGAGCTCACTCCATCATGCGGCACCCGGGTCTCAAACTGCTGAACTACCGACCTTCCACAGCCTACAGTTCAGCGTCTTAACCATTTGAGCCACCGCAGCTCCAGATGATATAGTGCCTCCATGCAAACTCTTGATCACCTCTAAAGAAATGAGCAGTGACTTATAAAAGCTCCTACCCTGGCACAAATTTTGTTAGTCTTTAAGGTACTACTGGACTCCTGCTCTTTTCTACTGCTTCACACAGACTAACATGGCTCAGGCTTCCCAAGTACTTACTGTGATTCGGCAGGGGACACAGATGTCTTTGCAGGATCATTCCCGCGGGGACAACAGACGCGCCACACCATGCCATCACCAGGAAGTGACGCTGGGCAACGCTCTGGCAATGGTTCTGGAAACTCGATGGTACCATTGAGTTTTCAGCCCCATTGCCAGAGCGTCGCCTAGCATCACTTCCTGGCGACGGCATGGTGCATTACAGGGAGGAATGTTCCGGCCGGGGAGCATGTGTCCCCCGCCGGATCGCAGTAAGTACTGGGAACCCTAACATGGCTATCCATCTTGATCTATCTTGATTATATGGAAACTCTGTTTGAGTGCTCTTCCACTTTTTCAAAGAAGAGAAATTGTATGACCACAGAGAAGGGCTGCGGATCAGTGGTAGAGCATCTGCTTTGCAGGCCAAAGGTCCCAGGTTCAATCCCCGGTGTCTCCATTTAAAAGTATCAGGTAGTAGGTGATGTGAAAGACCTCTCCCTAAGACCATGGATAGCTGATGCCAGGGAACAGACAACAGTGACCTTGATAGATAAACACTATGACTCACTATAAGGCAACTTCATGTGCTCATGTTGTATTGTAATTTAGAGACACATCCTTATAAGAACTAAGTGGATGGGAGTTTCCAGAGGATCCCTGCCTGCTAGAAGGAAGGAACACCAGGCGGTGGGACTCAGAGAGTGGTCAGAGAAGCTAGGAGAATATCACATTTGTTTGGCAAAAAAAAATTATGTTAATTTTTACTTTGGTGTAGTGCCAGTTTAGTGTAGTGGTTAGGAGTGCAGACTCTAATCTGGGAGAACCGGGTCTGATTACCCACTCCTCCACATGCAGCTGCTGGTGTGACCTTGGGTTAGTCATAAGTTCTTTCAGAGCTGTTCTCTGAAGGACAGTTCTCTGAAGGACTGCACCACTTGGGAACAGTGATCATAATGTTATTGAGTTCAACATTTGTATAAATGGGGAACTGGCCAAAAAGACTGACACAACCACTTTTAACTTTAAAAGGGGTAACTTCTCTGATATGAGGGGACATGTGGGGAGGAAACTGAAAGGAAAAGTAGAAAGGGTCAAAACCATTGGGGAAGCTTGGAAACTATTTTAAACTACGATCCTAGAAGCTCAGAAAAAATATATTCAGCAGGTTAGGAAAGGCACAAAAAGGTATAGAAAAAAGCCTGCATGGTTAACAAACAAAGTAATGGAAGCTGTAAAAGGTACAAAGGATTGCTTTAAGCAGTGGAAAGCTAGTCACAGTGAGGCTGATAAAACGGAACACAGGCTATGGCAAATAAAATGCAAGTCTTTGGTCAGGATGGCAAAAAGGGAACATGAGGAGCATATAGCAAAAAACGTAAAGACCAACAATAAAACTTTCTTCAAATACATTAGAAGCAGGAAACCAGCCAGGGAGGCAGTGGGGCCCTTGGATGACCAAGGGGTAAAAGGAGTACTGAAGGATGATAGGGAAATGGCTGAGAACCGATAGACAACTTGAAAACTGATAAATCACCAGGCCCAGATGACATACATCCAAGAGTTCTGAAAGAACTCAAATGTGAACTTGTGGATCTCCTGACAAAAATTTGTAATCTTTCATTAAAATCTGCCTCCATTCCTGAGGACTGGAAGGTAGCTAATGTCACTCCCATCTTTAAAAAGTGTTCCAGAGGAGATCCGGGAAATTACAGGCCAGTCAGTCTGACGTCGATACCGGGTAAATTGGTGGAAACCATTATTAAGGAAAGAATTAGTAGGCACATAGATGAACAAAACCTATTGAGGCAGACTCAACATGGGTTCTGTAAGGGAAGATCTTGTCTCACTAACCTGTTAGTGTTCTTTGAGGGGGTGAACAAACATGTGGACAAGGGGGATCCAATAGATATTATTTACCTTGACTTCCAGAAAGCTTTTGATAAAGTTCCTCATCAAAGGCTCCTAAGTAAGCTCAAAAATCATGGGATAGAAGGACAAGTCCTTTTATGGATCAAAAACTGGCTAGTTCATAGAAAACAGAGAGTGAGTGTAGGTGGGCAATTTTCTCAGTGGAGGGTGGTAAGCAGTGGGGTACCGCAGGGATCAGTACTTGGTCCACTGCTTTTTAACTTGTTCATTAATGATTTGGAGATGGGAGTAAGCAGTGAAGTGGCTAAATTTGCGGATGATACAAAGTTGTTCGGGGTGGTGAAAACCAGTGAGGATTGTGAGGCACTCCAAAGGGATCTGTCAAAGTTGGGCGAGTGGGCGTCAACATGGCAAATGGGGTTCAATGTGGCCAAGTGCAAGGTGATGCACATTGGAGCCAAAAATCCTAACTATAAATACACGTTGATGGGGTCTGAACTGGCAGAGACTGATCAAGAGAGAGATCTTGGAGTTGTAGTAGATAACTCACTGAAGATGTCGAGACAGTGTGTGACTGCAATAAAGAAGGCCAATGCTATGCTGGGGATTATTAGGAAGGGTATTGTAAACAGATCAGCCAATATCATAATGCCGCTATATAAATCAATGGTGCGACCTCATTTGGAATACTGTGTGCAGTTCTGGTCACCACACCTTAAAAAGGATATTATAGCTTTGGAAAAAGTGCAGAAAAGGGCAACTCGAATGATAAAAGGGTTGGAACACTTTCCCTATGAGGAAAGGTTAAGGCGCTTAGGGCTCTTTAGCTTGGAGAAACGACGACTGAGGGGTGACATGATTGAGGTTTATAAGATTATGCATGGGATAGAGCAGGTAGAGAAAGAGGTACTTTTCTCCCTTTCTCACAATACAAGAACTCGTGGGCACTCAATTAAATTGCTAGGTGGTCGGGTTAGAACGGATAAAAGGAAGTACTTCTTCACCCAAAGAGTGATTAACACATGGAATTCACTGCCACAGGAAGTGGTGGCGGCTACAAGAATGGACGGCTTCAAAAGTGAATTAGATAAGCATATGGAGCAGAGGTCCATCAGTGGCTATTAGCCACAAGGTATAGTTAGGGGCTCTGGGGCAAGTGATGCTGTCTTCTTGGTGCTTGGGGGGGGTCAACAGTGGGAGGGCTTCTAATATCCTGGCCCCACTGGTGGACCTCCTGATGGCACCTGGTATTTTTGGCCACTGTGTGACAGAGTGTTGGACTGGATGGGCCTTTGGCCTGATCCAACACTGGCGTCTCTTATGTTCTTATGTAAAGAGTTCTCTCAGCCCCACCTACCTCACAGGGTGTCTGTTGTGGGGAGGGGAAGGGAAAGGCATTGTAAGGCTTTGGTTAGTGAAGGGCAGTGTATAAATCCAGTCTCTTCTTCTTCTTCTCATATGATTGAACCAATGTTCCCTCTAAGCTGTGGAGTCTTGTGAGCAAAAAATCTACTTTGTGAGCTACTGGCATTAACATGAACCACAAATTGTCACAAACTTTTAGGGGCTAAATGAACCAATTCAGTTCATGATGCAGTAGAACGCCCCCCTGGCATGCTAGAAACACAAAACTCACAGGAGATCTCTGACTGACTGTCCTCTACTTGCCTTCCAAGTTTGATGTGGATTGGATTTAGGGGATATGAGTTATGGCCACCCAAGAAAGGTGCTTCCATCTTCTATCGTTTCCAATGGAGGGGGAAAAACAGCAAAAAGGCAAGAACAATAGAAGCCCATTAGAACATAATCAAAGTCCCAGAGAATCTCTGCAGTAGAAACTGAAGATGGGGAGCATTTTTGGAAGCCCAGCAAAACCAGTACAATGTGCAGAGTTTCTAGCAGTACTAGTGCAATCCAAGAGTGCCCAGCAGAATCCAGTGCCATTATGGCAATGCCAGCTCAACAGGACTGATGCCTAGTACAGAATCACACTCCAGGTGGTGGTGGGGTTTTGCAAGCTCAGCAGAACCAGTACAGTCTACTAGTGCCCAGCAGAACCCAGTGCGGTATTCAGATTGAGGATTTTCTGGAAATCCCGATTTTTTGTGTGTCAAATAAACTCAAGAATGAAAAGAAACGGGGGGGGGGGAAATCACACACCAGAAGCTGTGCCTGTGGAGAACAGTGTGATCTCCCTGCCCCGGCTGATCCTTGGCTGATTTCTCTTGCAGCTTGGTTTAAACCTGCCCCAGCCAAGGTGGTGCAGAGCTCTCAGCTCCCTTTGCACCAGCTGATCCTCTCCTGCAGCTCGGTTTAAACCAAGCTGCAAGAGGAGCCAGCCCCAGCTGAGGTGATGAGAAGCCCTTACCTCCTGCCACCCCAGCCAGTCCTGGGCTTACTTCTCTTGCAGCTCAGTTTAAATCGAGCTGCAAGAACCAGCCCCAGTCGAGGTGGCATGGAGCCCTCAGCTCCCACCGCTCTATCTGATCCTCTCTTGCAGCTTGGTTTAAACTGAGCTGCAAGAGGATCCAGCCCCAGCCAAGGCAGTGCAGAGCTCTCAGCTCCCACTGCCCCAGCCGATCCTGGGCTGACTTCTTTCACAGCTCAGTTTAAACCGAACTGCAAGAGAGGAGTCAGCCCCAGCTGAAGTGGCATGGAGCTCTCAGCTCCCACTACCCCAGCTGATCCCCTCTTGCAGCTCGCCTAGCCTTGACCAGGGCCAGGGCTATCAGGGCCCTGAGGAATCTTATTCAATTCTGCAGGGCCTGCAAGATGGAGCTGTTCCGCCAGGCCTTTGGCCGAGCCAGCGGGCGTCCACATATGCCCCCCCGAGGCTGCGGTCTCCCACCCACTGATAACCAGTCATACTTAGTTACATCAGTGGGCTGGATTCTCCCTATGGCAAGCATGACTACTGTTTTTATATGTTTTAATGTGCTTTAAATTTTATTGTACAGTGTACAGTGTAAATACAGTGATCCGCCCTGAGCCCGTTTACAGGATGGGCGGGATATAAATGCGAAAAATAAATAAATAAATAAACCAAGCTGCAAGAGGAGCCAGCCCTAGCTGAAGCTGATTGTGGGCTGACTTCTCTTGCAGACCAGTTTAAAACGGACTTCAGAAGAAGCCAGCCAGCCCCAAGCCAAGCTGGCAGGGGCTGTCTTCTGCAGCCTCTTTAAAGTTTAAAGGGACTGCAGAAGCCTGATAAACAGCTGAGGGGCAGGAGCAATCTGTTCCCACTTCTTGCTGTCTTTGAATCTACTGGTCCTTTCTGAATGTATCTGGGATTTTCTCAGGATTTCCCCCTTCCATTTTCCTGAGAAAACCTGGATAAATTTGGGATGCTGAAATATACCAAAAAAATACCTTATTGGTATTTTTCAGGTATATTTTGGCATCCCAAATGTATTTTCAGCTCGGGTAGATCTGAATGCACACCCCTAACCATAACTCACCTTCTTATTACACACAGAGCTCCAAGATTATAAAGAGTCAATAAGAATTAGAATACAGAGAAAGTATAATAAAGTGGTTAAAGGGAAATCCAAAATCATGGCTTAGGAAATATAGGGGTAGAATGAATCAGCAGATAGAATGTTGCCTTCAGCAGTTTTGGGCTTAAATCATCCTCTTTCCAGGTTTCCGTAATAAATGACATGCATTAGCCTAAACATTGTTCTTCACTGCACTGCCCACTTTAAATTGAATCTATTCATTCAAATCAAAGTTTCTGGTTACAGTTCACAGGAGCGCACATTAAACAGACAACTCTGCAAGAAATTAATGTCACAAATTAAATCCCTGCAGAATGATTTAGCACCTCCTTACTGGCGAGCACCGGACTTTCTGCAGTAAGGCTGCTACTGTTGTTCCAGTAAATGTGGTTCAGCTGCCACTGTGCTTTGAGACAGGCTAAATGCTCCTATTTCATTTACTGATTATAAGATTATGTGAAACTGTTTTCTTGTTATTGGTATTGCTTAGTTTATGTGGGAAGCTGCCTGAAGCCTAACTGAGGCACAATAGGAATATTTTAAATAAACAATAATGCATAATGGAAACGTTGCATCAACTGCAAAGCTTCTGTGAAGGGAAAATGTGCGAGAATCTGTGGTGCATTGGTCTTCTATCCTTGTCCCCAGGTATAATCCTTATTAGTAAACATCCCTTTAAGACGTTTTGCTTAAACATTCTGCCGATAGCCTGCAGCCAACAGTTCCACCAGCATCCGATAAAGTAGGGCAGTAAGTGATAAATCAAAACACATTGTCTAAAAGGTGCAACTGGATTTTAAAAATATTATTCAGTGCATTCGTATTTAATGTCACTTTGGGGATCACTTTTGTTTGCAGGCCTCTGAAAACTCAAAAAAGCATTTACAAGTTGCTGTGCTCTACATTAAGCTAAGTCATTGGTAAGATTGACAGCATTTATTATTTATTTTACTTGCATTATTTACATTCCACCTTTCCCACTGAGACTCAAGGCAGATTACGGAATGTAAATCAATGCAACCAGAAGGATGTGACACCTAATAAACAATGCAATTAGACTAGGATGACAGAAATTTGGAGCAAGCAAGAAGATTTAGACGTGATCTTAACATAACATATCATATATCAGAAGACAAAGTAGTAGGAACAGGATAATACATGCAGCGAACAAATAATGCATACTGTACACAGTGTTCTAGTCCATAGTCTCATTCTTTGTAAAAAAACAAGACAAAAAAAAACAACGTCCTGCATCGTTGCATTGTAAGGTAGCCCTATTGCCTGTACAGAAATGCCCTCCTGAACAATTCTGGTTTGCAGAAAGGCAGGGTATGGGTGCCTTCACAGTCTCCTCAGGCAGGCCATTCCACAAGGTGAGGACCACAAGACAAGAATTCACATGTATGGGCAGTTGCTGATCTGGCCCATTTGTAGGGTGGCACTTCAGAAGGCCCTTCTTGGATGAAAGAAGCTGTCATGGTGGAGCATTGAAAGAGAGCTTGGTTTGCAGATATGAGGGCCCAAGGCCATGAAGTGCTTTGTATGTGATAGTCAGTACCTTGAGTTGAACTTGGTAACTGATGGGCAGCCAATGGAGTGACTACAGAATAGGTGTGTTATACATACTTGGTGTAGTAATTCAGTAGTATCTGAGCTGTGGCATTCTGTATCCACTGAGTTTCCAAACTGACTGTACTATACTTCAGTCTCAATATTAGCATGTCATGCAACCACACAACCAGATCAGCCAAAGCAAGGTAAGGGACCATCTTCTGGCCTGAACGAAGTTGGAAGAAAGCATTTTTTTTTGCAGGTGCTTCTCTAGAACCCCTAGGCTCTGAGTCAGCAAGGGTCAGGTGAAGCCCATCAAAGGTGAGAACCACCATGTCCCCTCCATTCTATGCGTAGGAAAATGCATCCTCACAACCTTTAACTCAGCACAGCTCTCTGTATGCAGGAGAGCCAAAAAGATACAGCCAGGGAGGGAATCCCTCTTCAGTACAGGCAGTGTGTTTATCATGCCTCTACGGTCAATACGTTTGCAGAGCCAGAT
The DNA here is from genome assembly GCF_001447785.1 of Gekko japonicus. Classification (NCBI taxonomy): domain Eukaryota; kingdom Metazoa; phylum Chordata; class Lepidosauria; order Squamata; family Gekkonidae; genus Gekko; species Gekko japonicus. The sequence continues at coordinate 917,509 of NW_015163604.1, read as the reverse complement.
TTTTAAAAATTAACAATGTATTTCCAAAGGTGTTCTTTTTTTCCTTAAAAAAAAAAAGAGATTGTGTTTTCAAGAATGGGAAAGCATGGCTTCAATTCATGCCAGTATCTTACAAACGTAAAAACTGCCTTGTTTGAACAGACCAAGGCCAATTGAGATTCTTATCTGGGGTGGGGGTGGGGAGAGGTGCTCTCAGGCAGGGAACAACAGAGTTTGCCAGTATCTGTCTTGTACACAGCATCTGTCTCTGACCTTGCATGTCTTTTAGCTATCAAATTAAGAGTTCTTGATGAACCAGCACAGATCTCTCTAATGCTTTTTTAAAAAATGGCCATCGCAACATGCTGTCGCAGTGATTTCCATACATTTATTATTGCGCTGAGTCATATTGCCTTTGGTTTGCCCTAAAAAAAGACTGCTTATTGGTCCCTTCACATGCATGTTTTCAACTATAGTTGCTACCCTTGAGTTCTCCCTGAATTACAGCTGATCTCCAGATTAGAGATCAGTTCCTCTGGAGAGAATGGCAGCTTCAGAAAGTGGACTCTGTGGCATCACATCTCTGATGAGCTCTGCGCGTGTGCAGGTTTGTGTGTGCAAAGTGCCATCAGGTCACAGCCAACTCAGGGCGACCCCAGCAAGGGGCTCTCAAGGCAAGTGATAAGCAGAGGTCGTCTGTCATTGCCTTCCTCCACAGTCTTCCTTGGAGGTCTCCCTTCCAAGTGCTGAACTCTGCTTAGCTTCTGAGCTTACAGCATGCTGCCTTCCTTCCTGCTGAGCTCCCAGATCTCTGCTCCCAGATCTCCAGGAATTTCCAAATATGAAGCTGGCAACCCTATTTTCAACCCTGGTTTAGGGATCCTGTGTGTGTATACACAAGTACATGGTTTGTGCAATATGTAGCAAAAAGGAGAGAGAGTCTTCTAAGTTATAAGACCAATAAGAGCCAATAGAAAAATTGAAAGAAAAAGCCCAGGTAAACAGCAATTTCAAGCAAAAATACTTCCAAGCAACCCTAGTGGTATAATAATGATATGCAGATTATGTCTCAGTTGTACCTAGTCCAACTGGAGCCCTCCTGTGGATGCACAGGAATGTCCCTAGGAGGGGGTGTTGCTGATTGTGACATGAACTTGCTGGCCACAGAGAGTGAGGTGTATGGTAAGAGGTTTTAGGAAGGCTGTCAGTTGGAACAATGTCCCTACGGGAGGAAGTAAGAAGAGCCTCAAAGAAGAAATGGACAGATGTAGGGAGCAAACTGGGGATGAGAAGGTGACAGCAGGGAGTTGCAGTGTGAAGATATGAAATGGAAAGGCAAAGGAGGGGTAGATGGCAGGGCAGGAAGACAGATGGGCGAGAGATTCAAATGATACATTGTTTTGTTCCTGAAGTGTGAGCATAGAGTCATCATGTCAATCTGGGTGGTTTTTTTGGGGGGTGGGGAGATCACTTGGGCTAAAGGATTGCAAGTTCCCACAGAAACCCAAATGCCTTATCATGAGATGGCATTTTATCCAACTTTGTTTCTTCCAAGGGTTGATTAAAGGTCTTTGTCTATGCTAAAATGGCCACGGGATAATAGAGGTTCAAGGGTAACAGTTCCATTGGATGACTGAATTCTAGTAAGTTTAATGATTATTTCTATTCACCTTGGCCATAGCATTCCATTTTTGGACAGAAAATTAGGATATAAGGGATTAAATGAATAAATAATGAACATGTAAAGATTAAATCCCAGAATGATAACAAACCAACCTGTTTTGGAGAGGAGATAAGACAAACTCTGGAAATCTTTCTTAAACACCCTACATTTGCCAATACTTCTCTTGCTGCCATCTGAATCTTATTTCTCCAGTATAGTCATCTGTGGCCTTCGCCAGCTTGGGAGTTCCATCAAACAGTTGGCCTTACATTAAAGTCTAATAAAGTGGGTTAGATCTAATGACTCTCTTCTGTGTAACCTTCATTTGCCAGAGAAAGTCCTTTTTGGTCAGTGGAAGTCTTAGTGGAAGGGAAGTAATCTGATCTAAGAGAATTCCCTTTTGAGGGATTAAAGATGACATCATGCTGTTAACTAGTGGGGGCGGGGGAGGGGAAGGAAAATGTTGCTGAATAGGGAGTAAGGGAAGAGATTAGCCCAGGAACATTAGAAGAGATTGGATTTATACCCTGCCCTTCACTACCCAAAGGAGTCTCAAAGCAATTTATTTATTTATTTATTTTATTCAATTTATACCCCGCCCTCCCCGCTACACGGGCTCAGGGCAGCTTACAAGGGCTTTCCCTTCCCCTCCCCACAACAGACACCCTGTGAGGTAGGTGTGGCCGAGAGAGCTCTCTTTGAGAATTGCCCTTGAGAGAACAGCTCTGAAAAAATTTATGAGTGACCCAGGATCACACCAGCAGCTGCATGTAGAGGAGTGGGGAATCAAACCTGGTTCTCCCAGATTAGAGTCAACGCTCTTAACCACTACACCAAACTGGCTCTCATTAGCCTCCATTTCATTTTATGTAAAACAATGTGGCCATTTCCAAATATTCTTTGTGCTGTTATGAGGACAATAAATTCTAACAGCTCGCTTCAAACATTGTATTGCATACGTTTTCTAATAAGTATTGCACACACACAGTATCACTTTCTGGTTAAATAAGCCATTTCAGTTTATCAAGGTGCAGAAACTTAAAAGGACAGAATGCCAGTTTGATATCGTGGAGATAGTGAGGGATTTCAGACAGACGATATAATCCGGAAGAGGAACGGTTCCTGGTCTGTCAGTTCAGACAGAACCGTTTTAGAACCGGTTCCCTACCGGAATATATTTGTAATTTCACACACCAACACTTCTGTCCCGTTTAGGAAACAGGGCTGAAGCGTTTTACCTGTCAACCGCTTCCAAGTAGTCTTCAGTTTCCTCTCCTGGTTCCGATGCGCTTTTCCCCGCTGTTTTTTGCCTGCGCAGGTGATCTCTGGCTTTTTTTTGAAACGTTTGCTTTATATCATTATAGCGCTATAATGGTATAATGCTAAAAAAAAGCCGGACATAGCCCGTGTGGGTGAAAAACGGCGGGGGAAAAGCGGGAAAAAGCAGTGCAGTCTGAAATGGCAAACCCCTTCAGATTCAGCTCTTTACTGGATGGGGAAAGCCATGTGTGAAATGGCAGCCCTATACCGGTTTACTCCATGACGGATCAAAAACGGCTTCAAAACGGGTTAAAAAGGGTAATGTGAAATTCCTGTGTTTGGAGACCTAGCTTCAAACTCCACTTCATCCATGAAGCCCACTGGGAGACCCTGGATCAGTCACTTTGTCTCAGCCCAACTTATCTCAAAAGGTCACTGTGAGAATAAAAGGGGAGGGGGAAGGCAAAGCCCCACAGTTTGATCCAAGATCTTTGGAATTGGGACAGAAAAAAGTTCAGTACTAATAAAAAATGTGTTCATTTTATTAGTCATATGTGTACCTGACACACAGTGTTTCCATTATTAACAGGGTGCTCAGCATTACACCCATCATATTGTTTGTCTTGAGGCAGATACAAACATTTTGCATCACTGCGAACAAATTATCTATATATCTAATCCTCAAGTTGCCCCCGTGCGTGCGGATACTTAAATCCGTGCACCGGGGGAACCTGGGGGGAGGGAGAGTTTTGGGCACACGTGGGGAGGTCCCGACGTCTGCACAAAAATCTTAAAAGTGTGAAAAACTTCCTGGGGGTCCTTAAATTTGCATGCGCGGGGAATGCTCTTGGAACGGGGGCTGGAGTTTGCGGCCTGCAGGAGGGGCGGCGCGTTCTTTCCCTCGCCCCCAGCCCACCTTGGCTTTCTGCGGGGCCTCGATCCTCTTCGCCGGCTTCCTCTCCTCTGTCGGCGTCGCCTCCCCCGTCCGGGCCGCAGCGTCCCCGGCCCTTCAGCCTCCTGATACGGTCGGCGGTCGGGAAAGGTGGGTGGGCGGGGCTGAGGCGGCGAGCGTGCAATCTGTTCCCGTGGAGGAAGAGTCGCCGCTGCCCCTGACTAGGCCGAGGGAGGAGGGCCGCGCCACGGTCGCCCGCTGGGTCTCCCTCCAACAGGGAAGGGGGGGAGGAGGAGGACGACGCGCATTCCCGTCAGCCGTCGCTACCGGGCTCCCCGGTTCAGCCCCGACCTCGGTGTGCAGTGTCTCCCCCCCACGCCGCTACTGGGCTCCCCGGTGTAGCCCCGACCTCGGCGTGCAGCGTTTTCCCCCCGCCGCCACTACCGGGCTCCCCGGTTCAGCCCCGATCTCGGCATGCAGTGTCTCCCCCCCCACCGCCGCTACCGGGCTGCCCAGTTCAGCCCCGACCATGGCGTGCAGTGTCCCCCCCGCGAGTATCGCGAGTCCGCCACTTGTACTCTATAAAACTCATACTGCCACTTTTCAAGGATCTTGCACACGTTCCATACAGCTTGCTAAAAGAATTTTTCAAGGTAAAAAAACAACTTGCTTTGCCTTCTAGACATTACAGCTGCTGCTACAATTTGTAAATGGAATGATTTGTTGGTCCACCTTTAAATCATCTGTTGAGCTAGCACAACATATTGCTCACGTGGGCTGCTCCACAAGGTATGCACGGAATGTTGAGCTGCCCCCCTGCTAAAGCGAAGGACAGATACTGAGAGCTGAATTACACATAGTCGCTACTAGTTAGCTTTCCCCCCAAAGGTTTTATTTGTTGATCCAAACGTAAATCACCCCCTCTCCCACCCTGATTTTTGATCACAGTGAAAATAATACAGGTGCTTACATGGTGCATGTGGGGAACCTCATGAATCATGCTCCAATAACATTTAGACTAGGGCTTTTTCGTTTGTAGCTCTGTCCTATTGGAACGAGCTTCCTGCCAAGATCAGGGCCCTGTGGGACTTGTCACAGTTCCACAGGGCCGTGAAAACAGAACTTTTTAGGCAGGCCTTCCGCTAGGAGCGATGTCCTACCAGCAGTGCCCTGTGCGAACTCCAATCCAACACAACCTAGCACGGTGCCACCGCTGAATGTGTCCCTAAACTGTATTTTTATCGCCATCGAATTAATGTTTTATATCGACTAGTCTGTGTTTTTAAATGATGTATTTTACTCTATTACTGTAAAATGTATACTGCTTATTAGTTTTTGGAAGCCGCCCTGAGCCGGCCTGGCGGGGAGGGCGGGGTAGAAGTGAAATAAATAAATAAGAGTGGCCTCCTTGGCCTGGTTTAAGGCAAAAATAAAACCACTGGGAGACCCAGTTATGGATTGTTACATCATGTGAAAACTGCCCCCTAACTGCTTAGCTCTAGGTTAGGGCAAAAGTGTCACACTCACAGATATTAAATCACATGAGGATTGCAAGTGTGATCTCAACCAAAAAAGACAAAAAATGATACATTCCTGCATCTAGTTGCATTTAATACAAGTTTAGTTATACTATTCTGAATTGGCTTTTTTGAGAGTTTCAGCCCACATAATAAAAAACAAACTTTAAAAGTGTTTTTGAATCTGTCTTTGAACAACTCTCACATTAGCCTATTAGTATTCTTATGAATGCCAAATAGATCTGTTAAAAACATATATTTTTGGTGGTGACAAAAGAAGATATTTCACATAGTAGGGTGACTATATCTCAAGTGAATCACCATGCCATCCAACTAGTCAACAAAAACACAGATCATATGAAAGAAATTTTTAATTTTTATTTTACATATTTGTACATAAAACTTTCAAGGTAACTCTTTCAACCCAACTGCATGTTAATAGCACATCTAAAAATGAATGCCAGGTAGTCAACATTCACAAAATGTTGAAAACTGATTAAAATATACATATTACTGAAAGCTACAACTTCACTATGAGGCAGGCATGTATGTTTTTTTCTTTTAACTTGTATAGCACCGTCAAATTACAATTTCATTTGTTTTAAAACTACGGTGAAACAATAAGTAGTAGTTAATGGTAAAATACTGTTTAACTTAAAAAAAAATCTAAAATAAACAAAAATAAAAAGTTCAACTACCCTCTCTTCTTCTTTCATGGTTTGCAATGTTTATAAGTACTGTACATTTTGTTCTACAATAAGATTATTGAACTGTCCAATATTTAGTGGCACAAGTAAAAAAAATAGCAAATAAATTAAAAAGCATGTAGGCCAATCACCGGACATAAAGCTTCAGACATTGGGAGCAATTCACCAAGCACTGTTGCTGCGCATCCACTGTTAGTTTCAAGGGGGGGCTCGTGCGGGGTTCCTGGTGCCTAGGAGATTGTGCCCGGAATCAATGACTAACACTGATTTCTTGTGCACCACCCGTGGAGCGTCAGCGTTTGTACAACCACAGAAGCAAAAAAAAGTTCTAGCTCTTTCTCTCGTCTGATGGCTTCTCATTCTATTTTGTCGGCATTTTCTCTGCCATGTGCTTCTGCTGACTCTCAGCGTGTCTGAAGAGAAATGGGGAAAGCTTAGTCATTAAAGACGAAACAAGAAATGATTCTTTTTTACATGCAATATTGAGAGGAAGCAGGAACAAATAACATCCAGTAAAGAAACTCAGTGTCTCTTCAGGTTAATTTAGTGTTACAATCCTTTTGCTGCAATTACCTAGCCAACTGAAATGATCCTATTAATCAGACCACTCTGGGCTACAATTCCAGCATGGGGAAAAATTAATCACAGTCTTCAGTAGTTTAAATTAAGATGAACGCTACAGGAATTTTAAGGAAATTGCTTGAGGAAATGCAACCGTAGAATGAAATAACATTCAAAGTAAATTTGTTTTCCATGGGTAAGGCGAAGACATGGACAGCCTAACTTCTTTTTTTTCCCCTGTGGAAACTGGACTCATTTCCCTTGAGTCAATTCAAGGATATGAAAAGGATATGACAAGAATTGCATCCTTTCATGTGGCTGTGAGATTTCAGACTGCTCCAGAACACAAACTGTTTTAAATATTTTAATGCCTTGATGTTTGCAGCCTTGGGAACTCTATGTAGGTGGAAAGGTGGCATATAAATGTTTTAAATAAATAAATAAAACAAACCTTCTTGGATTAATGAAATACCTTGCCAAAGAAGGTATCTGACAGGCTAATTAAATATTTAAACAATTTTATATCATTCAAAGTGCAGAGAGTCTTTTAATGTGATAATTTCTCTTACAAGGCATCATCAGCTGATTACAGACAGACAACCTTGATCCCAAGCTTCCTTATTACTGCAGTTCCTTTCATTTATCAGGTTCTCAGTTACTAAACAAAGTATCTTTACTAGACTGGCAAAGGAGAGAGGAATCATGTAACTGGCAGGATTACCAGTTTAGACAGGCCACTTACCATGTTCATATTGGTTTCTCTGTAATTTAATCATCAACGTGAAAGAACACCCAAGAAAACAAACATACAATTGTGCCATACATCGGCAAATTTAACAAGACCTGTCCAACCTCTGCATCTATGTAGTACATCCAAGACAACAGAAGGCACATGCCATTTTTGTTCTCTACAGTATAAACAAGTTTATGAAAGAGCCTTCCTTCTACCAGAACAACTTCTGCTCAAACAGACATCACGGAGGACTACCTCACTGGACAGAGAGGAAGGGGATGGGATGCCAGACAGAAAGACAGACATGTGATTGCATACATGTACAAGATAGCTGTTCCCTAGATTCTTTGAGAAGTGCGTTTGATCTGCGATCTCTTGGAAGATTCTACTTGGCTAAGAAGCAGAAGGAAGGCAACCAAGCTAAGTTCTCAGATGGGCTTGCGCTTGACTGAGGGTTTGTACTGGATCTGCAGACACCAACATTTCTTGATATTTACGAAGATGATGGAACGTGTGCATGATGGAGCTATGTTGTGCCAGTGCTCTCATGTGCTAGAACAGTTATAGGCATCTGGTAAATCTAGGTTGTATTATGTTCACTGGCTCCAAAATCTCACTCCTCCTCTTATGTCCATTTGTTAAGGCCTACTAATGCTAGCCATAGAAACCTTGCCCTGTGTTTGATCCCTGAGGCTCTTGCCCACTGAATCTGGTTGCATGCATCGGTGTCAACCTGCAAGATTTGGCTTTGTTTGCTGCAGTGAGCCCAAAGGCAAATCCATAGTGCTCGCATGTACATAACTGGCATGTACATAACTGGCATGTACATAACTGGCTTCGTTTTGGCAGTCAGTGCCCACTAACATGGTTGCACGCATCAGCCAACAGTCATGTATGTTTACAGACTAGATAAGGATGTTTTGCTTAACAGTGCCCAGATGGCATGCAAGTTTCTTGCAGTGAAGATATTCAGTTTCTTTCACTGTATATCTTTTTTTTTTAAGGGGGGGGAACTTGTCAACCCCAGGAGGAGCTATCATATAGACTGCACTACAAAAAGTTTTGTTTCAAACAATTTTTTAAAACTACATCTGCCATGTGTCTTTAGATCCAGACCATACCTACAGCCTCTGGCCCACCCTATCTCTGTTGTTAACTTTGTATTTTTATGATGAATTCTCTAACATATGAGACAGCATCATGTTTGTTTATTATCCTGCCTATTGACCATGAACATGCAGGATGAGTTATCAACTCTGGTTCTCCACTGTGTTTTCAAGCTGAAGATCAAATAAGTCTATTCAGCTGCCTGCAGTGAAAATTAAGGATGGGCACAAATCACATTTTTGTGGTTCAGTTCACAGCTGAACACGAACCGAACCACAAAATGATACATATTGGTTTGTGAGCCATTTAAAGCTCTTGATTTCTGGTTGCTGCCAAAAAACTGGGGAGCTCCCTACTGCTCAGTTGTTGTTTTTGTTTTTTTGTGAAGAGCCCTTCACTAACTGCCATGAACTACATTAAAATTCGTGGAAGTTCATGCTGGTTCTTTAGTTCGCAGACATTGCTTTGTGAACCACGAACGTGCCAAAATTCATGGCAAATTTTAGTTTGTGAGCTGGTTTGTGCCAATCCCTAATGCAAATATCCTGTGAACAAAGAGCACCTTTAAAAAAGACTCCTAACTTTCATGACAGATTCAGACCATTGTTCAGAAAAGTGCAAAGGGTAGGTGCATGCCAGTGATATTTTTAAATCACAAAGCTCCTCCCCCTTCAAATCTTTTGACGTGTTCTTTATAAAACTGTCCTATGAGGGTTTCAAAAATTTGTCATCTCCTGAAGTTACCATGGGCCTCAAAAACAAAGAGTGGGGGGAGAGAAGAGGAAAAAATATAAATAGGCTTGTTAAATATTGGGTAGCCAATGAAGCACTCCTACTCAAAGTGCCGATCACATCCATAGTCCCCCGTACTATAGGACAGGACAAAAAATTAGTAATGTAATGAAGTTTAATAATTTGCATAAAAATGGCATTTATATCGTGTAAGCAGACAAAGCAGAGGCTTGGATCCAGTGTTCCTGCGATTGTAAACTATTGTGTTCATGGAACGTAATCTTCCCTCCTCCCATGGCAGCCTGAAATGCTCCCCCAAATTCTGTTCCTGGGGGCCCCTTCTCCCCTGGAACAGGACTTCAGGAGACATGTTAAGCTGCTGGTAGGCGCAGGGGAAATTGTGCTATATAAGCACGATTAGCAGAAGCATAAGTGTGGATCCAAGCCACAGGTTGCATGTCCAGGCCATTTTCTACTTTGAAAGGCTTTAGCTTTTGTTCTCCAAAAGTCGCAAAGGTGGCAGATGTCCCATGGTGGGCAGCTGTAAGAAAGGAGATTTAGCATTTTTTTGGCTGCTATCTTATTACAGAACCTTCCCTAACCAGACAATCCGAGAAATGTGAAAGTTGTCTGGAACAGAGGGTGACAGAGGATTTATAGAAGGGGAGATACATAAGGGATGTACTGAATAAGGAAGGGTCTGGATTAAAGAGATCTGGAGAAGTGAGGTTTTACTGGATTTTACCTTGTCTGCAGCAATGGTGCTAAATTACCATGGTATTGATAGGGGGCCGCACTGTAAAAGAAATATTGCAGAAAAAAAAATATATAGTTTGGTATGTTTTTTTTAATTCTGATAGTCTCATCTCTGCCTGCAGCTGAAGAACACATTTCTTCCCCCCTAGGTTTATACACACTAGCACAAGATGAGAAGCATTCAAGTGAGATGTACAGCAAGAGCAAGAGTAATTAATTTCACACTGTTGTACGTCTAGACTGGTGGGTTAGGTAAGTGTAACATGAAATAGCGATAAGCAATCTCATCTACCCAACAGACCACGCCCATTTTCATTATACCTTCTACTTCCACAGTCTCAATTTTCCCCCATCAGGCTCTACCCTGTGGCATGAATAATGAAATAGCTTATGGTCAAGAAACATATATAGCCATTAGAGATAGACCTTGTTATTGGTCTTTATTCTTTAGCTCTTTTTTTAAAAGCTTCCCAAATCCTATTTACAGTTAACCTGGATGGATTTTGGCCATTGTGAGTCAAAGATCTTTTGTTCTATCTGTTGCCGGTCCAATTCGTAGGCCAGACTACATATTTAATGACAGGTTTTAAACATAGGGGCATGCAGTTAGTAGGTTATGCTGCCTACCCAGGGGAGTAAGGAGCAGAAAAGAGTTGAAAGATTATGCAGAAAAGCTATTTTTGGAACAGAACAGTTAGGAAGGCTAGAAAAAAAAGATGGCAGCCGTATTATAAAAGAGGCAAGCAAATGATTGGCGCAGAAAGGAAAATAGGTGGAATTCTAATTAAGATGGAGCCACCAGAAAGGCAGATGCACAAAGAAAGTTTCAGTATACGTCTTTAGCACCATTCTTTTTTTTTTTTTATCTCCCTTGACAAAGTCATCAAGTTTTAAGTGTCCAGATAGTAATAACTTCCCAAAATTAAAGGAAAGGCCAGATTACTGCCACAGGAAAACCCAGGTGTTGAATTTTAAACACAAAATGACCCAAGGAGCCATACATTGATTAACCATCTGAAAGGACAACGTAACCTGCAAAGAAATATTCTACCATCTGAATGTGCAGATTTTTTGGGGGGGGAGGGGGGCTGAGGACATAATCACCTAACAGCTGTAGGAAGAGAAAGTCAAATGGACAGAAAATGGCAGCCAATGCAGTGCCATGGAGGGCACAAGAGCCAGTGCTGCAATAGTGACTTTACCCAAGTGGGTATACTTGTGTGATTCAAGCTGGCATTTGGTAGTAAATAGTGTGATCTAGCTGCTGGTTGAGGATGTTTTTCACACCACAGATTCGGAGAGCCAGTTTCCCCCCATGCCATCATCAGCCAAAGGCCTTGAGACAGCCTAATCAGAAAACATTACCCACCTGGTCAAGTCTTCAATGTCTACCAGCATGGCATCCTGTTCTGTGTGCAATTCATCTCGAATAAGCAGCAGTTGCACAAGTTCTTCATTCAAGCCTGACACCAGAAAGGGGTGGGTGGGTAGGGAGAGATGATAAAAAATTTAATTTTCATTTAGTCATAGCCCCTACACAGTGACTAATCTGTAGAGAAATCCAACAACTTGTGCAAAGACAAAAATGAACACCTACATTTGGACTGAATATAGTTGGGGAGGCTGATAAAGTAATAGCTTGAGAACAGTGACTATTACTGTTAACAACAAACATCAATTAAAACATCAATATATGACTACTGTATGGCTCATCATGAGATAATCAACAATTAAAAGGCCTGACCTGCGGAAGCAAGCCATGTCCCACCTGGCACATCCTTACTTGCTGGAGGCAATGGAAAAATCTTCAGATCTAGATGTGTGATGTACCATGCTTGTCCTCGGTGGTGCTGGGGGAGCTCACTATCTGAGGTTTTCCAGAGGACAGAATGCTGCGTTTATTTTACTACCACAACAGCTGGCAATTGTGTGAGGGCATGCCACTACGTCATGCCCAATTCATGCCAGGAGAAAACAACAAGATGAGTATCTCTTCTCCTCTAATCAGAAGAGTTCCTGATTGTATCAGGATGACACAATAAAACATTACCTAAGCTTTTGCAGTTTTGCAGCACTGTAGCAGATATTTAAATTCTCTTTCATCTCAGTGGGGTCAACGGGTGCATATTATATGCCAGACAAAAAAAGTTAGGAACATGCATCCTTCATCTGTCTGTTTAAGAAGCAATTTGCAAATATATAACATGTTTTTCATGTTTTATAAGCCGGGGGATGTGTAAAGGTAAACCACCTGTGCCATATACTTGAGTGCCTTCCCGTGTTAATTTTGTGCTTGTTCACTGTAGACAGTTTAAAAACAATTCCAAAACATTTTGGAAAGAGTGGTTTTTCATTTTCCTACTTTCAGATAGTTATCCAATATGCGAGCTTCACATGCAAATGGAGAAGTTTTAACAGCACATTTCAGTAGTATCCAATCTCTTCTCCCTCCTTCCATCTGATCATGACAGCAGGGACATGATCCTAATGTCTAAGAGGGCCACTTTGCACCTACATTCGTTATTGTATGACAACTTAGTACCATGGACACAAGCAAACACTGAGCCCAGGCAGATAAAAATGTGCCTATATCCTAACTACAGTTAAGGAATTGGAAGTAGCCTGCAAAATGTCCTGTAACCCTCTCTTTCCTGCCTGCTAAACTGTGAATTCTCTCCGCAGACCAGATCAAAAGGATATGCAGTTAGCGTTAACCATGGGTTTGCTGCCATGCTGGCGTAAAACTCTTTGCAGGAGGTATGTGTAATCCCATAGGGTCAGCTCTTGAAAGCCTGAACCATGTTTAAGGGATTAGGAACACTGCATGTACTTAAGGCCCTGGCTTTGCTGTCAGTGTAACGCATAATGTACACACTGAGAAAAATTAATCTGACTGATTCCATGTCTATCCCAAGGTAAGGGTTAGATTGGACATAAAGGGGCATAAAGAGAGCAATCCCTTTTCCTTCCCCTCCCCACAACAGGCATCTTGAGAGGTAGGTGGGGCTGAGAGCTCTCTTTCAAGAACTGCCCTTGAGAGAACAGCTCTGAAAGAACTTATGACTGACCCAAGGTCACACCAGCAACTGTATGTGGAGGAGTGGGGAATCAAACCCGGCTCTCCAAGATTAGAGTCTGTGCTCCTAACCATTACTAGTGTAGTGGTTCCATTACTGGTGTAGTGGTTAAGCGTGGTGGACTCTAATGTGGAGAACTGGGTTTGATTCCCCACTCCTCCCCATGAAGCCTGCTGAGTGACCTTGGGCCCATCACAGTTCTCTCAGCCCCACCTACCTCACAAGGTGCCTGTAGTGGAGAGAGGAAGGGAAGGTGATTGTATGAGACTCCTTAGGGTACAGAAAAATTGGGTATAAAAACTAACTCTTCTTGTTCTTCTTCTTCTTCCTTCCCTTCCAGGGTCATTTCCAAAATGGGTCGGGGGGAGAGGAGGAGTGCCTGGAGTGAGGAGGGTTGCAGGAGGGTAAGGCAGGGCAAGTTCTGATGTGCTCAAACATATGACCTATAAACCATACCAAACTGGCTGCACAAATGATTGTGGATTAGATGATATCCACTTCCCCATCCCCAACTTTATCATCACTTTAGTTTGGTGGTTAAAAGCCCCAATCAGGAACTTGGGAAAGCTCAGGTTCAAATCCCCGCTTAGCCATGAAGCTCACCAGGCAAATTTGGGCCAGTCACTACCTCTCAGCCTCATGTACAGTATTGGGTTGTTGTGAGGACATGATGATGGAGAGGAGAACAATGAATGAGTTTCTTGAAGGAAGGGAGGAACACATTTTTAAAATCCAAGAATGCCTAAATGTACACTGAGGGAAGCACACAGGGTGCAGAACAAATATATAGCTCCTGTCTTGTCTCATTTGGCCCTAAAACTAAAGGCGGCGGGGGGGGGGGGGGGGGGAGAGCAGGATGCCACACGATTACAGCTTTCTTTGAACAGGAAGAAGTAATTTGACATTGACAATGTATGACAGCTGCTCCTTCTTATTTGAAAGGGTGTGGAAAGTATGAAATATAGAGTCAAGAAGCAATTTTTCTCCAGGCCAGTTTGGCTGGAGATCCTGGAGGTTTTTTTTTTTATATCTTCTGGGCATGGAACAGGGGTCACTGGGGGCGTGGGGGGTATTTGTGAGTTTCCTGCATTGTGCAGGGGGTTGGTCTAGATTACTCTGGAGGTTCCTTCCAAACTCTTATGATTGTATGATTCTAAGAAAAGCGGACCACACAAGCCACCCTGCTGGATCAGACCAATCTAGTCTGGTGGCTAACAAGATACCCAGGAAGCCCACAAACAGGTCAGAGAGGCCAAGGCCTTCCCTATGGTTGCCTCCCAGCTGCTGGCAATCAGAGGCCTAGGTAAAGGTAAAGGTTCCCTTGCTCGATAGCCAGTCGAATCCGACTCTAGGGTTGCGGTGCTCATCTCCGTTTCAAAGCCGAAGAGCCAGCGCTGTCCGAATACATTTCCATGGTCATGTGGCCTGCATGACTAAACACCAAGGTGCACGGAACGCTGTTACCTTCCCACTGAAGTGGTACCTATTTATCTACTTGCAATTTCTTGCTTTTGAACTGCTAGGTGGGCAGGAGCTGGAACTAGAGACAGGAGCTCACTCCGTCATGCGGCACACTCGGGTCTCGAACTGCTGAACTACCGACCTTCCACAGCCTGCAGTTCAGCGTCTTAACCACTTGAGCCACCGCAGCTCCTATCAGAGGCCTACTGCTTCCAAATAGGGCTGTCCCATTCAGCCATCATTGCTAACAGCCATGAATGGGCCTATCCTATAGGAACACTTTAAAATCTTTTTTGAACCTTCAAGTGGTTTTCAAAGCATGAAGTTGTTGGCCATTGCCTTCCTCTGCAAAGCAACCCTCGTCTTATTTGGTGGTCTCCCATCCAAGCACTAACCAGGGTTGACTCTGCTTAGCTTCTGAGCTCAGACAAGTTCAGGCTAGTCTGGGCTATTCAGGAAGCTGTGAACATATTGAGTGCCAGTGTGCTTTTAGTTGTGCGGTGCTTTCTTCAAAAATTAAAAGCTAAGCCAGTTCATGGTAGAATTGATTTCTAACTATTTTCTAGCAGCTTCACTGATTCTCTAACATCCCAGCAGCAATTGCAAAGCAGCAACCAGCACTAACAGACCTCAGGGAAGAATCATTCACATCTGGCCGAACACAACTCAACCGCTTCAGCAGACAGCCACTGGGAAGGCGGTCCAATTAATTAATAAGTGTACACTGATATGGACTATAGAGTGATCTGCTAGTATCTGGACCTTCCCCAGACTACAACTCATTAATTCACATTCCTGATGGCAATGAGGTTTCATTGTGAAAGCTCGAATGAAGCAAACTCCCAAAGACATATAATGCCTTGACCATGGCAAAAAATGAAATCACCTATTCGTGGATTTACAACTGGGGTCTGGTGGCACCTTAAAGACTAGAAACATTTATTCTGGCATAAGCCTTCATGAGTTAGAGCTCACTTAATCAGATGCATTGAAGTGTACGTCTCTAAGATCAATATTTTATATATACACACAATTGAGAGGACAGTTTAAAACAAGATCCATTAAAAAGAGTTCACTCAGAGCGGGTAAGAATTACAATCAATCTTTGATAGACAGAACAAATAAAATTTAAAATAAAACCTTGTGCAAGAGAAGCAGATAACAATAGGAGCTTGCAGAGAAACAGCCGAACTAACTGGTATCTGTAAGAGGCAGGGTATGCAAGGCAGGGACGATCTGATCTCCCCTTTATTTATGTTTCCTCTCTCCAGAAGCAAAATCATCCTGGTTACTTAGAGACGAAGACAAACAAACTACTCTGCGTGTTGCAAAATTTCTAGCAGCTGTTATCAAACCACATGGCAACTTCTGCAGTAGGAACCTTTAAATTCTTCCACGTTTTCCTGTGGAACGAGGTTTATTGTGGAATGAGGGTTTGCTGTTTATGACTCCAGTTGCAAAAACAGTAAAGACAATAAATAAGGCATGCAAGACACTAGCACCTATAGCAAGTGAGAAATCCCAGGTCCCTGTCAAGAGTTGGGGAGGGGGGACAGTCTTGAATATATTAAGGAATTCTATTTCAGCAGTTTTACATGGAATGCAGCAAGGAGAATGATTGAATCTCTTCTCCCTTATCTATATACAGGTCCTGTGTAGAGGAAGTAGGAGTGTAAAGTCCTACTTGTGTGGTCAGAACGTTCATCTCACACCAATGGATATAAGCCCCCCCCCCCCGACTTGGATCAGTATATCTCACAAAACTGAAGAGAATACTCATAGTTACGGACTAGTGTTGCAAAGGTAACTGAAAAGAGGAAGACACACGAAGGGCAACCTTCTTTGCAAATGGACATTAGGCTAAGCAGGTAGGGAACATCTCTGATGTAACACATGGAACTCAATAAGCACTGTTAAACAATTCTCCCTGTTTGTATCTTAATGAGAAATGCAAGGGTAAGGTGAGCCTCAACCTACTACTGAATTCTTGCAAAAGAAGCCTAATAGCATCTTGCTTAAATTCTTGCATAGGGAATTGTTTTTCTTCAGAGAATTCTCTTGGGATCCTTTCTCTGAAAGGATTTTTTCCACCCATGTTTGAAACCATGTGCTGGTATTGCTTTTCACAGGCATCTTTTCCTTCTTCATTTAAGTAGAGGCACCATACATAATGAAAGGAGAATATAACAGCAATGCAGAACTATTTTCCCACTTACTTTCTATCTGAGAATGTAGATCATTGACTATCACTTGCAGCTGCCCAATTGTCATATCTCTCAGGTCTGTAGGCTTTAAGCTTCTCTTCATCAAGCATTCACTTATATGAGGCATATGTGGCAGCTAAAGACAGAATTAAAAGCCTTTTAGGCCAGGGACACACATTTTACAAAAAACAAAATTTCTTTTGCACATTTTCTTAGTATTCCTTCTAATAGCAAACAATAGAGCCACTCACAGACAAACTAAGGGATTCCCCTAATACATAGAAAAAATAACTTTAAAAGTGACTGTGATGTAGTGGTTAGATTTATTAACTTATTGGGATTTATATCCCCCCCCCCCCCCCCAAGATTGTAGGACTAGGGACTGGAAAGACCTGGTGCTAGAAATCCCCATTCTGTCATGGAACTTGCTTGGTTACGATGGGCCAATCACTTTCAGCTTAACTTACCTCACCAGATGTTGTGAAGATAATGAATAGTGTCCTGAGCTTGTTGGATAAAGAGGTACTAAATAAATACAAACAGCCCTCCTCCCCTCCCCCCGCCACAAGCTCCAGCCTGATGAGGACTGAGGATTCTTGCTGCTCACCAGGATGCAAAGAATGTTGAGGGAAGTTGATATGGCTTGCCCCTAAGAGTATTCAAAGCTATTTATTTCTCTCTCCCTATACAACATACACATCCCTATAGGGACAGAATGAGCTCCTTCTGTTGCCCAAGCAATTGTGTAACAGTATATGAACAATAAGGCCTAAACGAGACATCAAGACTGGTGTGAGTTGGGTCAGGCTAGCCCTGACAAGAGTCTGACATTTTCAAAGTCAAATGTGACATCAGGGAATGGGACAGGGCCCAGTTCTGCGGCATGGGGGGAGTAGAAGCTTCAGCCTTCTTCCCCACGCTCTTTTCCTAAGCAGAAACATCCGGGGGGCGGTATTTGCCCCGCTGAGGAGGCTCCATATGCAGTATTCAGTTTCAATAGTTACTGGGAGAGGGGTATCCCAGTTTTTTTTTAATTCTCAACTAGCATTAATAATAACAACATAGATTTTATATACAAATGCATCAAACCAGATACCGTGTAGTTTTTTCATTCAACAAACCAATAGATATGTTTACCATAAACTGGTTCACACACACAAGAGAATGAATTGGAAATAAGGTGGCAGGGTCCCAAAGTGGTAAAATGGGTTATACCACTTCAGACTGTGGATGGTAGAATCCAGCTTCAAATGTTCCTTTTCACTACTGTATTAACCCCCCTCCAATCCAATAAAAAACTTGCACAGCAGTGAAAAACATTCAGTTTCCTTTCTTTGCTTGTTATTCCCATTTTCTATTTGCAAAGAATTTATTGCCAAAATATGATTCTCCACAACAATTTTTACTTATTTAGGTACAACACTTACAGCCGCCCTGAGCCTGCTACGGCGGGGAGGGTGGGATAAAAATTTAATAAAATAAATAATAAATATCCCGCCTTTCTGCCTTATCAGGGTAATCTGAAGCAATGCTCATCATACTGCCACCACATAAGCCGACAACTTCATTCCTTTGCATTTATGAACTGGGCTTAGGAATCTGTAATACACCAGGGTACCAAAATGGTATTTTATGTACAATCTAAGTCCAGTGAGGTAAGTGGGTTTAGAATGGTATAACTCTGTTCAGGACTCCACTAAGATCCAATCTACACATGCAAGAGATTCCTATGAGGGCAGCTCTTCCTGAACTGTATTGGTCTGGGCTACAAGTATAATGTCTCATATTTGCATGCCCTCCAATAACCAACACCCCCCCCTCCACGCACAGCAGAATCTAACTATACAATTTTTATACATTTTTTATTCCACAAAGGGCATAGAAATATTTTCAAAATTTCATTCTCATTATATTTACTTAAAAAAAAACTTTTATATACTACATCCTGAATTGTAAATATAACGAGAATATAATGAGAATGTTCTAATTTAGCTTCTGTATTAGTTTTAAACATTCTTATTATATTTATAATTCAGTATAACAATATGCCCACTTTTGTATGGAAATCAGTAGTTCCAAATGGGTGCAGATCTGGGGAAGTTTGGAAAGCACTGGCCTAATACAGGGTGAGAGAACCACCACACAGGTACCCTGGAAGGAGATGTCAAAAGGCATAATCAGAGACCATTGGCTTTCTAGAGCTCCCTGTTTTATTATAAGGAGGTTTTAAGAATCTGTTCAACAAATTCACAGAAAACAGCACTTTGCTGCTGCAGCAATCCTTGGACATGCTACTGTAAAACTTACTAATTATGTTTAAATATGTTTAATACAAGTTTAAGCATTGGTTTCTAAAAATTATTTCTATAGGTCAAGTGGAACCTCAATGCTTTCCAAAGTTACACAAAAGGAAGGGAATTACGGGAAGCTAGGTGACACTCAAAATGGAAATTTCTGGCAGGTGATACATTCTTTTAATGCAATACGTACAAGGTCAGCTACTGGAGATTTCTTCCTGTTTTGCTTTTCTACCTCTACTTGCATTTTGGCCATTGGTTTTGCCATTGCCAAGGCCATTTTGGCTTCAGCTTGAAGTTTCTTTTGCCTGGTAAGAAAGTCCATGTCATCTAGGGACTCCGACTCCTCTTCAGTAGTGTCTCTGTCAGAATAGGAAGAGCTCTGCTTGCTCTAGGAAAAGGACACAACATATGCACACATGTTAGCACTGATTTCTGATACATGGAGCAGGCTTATCCAGCTAAGAAGATACTCTCTCAGTTAGCCAGTTAAAATAAGCAACATTGCCACTACTATAAGCAAATTATACCAGTTTGGTGTAGTGGTTAAGTGCGCGGACTCTAATCTGGGAGAACCGGGTTTGATCCCCCACTCCTCCACTTGCACCTGGCTGGATGACCTTGGGCAAGGCATAACTCTGGCACAGCTGTTCTTGAAAAAGAGCAGTTTCTGTCAAGAGGTCTCTCAGCCCCACCTACCTCACAGGGTGTCTGTTGTGGGGAGGGGAAGGGAAAGGAGTTTGTAAGCCGCTTTGAGACACCTTTGGGTAGTGAAGGGCGGGGTATAAATCCAATCTCTTCTTCTCTTCTTCTTCTTCTGACCTGATTGGGTTCATAACCAAACCGGACATCCAATCTTGGCTGAATCAGAATATTTTAATGGCTCAATCCCCAGTTAGATCCTTGGCATTCCCAGTTAAAAGAATATCAGATAGCAAGACTGGAAAACACATCTGTCCTGAACTGCTGTTAATCCAAGTGGATGGACCTAGGTGAGACTACATCAACTTGACCTAGTTAAACTGTGTCAGCTTGTCTGTGTAAATGCTGTCAAGTTGCAGCTGACCTATGGCAACCGCATAGGGGTTTCATGGAATGATACATTCAGAGGTGATTTGCCATTGCCTTCTTCTGCATAGTGACCCTGGAACTCCTTGGTGGTCTCCCATCCAAATACTAACCAGGGCTGATACTGCTTAGCTTTCATGATCTGATAAGACCATGCTAGCTTGGGCCATCCAGGTTAGGGCCTAGTTAATTGGCCATGTCTAAAAGCCATCACTAGCCGCAGGATATTACTTTTGGGCTGGCTTGCACACAGGCCAGGGACACAGCTAGTCCACAAAGTGCAGTATGGGAATTAGCCTTGGAATCATGAATAGGGTTGCCAGCTCTGGGTTGGGAGATACCTGGAAATTTCAGGGCTGGAGCCTGGGGTTTGGGGAGGGACCTCAGCAGGGTATAATGCCATACAGCTCACCCTCCAAAGCAGCCATTTTCTCCAGGAGAACTGAGCTCTGTTGTAATTCTGGGAGATCTCCAGCTCTCCCAGCTAATTGGTTACAGTAAACACCTGGAGGTTGGCAACCCTTTTCCTGAACAATCTATCAACACACACAGAAGTGGAGAAGAAATGGGGAAGAGCTATTCTGCAAAGCCTGCAGTAGCTAAGTAACATCTAGCTGACTTTCCCCCTCTCTGGCTCCACAGATATTTAAGGCATGGCAGAGGCATTTTCTGGAAGGGGAAGAAATGTGTAGAAGCCTGTCAACTGGCTGGTAGCAACTGGATAACATCCAGCTGACTTTGTTTGCCTCGTACTCCACAGGTATCCAAAGGCCTGGGTGTGCCCAGAGGTGCAAGCCCCTTGGGCTTGAGCCAAAGGAAAGAGGGTCACAGGCTTGAGTTGGCAGATTGTTCATTTAGGAGAGAGAGGGGAAGACCTGCTCTGCACTCACAACCCTGTTCCCCCCTTCTCTTGTCTATTTCTGTAATTTTTCTGTATTGTAAGCTGCTTTGGGTTCCCCTGGGGGACAAAAGTGGGATACAAACAAACAAAAAAGCTTAATGGGAACTGTGACCTATGCTTTTCATTACAGGCTGTAAGTAACCTTTAATAAACTAACAAACTTGGCAAAGAAAGCTTGAAAATGATGGAACATCAGCTAAATTGTCTGCCATTTGGAAAACTGATGGCTCCCTTACCTCCCCAGTTCTGACCTTCTCCAGAGCTACAGTCCTTCTGTAAGATTGCAACACAAACTCACCATGGGGGACAAAGGAGTATCCAGACTTGTTTCAGTCTTGCTGTCATCTGCATCACTGTCTTTATCACTGCCACTGTCATTTACAAAACAAATTTGCAAATTCATCCCACTTTGTAACCTTAAAAAAAGAGAGAGAAGAGGCAGATATAATAAGGGATGACATTACTAAGCACAGCTTGTTTCTCATGCCTGAGCATTCTCCTTGCTCCTTCCTCCCTGTATGGTGCATGACTAAGGAATCACACTCTGAATGTACTTATGCAGGTGATTGGGTGAAACAAGCTGAGTCCAAGCCCGTCACAGCAAAGTGAAGTCAAGTGCGATGGCTGAACACAGACATGGTAATTCTTTCTCCACATTAGCTCCACAAAGATACAAGATATACTAATTGTTGTAAAAGTATTGTAGAGCTACCTGTTCCAGCCAGGATTATTTATGGTCTTTAAGGCAGCCAACTAGCTTAACCTTCTAGTGCTATTGCCAACCTAACTTAGAGAAGTCATGTAGGAAACCTACAAGTAATTAGGGCAATTTCCCCCCAATAAAATTAAATAGAAAAAAGAATCAAGAAGTTTTACACATATAGGGGCAGATCAAGGTGGGTAGCCGTGTTGGTCTGAAGCAATAGAACAAAGTTAAAGTCCAATAGCACCTTTAAGACCTTGAATAAAACTTTGTTGGTCTTAAAGGTGCCATTGGATTCTAACTTTATTACATTTAGGGGCAGTTATTACTGCAGCACGTAGATTAAACAAGGGAAGGGAAATTTTAAATAAGAAAGGAGTAAATTATATATATTTAACCATCAAAACGGGGAAAAATACGAAGAAACACTTCAACAGCACATTTTCTTTGTTTTTTGAAGCTCTTTACACGTGAACGTCCTCATCTCACCCTGTTTCTCAAGCCACATTGCTTTCTTGCAAGTCCCATCACCAGATACCAAATTTACAGCAATGCTTTTGCTGATTATCTCCGATGTCACATTCCCCCAAGCTTTCCCAGTTCTTCGTAACCCCCCCCCACACACACACCCCCTGATTCTCACTATTGTTTTGTCAACACAACTGCACCCATGTTCACTTTTGGTCTGCCTACACAAGACAGAAACCCTAGACAGAATGAAAATATTGTTAACCGCATAAAGAACAGTAATATTGGTGGTGTGAAACAGAATGGTTGCCAAGTGAAGATGGCAATTGTACATCCTGCCTGCCGTTTAATCCAAAAGTGGTTGTTTAAAATGGCAGAATGTAAAAGCAGAATGGGGGGGGGAGTACAACCCAAAATTCAGTGTGAAACAAATTCACTAGTCAGCAGCATAAGGATGCTCTGCGTTGGCACCAACATTCTGGTTAAATAAAAATTTCACCAGCTCTCTTATACAGTAATGCCTCCTCTAAAGCTGTGCTTATGTTTCTGAAAACAGCATGCCACTTGAAACCGGTATCCATAATACTGGTTCTAATTTGGGTTGCCAACATCCAGGCGGGACCTAGAGATCTCTTGGAATTACAACTGATCTCCAATGTACAGAGATTAGTTCTCCTGAAGAAAATGGCTCCTTTGGAGGTCAGACTCTATGGCAATATATCCTGCTGAGGTCCCTCTCCTACCCAAACCCGGGTTCCCCGGGCTCCACCCCCAAAATCTCCAGGCATTTTCCCAACCCAGAGTTGGCAACCCTTGTAATGGGGAATGTGTCCACAGGATTGTCATTCCTTACATATGAGTGATCTATGAGGTGGCAACTGGAAGAAGAAACACCAGCTGACTGCTTGTCAGACTCCTATGGTGAAAGGTCCTGGGAAGCCTGTCTGGGCTGCCTTCCACGTGAAGGCCTCCTCCTGGGACAGCCCCGCAGGCCCTACTGAGGCCCTGTTCCTCAATCATGCAGGTCTTTTATAGATCTCTGAGGCAGATGAGAGGAAGCTCTCTGCTGTCCCTTTTGGCCTAGCTGTATTTACTTCTAGTTGGGCCGATTATGCAGGAGCACTGCTGCCTAGCCCCCCACATTTTAAAAAAAAGTTATACCCAGGACAAATGGTGCTGTAACAAAACAACTTTATAGAAACAGATGGGAAGTATCCTAAATACTGTGGGTATTTAGGATATTTCTACACTGCCTTTCGACAAAATGATCCTGAAGCAGTTTTAAGAGTAGCAAAAACAGACAGTTTATTACCACTGAGAATCCCGTTCTTGCCCTTCTTATTACAGATGGCAGGAAGTGGCTGAAGCAAGAAGAGAGAAAGAAACGAGGATCCTTTAATATTGCCTTCTTCATGTCCGAAGAGGCTGTACAACCATTGGTTGCATTGTTTCTCCTAAAGGGTCTTCTTAGGAGATTTCTGAGGGGAGTGTTGGACTAGCAACAAACAGTCTGAAGAGATATTATTCTGTCTCCAACTGTTCTATGAAGAAGCTGTAACGTTCACCGCATTCTATGAAAACAAGCAAGGGACTGGAGGAGGAGAAGATTGGATTTATACCCCGCCCTTCACGCGGAGTCTCAGAATGGCTTACAATCCCCTTTCCCTTCCCCTCCCCACAACAGACACCCTGTGAGGTAGGCAGGGCTGAGAGAGCTCTTTCAAGGACTGCCCTTGAGAGCTTTGACAGAACTATGGCTTGCCCAGATCATAATATGCAGCTGCAAGTGGAGGAGTGGGGGATCAAACCTGGTTCTCCCAGATTAGAGTCCACGCACTTAACCACTACACCAAACTGACTGCGAGGACTTGGTTGGGGGAGGATCTCCTTTCTCATCCACTATTTCCTCTTTCCC
>NW_015163604.1:887392-893498 GCF_001447785.1 Gekko japonicus | reverse complement strand
CTTCTTTCCCTTCCCTGGCAGCCCCACATTGCTTACTTCCTTTCCTCCTTCCTTTTTACATTCTTACCCACCACCCAGCATAGTTTTATCTGCTTCTCTCTCTTCAGCTTTTCCATCTGCACTCCTCCAGGCAGCCTCTGTCTGGGAAAACTACGACCTTGGTGCACAGTGAATTGTGAGGTGCACAATTCTAGAATTCATAGGCTTTTAAGGCAGTGAAAGAAGGAAAAAAGGGGGCTGCTCTGGTGAGAATAAAATTAGATGGCAATCCTAAAAATGTGAGGAATCACCTCAGTACGTTCCTTGTGAGAAAGAAGACAGGCCTCCCCATATCTTAAAACTTGCTATGCCTTTACAATCTGTTCTTGAGATAATTATGTGATACTGAAGTTAATAGTTCAGAAAGAGCTCTTGGTAAAGCATTTATTTTTTTAAAAAAGGTCTAGGTTTCAAAGTGATTCTGCTGGACTCCTAGATCAGTTGACAGAAAAGTTATCTTTAAACATATTTTTAATTCCTCTTAAAAGGTGCTTAAAGATAACCTTTCAGTGTTTGCTGCTACATGCATGCCTCCCACTCTGCCATTGGTGAAATAAGACAGTTTTTTATAGTTTGGTGTTGCAGGAATATTATCTTTTTCTTTTCTTTGCCAACTCCTAGACCCAGAATACCAACTAACTTCATTTAAATCACAACCTGTAAGGCTCATTTTAAAAAAACTTTGTGCAGGCTTATGATGCCACTTTAATCACCGCCGTATAGACAGTAAATTTATTATATTATTTGATGCTAGAGCTGTGTTAAATTCTGCATATTATAAGAGTTCTGTTCAGCAAAGTCTAGTCAATAATGCAGTTAATAACTTTTATATCCTTTTGTTGCACAAAATAGTCACCAGTTTCAAAGGGGCTTTCTTTACACCAAGCAGAAATATTTCATCAGATATATATAATTGCCCTAACATGTTGGCACTTTCCATCAGCCACTGGCCCATCAACTGCCAATGAAGAGTACTCACGTGCCATGGGCTGGGTCCTGGGTCCAGTCCTCTTCCCCACCCACTGCCTCCTCAGCCACTGTTCCCTGTCAGAATAAACTGCCAAAACAGGTATCTCTCCTGATGAAGACACTTCTGCTTGGCTCCTGTGGGACTAATTTTTCCCTCAGTGGCTGTTGCTAGGCAACCAAGCTTGGTTCTGTCAGTAAAAAGGCAAAGCCAGGAGGCCTTTTCTAGGCCTTGGTGGGGAACTCGTTCTGACTAGGGTTGCCAACTCCAGGTTGGGAAATTCCTGGAGATTTTGTGGTGGTTTGGGAGGGGAGCCAGGGCTTGGGGAGGGGAGAGGCCTCAGCTGAATAGAATGCTATAGACTCCACCCTCCAAACCAGCTGTTTCCTCCTGGGGAACCACTGATGCCATTCTCCAGGTGAGAAAACTTTACGTTTGCTAGGTAGTGGTGGTGGTGGGGGAGAGATGGAAACCTGAAGTCAGAAGGGTAGATAAAGGTAGGTTGATGGTTGGCTGGGAAGGAGATAGGGTTGCCAACTCTAGGTTGGGAAATTCCTGGAGATTTGAGCGGTGGAGCCTGGAGAAGGTGGGGTTTGAGGAGGGTTGGGACCTCAGACAGGTACAATGCCATAGACCCCACCCTCCAAACCAGCCATTTCCTCCTGGGAAACAAATTGTTTCCAATCTCCAGGGGAAGGCTGGAGATCACTCAGAATTACAACTGTTCTTCAGATGGCAGAGATCAGTTCCCCTGGAGAAAACAGTAAGCTCTGTGTCATTATACCTTGCTGAGGTCACTACAACAAATTGACACTAAGTGCCCAAGGCCAGGGCAGCCACCCAGAGCTCGTTGTATTTACTTCCACAATGGGCCATATTCCTAGTAAGTCCATAAGGCCTATTGACACAATTTCCAAAATATCTTATTTCACAGATGTTTGTGGGGTAAGGATCCCTAGATTTTGAAAAATTAGAAGAAAATGATCATTTAAAATTCTTTCTCAACAGGGAAAATTAAAAAAAATTAATTCAAGTCCCTAGAAATCAAACAAATCAGGTCCCATTTGTGTCAGAAGAAAGGCGGGGTATGTATATGTTCTAACTAAACAAATAAAAATCTGCCACCTAATTTAACAGACATTCCTTAAAAAAAAACAGCAACAATGTTTGACAATAAGGAAAATGTGCGCCTCATGGCTGCTATGGAGCAACTTCAGCTTTTCAGACCGAAACAACTTGGCAGTCATTCAAGAGCTGAATTCCTCCTCTTCATTCAAATTCCCTGGAGATCTCCCCCCCTTCCCCATGTGTCAATCAAGAGCCTTAGACAGAACACATGTAATAAATCTGTTCACACACCCTCTCTTCAACCCTTACCACAATTACATGCACATGCTCCTTACCACACAAGCCTTTCCATATAATTACATTGTTTTATTGACAACCTTCCTCTCCTCTCCCCCATTGATAACATTTTTAAAAAACTAAAAGCTTTGGGAGCAGAGGAACATGTTCTCTTTATATATATACCGTGTTTCCCCGAAAATAAGACACTGTCTTATATTTATTTTTTCCCAAGAAGACACACTAGAGCTTATACCACAAATGCATAGAAATCCTGCTAGGGCTTATTTTTGGGGTAGGTCTTATTTTCAGGGAAACAGGGTATATACACACACACATTGTGTCTATATTTGGCACTATAGAAACCTCACAACAAAAACAATTTGAATTGTGTTGTCTCTCAGAAGAATGGACTGTCATCGTTTTAGGAGCTCTTCAATTAATGGCAGCCAGCCCACAAAGATTAACAAGAAGGATCACTGTAGTTTGATTATTCTGAGGTATGAAGTTGTGTTTGTGGAACATGGACCAGGTTTAGTATCATTTTGTTTTATCTGTTAAATAATTAAACTCTGTGGGGCTCAGCCAATTAAGCCACACAAAGGGTTGCCATTTGCTTGGTGGGGGTGGGGGATCCCCCGATTTTGCAGGCTCTTGCCTGCCACTGGCCAAAGGTTTTGGTTTTCTTGTGTGCATTTAACCTCAGGGACCCAGGAGTTTGAGCACTGCTTGCTAGTTTGTGAGGCAGTGGCTCAGAAGGACCCAGGCTTGGTTCCTTGACAGTGGGAGTTTTAAATTTCAACCCTTCTGCGCAACAAACTGAAAAAAGACCATAAATGGATGAGTTGGAAGGATTCTAGAAAAGGTATCCGGCAAAAATTTTAGAACAAGAATAAAAATACCTAGCAGTCCAGTATTCAAAACATTTACTGTACCCTGTCTTAGTAATCGTTCTCGTTCTCTCTCATGCTTTTATCCCAGCTTTTCCCCAAGGAGCTCAGGACAGCAAACATGGTTCACCTTTCCCATTTTACCCTCCCACCAACTCTGAAATGGACTGACTGGCCCAGGGTTATCCAGTGAGCTTCAACAGCCAAGTAGATATTTGAACCCAGATCAACAAACTGATACTCCAGGAGTTTAAACACTACATAACAACTGGCTCTCAAAGACCCGACTGCAACAACTCAGTAAGATAGGTCAATGTTAATATTGTCATGGTGCTGATTGGGAGCAGAAGCTTAGAGAAACTTGGCCTAAAGCCAGGCAGAGTGAGCTCATGGTAATTATGAGAGTTGAATCATGCATACATGGAACTGCCTTATACTGAATCAGACCATTGGTCCATCAAGTCACTACTGCCTACTCAGACTGGCAGCAGCTCTCCAGGGGCTCAGGGCAGAGGTCCTTCACATCACCTACCACCTTATCCTTTTACCTGGAGATGCTAGGACCTTCTGCAAGCCAAGAAGATGCTCTACCACTGAGCCTTAGCCCTTCCCTCCCTGGCCTTCGTAGTTTATGGGTCAGTCTCACTGCTGTTATGCCAAATTAGTCAGAATCACATGAAAGCTTTCCACGAACTGCCTGAGGCTGAAGGCAAGGTCTTTGGGTTTGTTTAATTAACAGTGTGGTAGAAACATTTACTGTTACACGTGCATAATTTAATTTTTTAAAACAACCCCGATCTCAGTCACGAGGTGGTTTCACAGCAGTTTTCCCAACTTCAGACATCCATTTATCGTAAGTCAGATTGTGTAGTATAATGAAAACTAGATAAACATGACAGAATTAATATCTAACTATTGTGTTGCTGTTTGCTCATATGGACAGCACCTGCTAAGATGCCATTAGGTTGCATGCAAGCCAGCATATTTCTGGAGTTACTTCGATGACCGCTTTCTATCCGTCTCCCTTGTGCAAGAACAATTCTTCCATGAAGGTGTTTATTATTGTTGTGGCGGTGTTATACTTCTGGCCATCTGGACTTCTGCTCAGCCATCTCCCTTGACAAAAATCCTAAACTGTGTAATGTCAAACCATAAAAATGCTAACTGTGATTTATAGCCAATGAGACTTGGTAGACACACAGAAGCGTCTGTTTTTCCCCATGCAGATATGGGAAATATCCACAAGGTAACAACAATTTACAGGAAAATTGCCCCTAATTTGTTATTTCATTAAGAATTTGAAATATGAGGGCAAACAAAACCTATCATCAGACAGACAAGACGTGTTAACTAATAAACACAGGCTTTGATTCATGCAATTTCTTGCTGGATCCCCCACCCCCACCCCAGCCTCCCAAGAGGTTTAATCTTATATCACTCTTCAGTGGAAATGGACAGTAAAATATTATTTTCCATTTACTTTAATGGTTCTTTGGATGCATTATTAATATGCAATATATAATGAATAATTGCATGCTTACATTTTTATGCCATGTCTTTCTCTGTTGCACAAGGTTTTCAGGGCTGTTTTAGGCCTAAAGCATAAATTATGGCTGCCCAGGGAAGGGTTTGATAGCATTCTTGTTCTCCTTTGCTCTTTGTAAAGGGAAGTAAGTTTGCTCCTTTGTATGGCTCAAAAGCACCATTCCCTATCACACATGCCACAGCTAAAATCAAGCAGATTTCAACTAGAGAGCAAGTTGTTCTAAGTAAAGTGAAGTCTGCAATTCTATGGCCCCGGTCACACGGGCAGGAAACTGCAGAGGAGAAGCGTGGCTGTTTGCCCTGGGGCAAACTACTGCGCAGTTACGTGATCAGACCTCCTGTGGAGGTCCTGTGGAGGTACCGTGGAGGTTCCATGGCAAGGGAGAGGTGCCGATCACAGGACAAGCCGGCGCACAACGAAGAAGCACGCGCCGCGGCAAACTGTTTTTTATTTTTGTGTACATGACAAATGCGCATGCTCCGTTGGGTGCACATGTGCATCCACAGAGACTTGGACAAAAAAAACACACCTTATTTGCAAGGGGACATGGGCGGGCGCCGGATGCCACCGGAAACGTGATCAGACGCCCGCCCTTGCTCCGCAGTTTCCGGAAACTAGTACCTCCAAGGTACTAGTTTTTTGCCACGCAGTTTCGGCTGGAAGCCTCGGTTGAGCCACGGGAGTGCTACGCTTCCCAGATGTGCTGGTGAGATCGCGCCCGGAAACTCCGGCTGTTTTCCGTCTCACTTGTGTGGCTTCTGTTACGTGTGACCGCAGCCTTTGATAACTTTCTGGGGAGTAAGCCTCATGGGATGCAGAACTTACTTTTGAACAATCATCTTGGATGTACCCAGTGAGACCTGAGAAAGCCACCACTACCCCGCCTTCCTTCTGGCCTTCCTTCTGATCATCTTGTGAAGAATCCTGAAGCTCAAAAGGAAGTGCAAGTACATAAATAGGACTTTTGTTTTGACCATGGCTGGGACAGGACAGTCACATTTGAGCCTGGCTGAAGCATACCCTAGTTTTGGCGTTCCTGTGCATGGTGAACAAGAAAAACAGCATAAAGCTGTCACAGTATCCTACAACAAGGAAGAACATATTCAGGAATTCTGAGCCAGTACCTTTGCAGGGTACCTATGAAATGGTCCAGACTTCAGGGAGGAATCAGGCACTTCCACCCCTCCTGTTGAGCTGGGTATGGTCCTAGTGTCAATTTGACTGAAGTACCATGTTTCCTGCCCCACCACCAGGAACCTGCACCATATGGCAAGCAGGATTGCTAAGCTGTCCCAGCACTAAGGACTTCATGGTGGTGTG
>NW_015163604.1:880609-887331 GCF_001447785.1 Gekko japonicus | reverse complement strand
TAATATCTACATATGTACAAGTGGCAATCCAAGGAATTCTTTCATGTGAATAAGCCTCATGGAAGAAAATGGGTCTTACTTCTGAGAAGACCTCCTTAGGATTGTTCCTACTGCAGCATTATTTATCTATTTATTTATTGGGATTTTTACCCCGCCCTCCCCGCAAAGCGAGCTCAGGGCGGCTTACAAGGGGCAAAGCCCATATAAAACAAGGTAAAAGCAATAAAAACATTAATAACAATCTCAACAACAATAATACTCAATTAAAACAAGATGGTCCCCGGATGTATGCCATGATGGTAAACAGACAGTTCTCCGGAGATGATGTTGTCTTATAGCCGATCCCAAGCAAGTAAGTCCGGTGGTATTGTAGTAGAGATGGGACTATATAGATTTTTCTCTTTTTGATTATTCATATTTCTCTGGTTTTTATAGGTTTATTATAGATTTAACATGTATATTGGAAGATAATGAAGGCCTGGTATATAGGAGGCCTTCTTTGTGGGTCAGGGTATTTTTCCAGTTGAGGTTAACAGACAAGACAATAACATTCTTTTGGCACAAAAGAAGGTAGAAGGTTCATGGTTCTAATTGTTTAGGTTATAACTTCATAGTGTCTGGGTCAAAAGGATCTTTTACTTGATAGAGAAAAATACTTTTGTTTGGGTGAGAACAAGCTTAAGCCGATATGACTTAGGTCAGGTTAGGTAAATATGTGACGCTATTGCATAGACACACCTTTCTTTACTTTGACCAATAAGGAGATTTTTATGTAAATGTTGTTTAAGTTTTTGTAACCAATTATGCCTTCTGAATATTATTCTCATGATGATATGATGATGTCATTTTAAGTATTTAACTTAATGTATTTCCTGATTGGACTCAGAAAGCAGTCAACTTTGATGGGTCCTTTGGCCTGTTTTCCGTATTTCATTGCAATAAAATACAAGAACTTCCTCCTCATCTTGACTTCAGTCTTCTATTTTTGACTGGATATTAATTTGTATATCAGTATCAGTCACACAAAAATTGTGGTAGATCTTCCCAGGCCATCCTTAACTCCGATGTTGTCCACATCATTGGTGGCGGTAGTAGTGGCAGCCCCTATGTGAAAGCCTGGCAGAAGAGTTCCGTCTTACAGGACCTGCGGAAGTGCATAAGGTCCCGCAGGGCCCTGATCTCCTCCGGGAGCTCATTCCACCAGGTAGGGGCCGCCACTGAAAAGGACCTGGCCCTAGTCATGGCGAACCTTGCCTCCCAGGGGCCTGGAACCACCAGGCAATGTTGTGCCCCGGACTGAAGTGCTCTTGGGGGTATATGTGGGGGAAGGCGGTCCCTCAGGTAAGTCGGACCCTGGCCATATAGGGCTTTAAAGGTAAGAACCAGCACTCTGAAACGGATTCGGTATGCTATTGGCAGCCAGTGTAGTGCTTTCAGCCCAGGCTGGATGCGCTCCCATTTGGGGAAACCCATCATCAGCCTGGCAGCCGCATTCTGCACTAGCTGCAGCTTCCAGATCTGCACCAAAAGCAGCCCCATGTAGAGAGCGTTACAGTAGTCTAACCTCAAGGTGACCGTCGCATGGATCACTGTAGCCAGGTCATCGCGGCTGAGGAAGGGAACCAACTGCCGAGTCAGCCTAAGATGATAAAATGCCGATCTGGCAGTGGCTACCATCTGGGCCTCCATAGTTAAGGAGGGATCCAGGAGCACTCCCAAACTCCTAACCTCTGATGCTGGCACCAACGGCGCCCCATCGAAGGTCGGGAGAGGGAGCCCCAACCCCGGTCTACTCCGACTCAGGCACACGATCTCCGTATTCGCTGGGTTTAGTTTCAGCCAGCTCAGCCTGAGCCACCCAGGCACGGCCTGTAACGCCCGGTTCAGATCTTCTGGGTCGGAGCTCGACCGGCCGCCCAATATCAGCTAGAGCTGGGTGTCATCAGCATATTGATGGCAACCCAGCCCAAACCTCCTGGCAATCTGGGCGAGGGGGGCGCATGTAGATGTTAAACAGCATCGGGGAAAGCACTGACCCCTGAGGCACATCACATTCAAGTGGGTGCCTCCGGGACTGCTGTTCCCCTATCGCCACCCTCTGTCCCCGACCTTGGAGAAAAGAGGCAAGCCATTGAAGAGTGAGCCCCTGTATCCCCACATCGGTGAGGTGGTGGGTCAGCAACTGGTGGTCGATCGTGTCAAACATGGCCGACAGATCTAACAACAACAGTGCCGCCACACCGCCTCGATCCAGATGCCTCCGAAGGTCGTCAGTAAGGGCAACCAGCACTGTCCCGTGACCTGGGTGAAAGCCGGACTGGAATGGATCAACAACAGAAGCGTCATCCAGAAAGCTCTGAAGCAAACATGGCCGACAGATCTAACAACAACAGTGCCGCCACACCGCCTCGATCCAGATGCCTCCGAAGGTCGTCAGTAAGGGCAACCAGCACTGTCCCGTGACCTGGGTGAAAGCCGGACTGGAATGGATCAACAACAGAAGCGTCATCCAGAAAGCTCTGAAGCTGTGTCGCCACCGCCCTCTCAATCAATTTGCCCAAGATAGTTGTGATCAGGAGTCATTTTGTAGAAAAAGAGATGCAGGAGCTCATTAGCATAACTTATTTGCATATGCCACACCCCCTGACATCACCGGAAGTGTGTCAGAAGGCAACACCCACCACTCAGGTTCCACTGGGCTCTTTTGGATTGCTAGCTATGGGGGGACACACACGCAGATCTGCCCTCACAGAGGAGGGAGAGCTTGTACCTGAATTGGCAGGCGGAGGCAGAAGGGAGATGCAGTGGGAGAAACTGCGAGTGATGAAAGGACTAAAATATGCTCCTTTAAACCCTGAATACTCGAACACTAAAAGATGAATATTAATTTAGAGGCAAATGCAAATGAAGACCTTGTGCAGTTCCTCAAACTTCAGAGGAGACTATGGGTTGAAATAAGGGCTGGGGTGAATCAGAAATGTAAATAAGAAACAAACAAATACATTCTCATAGCCTCCAAAATGCCATGCACCATTCTCTCTGTAAACTTAACAGTCCACCTCTAATTATCTTTTCTCACATGAGCTTATAGTGCCAGCATGTGGAGGGATCTCACTTCAATTCGGTGAATCTCCCCTGCTATGAGGCAGATACAAGTGCAGTCCAGGCAACAGAAGGTCTATGCATAGAAATCTCATACCCACATCAACCCTACTGTATTTTATACTAAAGGAAGAGGGAAGAAAGAGCTCTAGCTAGTACTCTGTGGGTTCTTTTGCATGTGAAAATAGCAATGTCATGTGGGGAAGAATGGAGCTCTCATTTTGGATTGGGAAATGTAGTGATATATATGGGGTTCAGCCACAAATGGGAATCCTGCTTAACATTTTATGACTATATCAGTGGAAAACCATTTTTTTAAAAAAGTTCTGTTGGAAGAAGCAGTTCGAAGAAGCCATCACTTTGCAGTATCAGGAAACTGCTGAAAAGCAGGGCGGGGAGAACCAAAGCATCTTTTCCAGCTAATCCTACCTGTTCTGTAATGCACTGACTTGTTTACCTTTTGCAAAGATCTCATGTGACAAACCAGATTTGAAATGGAATGATTTGAAGTGGCTCAAGGAGGAGGGCAGGGACAGAGGGTGGGGTGCTGGGGTAGCGGCGGGGAGAAGGCTGAAAGGGGGAAGAAGCCGGGGCTGACCAATTAGAAAATGAGAGCCTTCAAAGAGGCCAGGTGCCTGGAACAGCACACTCTTCTCTTCCCGCGCTGTTACAGGCGCGCGAGTTGGGTGGTGTCTCCGCTGCCTGTCCCATTTCATTTGTTGCTTCATTCTCCCCAGCTTGTCAATCAGAAGCTCAACAAGCTTTAGTGGGCGGGCAGGAAAACGGAGCATTTTTTTTTACTGCGTTGCTCCGCCTTTTAGCCGCCTCCATCTGTCAGGGAGTGCAGGCAACCCCTGCCCACCAAACCCCCCCCCCCAAAACCACAACGGCGGTTAAATCTGCTTCCCCTTTGAGCTCGTGCTTTCATTTCTGCGTTCTTTTAAACCTACGTAGCCAGCTGATTATCGGCACTGCCTCAAGTAGGTCAGGTGTGTCTAGTGGCTTATTTCTTTAAATCAAGCCAGGGGCCGGCTCGTGTGGGGCTCATGCCTCCCTCGCTCTACCCTCCCCCTCAGTTCCAAGATCAGCCACCGGGCAGCTTTGGTTCCCTCCTCAGTGGGTGTCGGCCTGGGCCATGCAGGGCCCCGCCCCTCTTCCTCCACCACCACCACCATTTTCCTCCCTCTCTTCCCCCCTCCCTCATCCAGCTCCAAGTTGTCAATCAAGCACTGGGGCTGAGGCAAGCAGCAGCAGCGGGTGCAGGTTTTAAATATAGAATGCAGACACAGAGGCTGCAATCTGTCTCCAAAGCTGCTTCGTCTCCTCCAGAGGCCCTGATTTGGAGTCTCCCTGTCGAGGCTCTCCAGCTGCCTGTGCGGTGAGTCGACAGCCCCGTGGAGAGCCTCGATTTCAGTTGAACAAACTTGCAGCTGGCGCTGGTACTCCCCAGTCTCTTGGCGGATGACACGCGCGACCTCCTGGTTGTGGCCAGCCACCGAGGTGAACTTGGAGGAGCAGTACAATTCCTCAGCTGCCTGGAGGTTCTGGGCCACCAGGCACTCATACTGGGTGTGGATGTTGTGCAGCGCTGCCGCCAGGTCAGGCTTGGCCACCCCTACCACCACTGCGGGCCGCCCTCCATTAGGGCTGCCCACACGGTCGCAGCTAGCTCAGCTTGGGCAGCCAGCTTGACGCGCTTCTCAGCCAGCAACTTGTGCAGGAAGGCCAGCTCGGCGGCCAGGGAGCCGGCCGCTGTGTCAGCATCACAAGCAGCTTGTGTGGACCGGGTGGCCTCCTGCGCTGCACTTAAGAGTCCTAGGTTACAAACTGAACTCTCCAATGCAAGAACAAGATGCTTTTCTTCCTTTAGGAGGTGCTATTGTCAGAAGAAAATAAAAAGGTTTCAGTTTTGTTTTTGCATGTGGGTGGGTATTCTGTTTGTAATAATTGTTTGGATACACTATATTTTTAATAGGCTAGTTGTGATAATTTCATGCCAAGTAAAAATGTCTATAGTCATATTTTATGTTCCTAAAGTAACAGAATGACTTTCAATCTAGAAAAGACAAAAGAAATGCTAATGTAGCATTTTTTCAATTTTTCCGAAAATGCCCGTTAAAAAACAACAACAACAAACTGGAAAAAACCCGGGTTTTTTTCCGAGCTTCAAAATTTCCAGAAATTTTACATCTCTAGCTGCTCTCACACCCCAAAGGGGGTGGCAGAGCCCAGCTGGAGTCTGTGGAAGTGAGGGGAGGGAAGCAGCACCATCTTTGTCAGCCCAGAAGCCCCCCCATGCCCTGGTCTCTCCCCCCGCGCTGGTGTTGCCCCTTTGCAACCACGCGCAGGAGCATTGCCATGGCAACCTGACAGTGCAGACTGCCTGGGTTGGCCAGCAGGCTGGGAAAGGCGAGGGGGGGGCTGCTGGGAGCAGGGGGCGGGCCTTGCTGCATGTGCCCGCCCCCTGAGCTCCTAACTGCCGGGGCGCTGCTCCGGAGAGCTCCGGCAGGAAACGAACCCTGGTTGTGATCCAAGTGCAATATGGTAGGGGCTCTTTGGGAAACACTGACACCCCCTCAAAACCATTCTTCTGTTCTGTTTGCCTTCTCCACTAAAAGGAAGAGAACTGCAAAAGGTATATGTGTGTTCATGCATGTGCCTGGGTGGGGTGGAGGAGAGACAGGAAGGAGAACTTCATCCTGTCTTAAGAGGATGTTTGTAAGCGCCTGCCTCCTGCTGGCTCAGCAAGGAATATCATTCATTTCATGGGCTTTGAGAAAGAGAACTGGAAGGATAAGACCATCTTGTCTTAAGCTATTACCACACCAGGATGGATTCTTTAAATGAACAAATGAGCCACAAAATCCTAAACCAATAATAAACCCGAGAATTTATATTTTGATGAGTTTCCCATGGGCAGCAGCAGCTTAGCACGCATGCAGATATGCTCTCAATTTTTACATTTTATGTTAGAATAAATTTCCAGCATGACTGACCAATGTTCTTTTTACAAAATTCTGGTTAACACAAGGTGTCAATGTGGGCATTTGCCTTGACATCCATGATGTGTATATACAGTTTAGTTTTACAATACAGACAAGAGACAGGACTTCCCAAGAAAGGCTTTCATGCTATGATATCCTAGCATCTCTCCCTTATATAAAAGAGTAGTCGCTGCCAAAATTCTAAAACGCGCCCCGTTAGTGTATGGGTGGAAAATATGCCACTCAGGAGAGCTGCCTCCAATGACTGGCTCCCTCAGCCAACCTGCCCTGCCATTGGCTGGGTGGCTGGGAGGGGAGGGAGCCAGTCATCGGAGCCAGCTCTTCTGAGCGGCCATCTTCCACACATACGGTAAGGGACGCTTTCAGCCCAGCGGCGAACGGAGCCGATAGGCTCCGTCCGCCGGCTTCCCTACCTCCAGCACCCATCCTGCCTGGCGAACGGGCCCTGCACGGCCCGTCCGCCGCCTCCCTCCCCTCCTGGAGGGGAGCCTCCGTCGCCGGTTCCCCCCCCCCCCCCCGCCCCCAGTCCAGGCCGGCGCCGGAGGCCTGGAGCCTCCGTCGCCGGTTCCCCCCACCCCCCCAGTCCAGGCCGGCCCCGGAGGCCTGGATCCTCCG
>NW_015163604.1:863147-877986 GCF_001447785.1 Gekko japonicus | reverse complement strand
AGTCCAGGCCGGCAGACGAGGCCTGGACCCTCCGTCCACCGCTTCCCCCCGGCCCCTGTCCACAGTCCAGGCCGGGTCCCTTCCCCCCCTCCTTTTTCTCTCTCTCCCCTCCCAACATTCTCTCTCTCACCCACTCTGTTTCCCCCCTCTGTTTCTCTGCCCTTCTTCCTTCACAACTATCCTTCCTCCCATTCACTCTCTTTCAATCTCTGTCTTTCTACCCATCTTCCTTCCTTCCTTCCTTCCTTCCTTCCTTCCTTCCTTCCTTCCTTCCTTTCTCCCTTCCTTTCTTTCCAAATTACTACCACTAACCCCACTCTGTCTCCACCCCTTTTCTCTCTTTCCCCCCTATCTACCTCTGTCTCTCTCTCTCTACCTCCTCTTCTCCATTCCTCCCTTCCACTCGCCCTTCCTTCCTATCTAGGGCCCGTCGTCTACCGCCACGACGGGCTTTCCTTACTAGTTAGTTATAACTCTTTAAACTTATTTTGAAATCAATTTTCCCTCCACCCTCCCAGTTCAGATTTAAGAAAGAAACATTCGACTAGCATGGTTTGCTGTATCAACTGGTAAATCTAGCGCATGGAGTTGTCATTCACATCAACACAGAGGCTGTATTTGAATTCAAGTTTCCCCTAGAATCGATCCATGATGATAAGGCCATCATTGGCTACCATGTTCATATCTCTCCTGTTTAACCGGTGTTCCACATTGTTCATATTGTCAGGACCTGGGATATGGGTGGTCAGACATGAATGTAGGCTGGGAGGGTGTGTTATCCATCCCCAAAGTCTCCAAGGTAACTGACTGGATCTATTGGCTTGAACTGGAACTGTGGGATGTGAAACCACATTCTTAAATACAAGGCCACTTTAAACGTTGCAAAGTCATTGTGTTTTCTGGGCTCTGAACCAGACGTTCAGTGGGAGTTTTGCACCTCCCAGCCTCACACATGCTCTTTTCGCCTCACTACTGGGGTGTGTGGGCAGAAAGAGCTGCAGCTTTCCCTTATGTACTGTTCTGCCTTATTAAACTGACTTGTGGAATAGGTATTGGCTCCGTTTGCACAACTATATTACTTATGTGACTACCTATACATTTTCCAACAGAAACCTTTGAGGCCTGAGAACAGAGAGTTTCTGATAGCTAGATGTGATAGTGGCAGACCAGAGCTGCCTGAATCAGGCTGTTGCCAAGTCTGTATTAAAAAACAGGGCATGGGATGGAAATTAAAGCACAGAAAGAGGTAAGTGGCAAGGGAATGCCTTCCTCCTCCTCATATACTTTCACCATCTATTTTCAGTCAAGACTAGAAGCAACCTCTCACAGAAGGGGTTAGTGTCTCCTCCTGATGCTTCATCTCCCCACATGCCCCTCCCTGTACAGAAATTTGGTGTCACCCATGTGCAGATGTCACATCTAACTTGGCTCTCAATAACAGACCACAAAATTCCTGGTTGAAGCTATTCGGCTATTCACTATTCATTGATTCATGCACAGAAAACATTCTGGGAAATTTGAGATGCACCAGACTGCTGTTACTTCAAGAGAGCCAAATTTATCTTTCTTTTTTTTTTGACTTCGCAGAATTCTTTGGCTTTTTTTAATGCTGGAAGATGCCTCCCATATCCGTTTGCCCTGTATGTTTCTTGCCACAAAACGCCATCAAATACAAAAAGAAAAGATCCCTACTAAATGGAAACATGGCTGGAGCTACCATAAATAGCATTAATTACACCAACTTTCAACAACATGCCATAACAGGATCACAGCACACTGAGAACAGTTCCACCTTGGTGCTGTTTTCTCCTCTGAACTTCCTGATTCACAACTCAATCCCATTCCTTAGCACTGGCAGGGGTCGTATTATAAGACTTGTGATACATAACCAAAAGTAGGTATCAAAAAGTTTCCAAGTAATGTTGATAATTTTATCACTATCCAGACTTTACACCATAAACATTTTAAAACGCTGAAGGAATTATCAGTTACTGAGATCAATTTAAGGTTCTGGTTATCACAGACAAAGCTCTGAATGGACTAAGACCCACATACTTGTAAGGACTGCCTCTTGTGCTGTGCTGTGCTATGCTATGCCAACTTTCCCTATCCAAGCAAAGCTTCTGGGAGTACAGGTCCAGGTTCAAGGTTCTGGTATTGACATTCACGGCCCTAAATGGTCAGGGTCTGGGACCTATGTACATTTGGGACCACCTCTCCTGGTATACCCCCAGAAGAGCACTGTGCTCTGCAGATCAAAATCTATTGGTGGTCCCCGGCCAGAGACATCTGGCTGTCCTCAACCAGAGCCAGGGCCTTTTCTGCCCTGGCTCCAACCTGGTGGAACTCTCTGCCATATAACACCTGTGCCCTGTGGGACCTGTTACAGATCTGCAGGGCCTGTAAGGCAGAGGTGTTCCACCATGCGTTTGGTTGAGGACACCGATGGTTCCACCTGGCCCTCCACCCCTCCTGTGAAACAGTGGCATTGCCAGCTTCTCTTGCAGCATCTCCAGCTATATTTCTCTGTTACTTGTTTTTCATTTATGCTTTATGATCACATTGTACACTGCTCTGAGCCCGGCTTGCCAGGGCAGTGCGGCTGAAAAATACAATTAAGCAAACAAATAAATAAATAACAAAAATAAAGATGCCACCCTGCAAATGGGCAAGATCAGTAGCTGCCTGTTCAGGTGCATCCTCAGTGGTAGCTCCCAGCTTGTGGAATGGCCTGCCTGAGGCGATCAGGAAGGCTTCCATACTGCTGCTATTCTACAGAATGTCTTGAAAGTTCAAGAGTGCTTTTTAAAAAAGGGATTAGAACTATAGTAGAATGAACAGCCCAGGAGGGCACCTTTATAATGGAACAGTCCATTGCAATGATTACTGAAGGTATCAACGGTCTTTACTGTATTGTCTTTACCTCTGTTATTCACTTTCTGAATGATTTATACTTTACCTGCCCTTGATAATTTGTTTTTCACATTGTTCCCTAATCCTAGTCCTATTGCAAATAAGTGGGTCCTAGATCAAATCCAGCCTGAATTATCCCTGAAGCTAAAATGACTACATTTAGGCTATCACATTATGAGAAGACAAGAGTCACTGGAAAATACAATAATGCTAGGAAAAGTTGAAGGCAATATGAAAAGAGGAAGACCCAACATGAGATGGATTGACTCAATCAAGGAAGCCACGAGGGCCCTCAGTTTGCGAGACCTGAGCAAGGCTTTCAATGATAGGACGTTCTGGAAGTCACTAATTCATAGGGTTGCCATAAGTTGGAAGGAACTTGACGGCACATAATACATGGTCCTATTGAATAGTTTGTTATTCTCTTATGTTGTCTGACTGCACTGTTTATATCCTGTAATCCACCTTGAGTCTCAGCAAGAAAGACAGACTATAAATAAAGTGAATAAATAAATACACTTTATTGACCTACTGGACCCACTGGTGGACCTCCTGATGGCACCTGGTATTTTTGGCCACTGTGTGACAGAGTGT
The DNA here is from genome assembly GCF_001447785.1 of Gekko japonicus. NCBI lineage: Eukaryota > Metazoa > Chordata > Lepidosauria > Squamata > Gekkonidae > Gekko > Gekko japonicus. The sequence continues at coordinate 874,479 of NW_015163604.1, read as the reverse complement.
TGGACTGGATGGGCCATTGGCCTGATCCAACACTGGCTTCTCTTATGTTCTTTACAATATATATGTTACCTCTCCTAAATTCAAGCTGGTTTATACAGAAGGGTAACACAGGTTTTTTTTCCTCCCCAACACTTACACAGGTTCCAACACAGTTGTGGAAAATGTGCAGTCAGAGAAGCAAAAGTAAGCATGAAATTCACATAAAACTTTGGAAACATTCAAAATTGATTCAACAGTCCAGGGGACAGCTTGCTTTGCGTGCAGAAGGTCCCAGGCTCATCCCCAGTAAAGGGATCTCAGGCAGCAGTCACATGGAAAGGCCTCTGGACTGAGATCTTGGAAGTCCACCACCAGTTGGAGCTAGATGGATCAATGCTCCTGGCTTGGTAATACAGCAATTTCATACTTTCATAGGATGAATAACCATAACAAACAGATGTCACTAGAAACCAATGGAGATGCAAAGCTTGCAAAAATCATGCTCAGCATGGCTGAAAGATTTTTTTCCTCTGTAGTTAGCTACATTATGAATGGTTAGGATGCTGAAGATAAAAGCCACACGCTTGCCAAAGCCTGGAACTCGGCTTTATACATGTAGTTCAAAACTCTCTGATATTATGCCACACATAAGCTATAAAAGTGAGAAGCGTTCACGATGGCATTTCACTCACCGAGAAGAAAGACTTGGCTTGCCACTTTTACTACAGCTGGTATAAATTCCTGGGCCATCATCAAAGAAACTTCCAAGCGCCAGCTTTTGCCTGATAGACTCCCTCTCATTTTTTTGAGCCTAAAGAAAAGGCAGAAGAAAACAATTATCATCAGCTCACCGCCAACAAACCACATTCCTGAACATCAAAATATTAAAGATGAGCAGAACCACAGTCATAACTTTTACTGTACAGTGAGATAATTTATTCCACAAATCCTTTTCAAAGTTCAGTAATATAGGGTGATTTTCTTCAGCTTTATGATACACCCCAAATATTTAAGGGTAAGATTTATTTTTCAGCCTTCAGGGTTATATTTTAGTGACTGCACTTTCTAATTATTGCTACCACAAAGCCTAATCTTAAACTCTTTACATTTGCTTGTAAAATTTTAAAAGCTATAACAAGATATTGTAGTGTATAAATTAATATGAGGTAACACTGGTTGTCATCACAACAAAAAACTAACCTCTATCACCCAGCTAAATGAGTGTTGTACTTCTACTGAGAATCACCAAGAGGCACTTACAATATATAACTGATGAAAACAACTATGTGCAACAATGAAATGTCTAGGCTCCATGGCACCCTGGCACTTGGGATTTGTTGAGCTCTGCATTCATGTGCATTAAATATTTGCCACAGAGAATTCAACACTTGGAGTTGATCATGGCTGTAATCTGTCTGAAGAACAGGTTTTTAAATGAACTTGTTGAACCACCAACTAGCCCATGAATGCTCCAGTAAATAATTGTCCTTCTCTCCACATCTTTCACCACTGGTATCCTTGCTCCTTCCAAACGACTTCAATTCCTGTTTACCACCTTTTATATGCCCAGTCTCATACCCTTAAATCCTTTGACCCAGTCCAAGGTCATATCTACAGTATAACCATAATACACCAGAATAGTCATGATGACTTCCCTCAAAGTATCCTGAGATTTATGAGTATTCTCCATTCAAGATTATTAGCCCATTATGGAACTACACTTCCCAGCCTTCTCTGAGAAGAGGGTATCACTGTATAGACTGTAGTGTAAATATGCCCTTAAAGATTTCCCTATTGATCACCAAGTTAGTTTTTAAACCTTCATGTCTATACTAAAGTCTCAAGATTAGCAGAATTCATTCACACTGTTATAGAAGAGTAAGTAGGCTTTTGTACCCTTTTTTCCTCTACTTTAAAGAGTCTCAAAGTGGTTTACAATTGCCTCCCCCCCCCCAAACACCACAGGCACCTTATGAGGCAGGTGGGGCTGAGAGAGTTGAGACAACTGTGACTGGCCCAAGGTCACCCAGCTGGCTTCATGTGGAGGACTGGAGAATCAAACCCAGTTCTCCAGGTTAGAATCTGCTGGTCTTAACCATTACACCATGCCGACTCTTTGGCACAGAAAGTGCCAAAGGTAATACTTTATGGAAAATTAGGTGCATTTACAGTTTTGATTGTTTAAAAGATATATAGCACAAGAAAAAAGGTACCAGTCTCTGTACACTCTAGAAGTTGGTTCTAGTGAGCACTCCATCACTCTCAGAAGCTGAATGGGTATAGTCAAGCGTCTAGACCACGTACTTGGTATACATGAAGGCCTAGTTTGATTCCAAGCATGTCCAATTGCGAGACTGGACACTTGATGCTTGGAAAGAGTTTGGCTATAGAAACATTGGTCCAAATTGTTCTAATGTAATTGCTTAACACAACATGCTTTAATGCTTATATAGTTTTGTAACTGCTAGAAATGGACATCACAATGTTTGATCTGAAATAATAACAGTAACTCCATCTTAACCTAAATCCTGTTGTCTAACATTGAGCCCCATCTGTATTAGCAGCAGTCATTAGTGATTGCACTAGCTTACTACAGCTAACCAAATGCTTTTCCTCCCCCCTCCTAAGGAACATCTTCATCACTGTATGGAGCTTCACAACATCTGGCAGATACCTTTTCTGTCTCAAAAAGGGCAGGGGCAACCATACCAAACTGCAATGCGAGGGAAAAATCAATAGCCTTAAAAGCACATTTGCTGAGCTTAATAAACTGGTATATTCGTTTTCACTTTGCCATGAGTGCTGCTGTAATGTAGAAAGAAACCTCAGCGGGCCACCCCTCATTAGATTTTTCATCCAATCTATTACATTGCACTGAAGAGGCTTCCCTCTGTATCACCACACTTTACGAACCCTGAAAAATGTCAGGTTGAAGAGTAGGTAAATACACAAAGAAGACAGCCACGCAGGAAACAACTACAACACTGATCCTAAGCAGAGTTATGCCCTTCTAAGCCCACAGAAGTCAATGGGTTTGGAAAGGTGTAATCTGCTTTAGGTTGCACTGCAGGTCTCCCTGGTCTGAGTCCAATACTCTTCCCACGACAACACAATATGCATGAGCCCCATTTATGAAGAAAATTAACCTCTAAAAAGTTTATAAATATACAACAGCAGAAGAGTAACACAAAGGGTAAAATTGGATGCATCTTAATTTTACAAGATCAAAAAAATAGAGGGGAAAGATCTTGGTATATACCAACAAAGAACAAATGACTCCAAACAACTGTTCTTAAAAATTATACCAAATATAAGACATTACAGGGTGTATGCATATGAGCAATAAATGACCATCTATAGCCATGTCTGACTAAATATTTTATTAATTAATTGAATTATTTACATTCTACCTATAGCTCAAAGTCACTTACAAGTCACAATAAAAAACAAACAGAATAAAATAAAGCCCCAAATAATTCCACTCCCGGAAGGATGCCTGCAGTCAATGCCCCATTAAACATCCTGGAAAATAAAATAGACTTGCAATGAATATCAAGTCACATTTTCTTTCCTGATTTCAGACTCATCTTACTATTGTTAAAGTTTCCATGCATAACTTTCTCCATGTATTTTTTTAACCATAGCTTGAAGCTTCATGTTCTTTGGTGTTATACATATACAATTTCCCCTGAAACACACATGTTAATAATAAATCCTTAATAATAAACCCTTAGCAAGATACCTAATCTGATCAGTTTTAACTCTTCCCCCCTATATCTTCGGGTATTACAGGGTGTTAATAATCTACTACCTCTGGACATTCCTACAACATCCAAGAAAATCTCCATCATGTCTAGTAAATTGTTTTAAGAGCAAGGTACCACATACAAACAATCTTCAGATAGGTTCCCTTAAACCTATACCAAGCAAAAAATGGTCAAAATCTGAAATACAACATTAAATCTTGGGCAAGGCCCCTTTGCCATTGTCTTTTAAACTGAACAGTTCCTGTATGTATTAATTCCAATAAAAGTTTTATAAATAAATAAATAAATCCTGACAGTTGATAATCTTATCAACAAAGACAACCTCAGATTCTTCCATTGAGCCAGATTTCCCTTTATTTTTTTCCACTACTAGGACATGATTATACTGATATCACTTATTCAAGTAATCCTTCAAGCATACTTCTAGATATATCATAATATATTTAATTCTGAGTTCCAAATTATCAATAATTCTTGTATAATATTGATTCAGGTGAGTAGCTGTGTTGATCTGAAGCAGTAGAACAAAGTTTAAGTCCAGAGGCATCTTTAAGAGCAACAAAGTTTAACTCTGGGTATAAGCTTTCGTGTGCATGCTAGGAAATTAAACTTTGTTGGTCTGAAAGGTACCACTGAATTCAAACTGTGTTCTCTTGTATAACACTGACAGCCCTATTATGGGGCCAGGACACCCAAGCAAGTCCGAACTCAGAAGCTAAGCAGAGTTCAGACTTGACTGCAAGAAAAAAAAATGGTTTACTAAAAGGAAGTATCCACTATTTAAATATAAAACCTTTGAAGTATAAGAGAGATTCAAGTCAACTCTTTTTCCTTGCTTCCCTTCTTTGAATTATGAACCACATCAAACCTAAAGTTTCTCAGCCTCACCAATTTTGAGTCTCACAAAGTGAGACTCTTCAGTTGCTCTAATTATATCTGAAGAGGTTTGGCTGGTAGTGACATAACTGAGAGTGGCATTTGGTCCTAAAGATGAAAGGAAAAGATAAGACACATTTGGGGTGAAGCATGCTTGAAGTAGTTCATAGCAGCAACAAGAATTCTTAAAAATACATAGGTGCACACTGGTCAACAACACAAAGCTGCTTGCATTTTGTTTGGAGGATATACATGTGGGAAGGGGAGCAATTAAATACTGGAATTCCAGCACATTCCAGCAATTTCAGTGTACATTAAGGGCAAGAGGTCACCGTTTAGGTTAGGGGCACTAACATGTTGGTATTTATGGCCTTAGATCATCCAAAGCCTTCATTTATCACACTGAGTTCACAACAGGATATTCCAGAGTTCTGTATCACAAAGCATCTTTACTATTAGTATATTCATGCGTACAGGACTGAATTGTTAAGTATGAGAGTCCCGCTACTAAATTCTGAAACGTTATATGAGAACCACAGAGTATTTTAACCCCATTACTTTAAAAAGGCCCTGACCTGGATGGCCCAGGCTAGTCAGTTCTCATCACATCTCCAAAGCTAAGCAAGGATGGCCATGGTTAGTACTTGGATGGGAGACCCACCAAGGAAGCCCAGGGTTGCTATGAAGAGGCAGGCACCTCTGTTTGCCTCTTGCCTTGACAACCCTACAGGGTTGCCATAAGTCAGGTGTGACTTGACGACACTTTCCACCACCGCATTAAAAAGAAAGTAGAATACAGATTTCATTTTCCAAAGTCTTGTAGCAGGTCTCATGAATTTTATTTACATGAATTGCTTATAGGGAAGGTGCTTGCAGAAATGCAGTCTAGATGTTACCATGATCAAATGGGCAATGAGTCCTCTGGAAGTGGTGGAGGGAGTTGCTTCAAGAGATTGCTCTAAACCAGGGATGTCAAACATGCGGCCCACGGGCCAAATCCAGCCCCCACAGGGTTTGTATGCAGCCCACAAACAACTGGCTGTCGTCTGCTTCCTTCTCCCTCTCTCTTGCTCCTTTCTGCATCACAGCTTGCTTTGCCAGGCTTTCTTAATTGCACAGGAGCTACAGAGCAAAGCCTCTCTTCCCTCCATTGGCTGAGGCTCCTTCTCCTTTGGGGAGGAAGAGAGGGGGAGGAAGAGAAGAAAAGAGTGAGAGCTTGCTTTGCCAGGCTCTCTCAATTGCACAGCAGAGCTACTGAGCCAAGTTTCTCTTCCCTCCATTGCCTGAGGCTCCTCCCCCTCCTCATTCCCAGGGGAAAGGAGGGAGAGTGTGAGCTTACTTTGCCAGGCTCTCTCAACCACACAGCAGAGCTACTGAGCCAAGCCTCTCTTCCCTCCATTGGCTGAGGCTCCTCCTCCCTTGGGGGGAAGAGAGGGGGAGGGAGGAAAGAAAAGAGCAAGTGCTTATTTAGCTCAGTCCCCTCAATCACACAGAAGAGTTACAAAGCAGCATCTTTAAGATGAACAGAGTTTTATTCAAGGTATGAACTTTTTGCCTTTCTACAGAGAGAGAGAGGGAGGGAGAGAGAGAGAGAGAGAGAGGGAGAGAGAGGGAGAGAGGGAGAGGGAGGGAGGGAGGGGAGAGAGAGAGAGAGAGAGTGAGTTTTGTTGGGCTTGTTATGCCAGGGCTCTCCTGGGTGCAGCTGGGTTCCCTTCCTCTTTTTCACTGTACTGACACCCTCATGATCCAATGGGAACTATTTAGATGAGGAATAACAACAAGACAGTGAGGTGGATTAGGCTGAATGTGTATGTGTCCAGACCAAGTTCACCCAGCACATTTCTTTTGTAGGGTGGGAATTTTGAAGTTCAACTTCCCAGAATTTTGAAGTTCAACTTCCCAGTACATGGCTGCCTCTCTATACTTGCACTGCCTCATAGGAGTTGTTATTTCTCTGGGGAAGACTATAGATTTGTAGACAAACACATAGCCCTCACTACATGTCATGATGCCTCCACATGTTCTTGACCAACACACAAAACAACTTATGTACAAAAGCTTGCAATGCTCAGCCATTTCATGTTTTCCTCTGGGTCTTAGGTTCAAAGCATTGACCATGAGATCTCTGTAATGAATGTCAATTAATCAAAAGTAGGTTTGCAACTTACAGATACATACCTGAAAAACACTTGAACAGCATACTCTAGATTGCTACAGCACAGACATTGTCTACAGATTTTGACACAATAATTCTGAGCAGGAAGTGTCAGTTATCAGAGACTGTCAAATAAACAAAATATTGCAAAAGTGCTAATATTTTAAGCATGTTTTATTTTAAGTTAAAAAAATCCTTTGTTTGTGTCCCTTATAAAGTTTATATTCCCACTAGTAAAGGTAAAGGTATCCCTTGCTCAAAAACTAGTTGAATCCGACTCAAGAGGGCGGTGCTCATCTCTGTTTCCAAGCCGAAGAACCAGCGCTGTCCAAAGACGTTTCTGTGGTCATGTGGCCGGCATGACTAAACACCGAGGCACACAGAATATGCTGTTACCTTCCCACCAAAGCAGTACCTATTTATCTACTCGCAATTTCTTGCTTTCGAACTGCTAGGTTGGCAGGAGCTGGGGTCAGAAACGGGAGCTCACTTTGTCACATGGCCTAGGGTCTCGAACTACCGAGCTACAGACTTTCTTTTAGGACACACATGGCCAGGCTGGGCCCGGCCAGGTCTCATTTATGTCAGATCCGACCCACTAACAAATGAGCTTGTCACCCCTGCTCTACACAGAGACCAACTGGATGACAACAACAGATCCTCAACTGAAGCTTTTAGGCTGTTTTGTCTTTAGTTCTAATTACCAGCCCTACCCAAAGCAGCTCCAAAACAACTAAGTGGCTCATAAGCAATTAGACATTTTATAACTGTTAAGAACATAAGAGAAGCCAATATTGGATCAGGCCAATGGCCCATCTAGTCCAACACTCTGTCACACAGTGGCCAAAAATACCAGGTGCCATCAGGAGGTCCATCAGTGGGGCCAGGACACTAGAAGCCCTCCCACTGTTGGCCCCCAAGCACCAAGAATACAGTGCATCACCTGTCCCAGCCTGTGAGTTCCTATCTATACCTTATGGCTAATAGCCACTGATGGACTTCTGCTCCATATGCTTATCTAATTCCCTCTTGAAGCTGTCCATGCTTGCAGCCGCCACCACCTCCTGTGGCAGTGAATTCCATGTGTTAATCACTCTTTGGGTGAAGAAGTACTTTCTTTTATCTGTTCTAACTCAACTGCTCAGCAATTTCATTGAGTGCCCACGAGTTCTTGTATTGTGAGAAATGGAGAAAAGTACTTCTTTCTCAACCTGTTCTATCCCATGCATAATCTTATAAACCTCGATCATGTCACCTCTCAGTTGTCGTTTCTCCAAGCTAAAGAGCTCCAAGCGGTTTGACCTTTCTTCATAGGAAAACTGTTCCAACCCTTTTATCATTCTAGTTGCCCTTTTCTGCACTTTTTCCGAAGCTATAATATCCTTTTTTGAGGCGTGGTGACCAGAACTGCACACAGTACTCCAAATGAGGTCGCACCATCGATTTATACAGTGGCATTATGATATTGGCTGATTTGTTTTCAATTCCTTTCCAAATAATCCCCAGCATAGCATTGGCCTTTTTTATTGCCATTGCACACTGTCTAGACATTTTCATTGAGTTATCTACTACAACTCCAAGATCTCTCTCTTGGTCAGTCTCTGCCAGTTCACACCCCATCAGTGTGTATTTATAGTTAGGATTTTTGGCTCCAATGTGCATCACTTTGCACTTGGCCACATTGAACCCCATTTGCTATGTTGACACCCATTCGGCCATCCTTGACAGATCCTTTTGGAGTTCCTCACAATCCTCCCTGGTTGTCACCACCCTGAACAACTTCGTGTCATCTGCAAATTTAGCCACTTCACTGCTTACTCCCAACTCCAAATCATTAATAAACAAGTTAAAAAGCATCGGACCAAGTACTGATCCCTGTGGTACCCCACTACTTACCACCCTCCACTGAGAAAATTGCCCATTTATACTCACTCTCTGTTTTCTATTAATTAGCCAGTTTTTGATCCACAAAAGGACTTGTCCTTTTATCCCATGATTTTTGAGCTTACTTAGGAGCCTCTGATGAGGAACTTTATCAAAAGCTTTCTGGAAGTCAAGGTAAACAATATCTATTGGGTCCCCCTTGTCCACATGTTTGTTCACTCCCCCAAAAAACACTAACGTGTTAGTGAGACAAGATCTTCCCTTACAGAACCCATGCTGAGTCTGCCTCAATAGGTTTTGTTCATCAATGTGCCTACTAATTCTTTCCTTAACAGTTTCTACGTGTCCTTTCACTTTCTTCCTCACATGTCCCCTCATATCAGAGAAGTTACTCCTTTTAAAGTTAAAAGTGGTTGTGTCAGACTTTTTGGGCAACTCCCTATTTATACAAATGTTAAACTCAATAACATTATGGTCACTGTTCCCAAGTGGTGCAATCACTTTTACATCTCTCACCAGGTCTCTTGGGTGTTACTTAGGACCAAATCCAGGATCGCCTCTCCCCTGGTAGGTTCTGTGACCATCTGTTATCCATTGGGAGACTCCTTCCTTATCAATTAGGTGGTTTACACAAACAACAGAGTTTCCTTTTCTCAGGTTATAAATACTACTCCGCACAGCCTTCTACACCATTCTTTTCAAAAGAGGTTTCCTAATCTTTTCCTTTCATTGTCCACTGTAAGAGCCAATATCCTGTGACTAAACTTGTAGTTTTGCTCTCTCCCCCGCCTCCAGGGTGACATTCAAGCAAAACAAAACACCCTGTCTTGTTCATCTATTAGCTACTTTACAGAGCCTGGTATGTCTGGGACTATATGTAGGTCAATTCCTAGCACATGCTCCAGTGACAAACCCCCAAATTTCCTGTGTGTCCTACCACAGACAAAAAGTTTAAGGTAAATATTCACTAAGACTGTGCACCTGGTAGAATTACTGGGCTCTGAAGCCATTGCATTCATTATGTTAAAGGAATACACAGTCATGGGCCCTAATTCTCTGCTGAATGATTGTGTCTCAGTATATTCAAATTTATTTTTATTTATCTATTTACATTATTTATAGTCCACCTTTCTCACAGGGACACAAGGCGGATTATGCATAGTGAGTCAGTATAATCAACAAAATGGGACATTCAATCACCAATGCATTAGGATTTTAGAAGACTGGAACACTAGACAGCCACATTTCCCCAACAATATGAACACAAGCACATCACAGCATAAAGGAAGATGACAGTCTAAATACAAGTGGTGTTATAGCACTTTCAGTTAATGCTGAAAGTAACGAGACAGCAGAAATGGTATTGTTAGTGAGATTTAAAATGGTGGGCACAAGTGTAACCTTTTGGCTGCAGCAAAAATCACAGCAGGGAACCCGGGCACGATCAGAAAACCATTTTATGAATGTTGTTTGGTTTTTTTAAAGAAAGAAAAGTATACACACTTATGGTTTCATTTTTCAGTATGTGGTAGCAGGGGTCACTGGTTCTTTCCAGCATATTAGAAACCCAAATATTACACCTGTTTACTAGAGGATTGAGGTTTTATGCTACTGACTCTGGCATTTAAACAGCAATTAAGGAAGCTGGCCAACCTGTCTAAGGGTCTGAGTAGCCATTATAGTGGGCTTGTAAAGATAATGACCAAATACTTAAACATAAGGCTGTTGCCTTGGGCCACTTCTCTACTTGCTAATCAACAAAATGTGTGTTTTTTTTACTTCTACATATTTGAATAGTCATCAGTGTTTGAGAATACAATTCCATGACCAGTAAAAGACTAATGGTTGGATGCTTTGCTACTTGAATGTAAAGACAGTGAAAAATAATAAGAACACAACAGTATTTAGATGTAACATAGTCAAATGACTGAGGAACAGAGTTTGGGGGAGCTCTGTGGGATGCAGCAGGAGGATGGAGGCAGAAAAGTTCTGATCTGGAGCCTGAAGTGTCTTCTGTTACCAAAAATCAACCTTTGGATCCAGCCTTCAGTGTTTGGATATCTGTGAGGAGGGCCATTATTTAGAATACTGAAGGCAGGTGGCCTCATTTTATATAAGTAATCAAATTGAATATATAAGCCCTTCCTTTCTTTGAAACATGAATGAATGTTCCCAGCATTATTTCTACTACTTAGACCTGTCTTACCCCTAATTAGAGGTCACAGTATTCTACTGTCTTCCTCAAAAACAAAGGTAGATGGCTTGCCTAACTCTTTTACATCTAGAAATAACACTACACATTTACAACATAAAAGATCAGGACAAACTTTGCAAAAATGCTATGCACATCACACTGAGGACTAGAACAGGTTTCTCTAGCCCAGCAGTACCACCTGCTACTAAATCATCTACATTGGACACAATCCTGTCCCAATTCGATAACCCAATTTGATTTTTCCACTTAATTCAGTTGGAGGTGGATTACATCCACTGTCAGATCAGTAATAACCAAGGATTGGATCTCATTTAAAGCTCTGCACACACAATGGGGGAGGGGAGAGCAATTCCCCCCTCCTGCAGTGGCCTTTCCCCTCCCCCTTATATTGCTGGGGGGGGGGGTGTCCCTCATCCCCCAGGACATATCTCTGGGAATCTTTTGAGAAGTCATTTC
>NW_015163604.1:815477-863106 GCF_001447785.1 Gekko japonicus | reverse complement strand
TGTATTTAATTAGATTTGTACACCATTAGTACTACAGAGCAATGCTTTATTTGACATCAACTTTGGACACAAGCCATACAGTAAGGTGGCTGAAGGGATCTAAACCTCAGTTTCCCATATCCTAACCCAAACACTCTAGCCAGAACACCACGAGAGCTGTAATGATCCTCTCAAACTCATTTTCCTACAAATCCACTGTGACTCCCCCTCTGCTATAAGTCTGTTCATCAACAGAGCCCAGTTCAAGCTACATTACAAAAAAAAAAAAAGTATCAGATGAGATTTGCCCACAGAGATTAAGCACCTAGTATTGCAGCACGCTGGAACTGAGGAAATTACAAGGCCCAATATTTTATTTCCCAAGAATGTTTCTCTATCTGGTCCCTCTTGGTGGTACTTCAGATAAACTTTATTGGATTAGCTTTGCAGCCTCCTCTTTTTTATTGCTGCTTTTTATGGTGGTTTCAGAAACGCTGACTTATTCCTGTCGTTTTGCCCGAATTGTTAAGGAGAATTTGAGTCTCACAAAAGCTAGGAGGATCATTAGCTTATTGGTCATCCGGCAGCAATAACACATCAGAAGATAATTTTATTGACCCTTTTAAAGCACGCTCTATTACCAATAAATGAGCTTTACATGTTAACACCATACATTCACTGCGAACTTTATATTGTATACATGCACACATAGGCCGCTATGTCGACATTTTATATGGACCTGGCAGGTTTCTTATTGGCCAATACTGTTCATTTTTTCTCCCTCCATACAAGGACTTTTGGTTAGAAGTATTTTCATGGGCACACCGCTGTAAAACACTTCACCAGTTTAGCATTTACAACAGTAGAAATACAACCACAAGTGGGCCAATAAATTCAAATACAAGCCTTACAATTTAGAACAAGTAAAACTGAACTCCTATTATTGTACCTCACTTTATGAGATATAAATTGCAAGTCAATATTTTTTGTACACTAATTTACTTGGGGGCAAAAAGCCCTAACCACAACATTTCTAGCAATATGGATTTCATTTCAAGTGTATGACATTCCACTGTACAGTAGCACTTAAAGCCATGGGGACCAATATTACACATTCCTAGGCTTCAGAATCAGATTTTTAGCTATCAGCAACCATTTTTAGGGACCAGCTCCATAAGGAAAGAGAAGGAAACGTTAAAAATTCTTACGTGGGCTTAAAAACTGATATGGATGTCGGAGCTCTGCAAGGACATTTCTGATCAGCAAAATGACTTAGGGGAAAGGTTTTTCACATTCCTGATTATGGAGGGGGGGGGGGGGGGGGGGGGAGTTTGGACACCAGAAGCTTCATTTACACCACACCTTGTTTGGCCATAGATGACAGCATCACAGTTTTGCCAATTGGATTTTTATAGCAGAATTTTTATTTTATTTAACTTTGACCTCGTCATGTAAACTCACAAAAACCGGCAGTTAGATTATGGAACAACAAATCAGATTATGGAAATATCAGTATATGAAACTGCCTTATAAACAAGTTTTGACTATTGGTCTGTCTAGATAAGACTGACAGTGGCTTTCTAAGGACTCAGATGGGGCATCAGCAGCTCAATAACCCGAGATCCTTTAACAGGATCTACCAGGGGCTGAAACTGGTACCCCTTGCCTGTGGAGCCACTAGGGTTGCCGGCCTTGGGTCGGGAAATCCCAGGACATTTGGGCCTGGGGAGGATGGCACTTGGGGAAGGAAGGGATGTTGGCAGGATGCCAAAGAGTCCACCCTCCAAAGCAGCCATTTGCCCCAGGGAAACTGATCTGTGTAATCTGGAGATCAGTTGTAATTCCAGGAGAACCCCAGGCCCTAAATGAAGGTTGGCAACCATAAGAGCCGCCAAATTCTGGTCCCAGGATCAGTAAAATTTCATTTTTTTTGAGAGATCCAAGGTGATCAAAATATGTGTCAGACTCCCTGAATACGGAAAACTTGTGCATTCGATACAACTCCGCAAGAAGCTTTTAGCAGATCTTGAGAAAAACAAGCACAGCTCTAAAGAACTATGCAAACTTCCCGGCACTTGAAGGACACGCATGTAGTTGTAATTTGATGTCAAGATCTCAGCCATGCAACTGAAGTTATTTTTGAGCAGGTCTGTTATTACCAGACATAGACAATTACTATATTTAAAGTTCTGTATCGCAGCTGGCATGCTTTTAAAAAGACATGCCCATGCAGCAGTTTATATAAACGCCCTGGCAAACACAGTGTACTGTTCCAACTTTCAACATTCCCAGAAAGAAAGCGGTTCCCCCCTAAAAGTCCCAAATGCTTCTAAAAACCACCATCATAACTTGCCTACCTGACTGCAAATGGTACACACATATGCCTAACGGACTATTTTAATCCAGCTGGTGATGCTGGCAGCTAAAATGTTATTTTCCTAAAATAGCGGAAGAGATAACACAGAATTCTGAACAGGGATTTAACGGAATGTTAGTGACCAAGACAACAAATTGCATTATGTAAAAAATAAAGAGCTGCTTTCATGAACCAACATTTCTCTCTTTTCCATTCTTCAAGCAACAGAGCAACATGAATGCTTGGGAAGGGGGAGGCAACTGCAAGCTTGTCATTTGTTTCCCTTCTACAAAGATGACTGTTGTGGCACAAAAGAGATCCCCTCCTTTTTTTTCTTGTCTCTTACCTTTTTATAATTCCCCTCCATATCCAATCTGGATACTTCAGTGATGATGTCATCCATTCCATCACTGCTCAAATGCATTCTTCAACTCTCCAAAGGCAAAGGAATCAAACAGGTCGCTGTTCCCCCTTTTGTCTGTAACTTACTCTTCTGCACTCCAAGCCTCCTCTCTCATGGCTCATTCTTGAAACCGCAGCTATCAGGTGTCAGCCTAAAAACCAAGCCAGGGCTTACAGTCTTCCTTTGCATCTAGAGAAACTGTCCCAGGGCACACTCCTTTAGTCTCTTTCACTGGGATGCGAGAAGACCCACTGCCATTCTCTGCATTCAGAAGTTGCCTGTCGGCTGACACGTGGGCCTGCTATCACCTGCCTCCAAAGTATGCTGCTACAATCCACTCCAAAGCACACTGCTTTTCTTCCCTAATAAAGTCAAGGCTGCCTCTGAGTCTTAGCCAACTGATTACACTTCTGAGTTCACTGCTTTGCAGGGTGTGTGTGCGGGCGAGTGTGTGCCGCCTGCTACACATTTAAAGCAGCAATCTTCCTCCGGCTACTGGCAGTGCGAGATAAAAATAGATGGAAGCGGGCCGGGCAGACCACACCAGAGCAGCAAAGCACAGCCCTGCTATGACGATTTACAAAAAAAGAAAAGGAAAGGAAAGGAAAGAAGGCACGGCAACATGGGCTGTAGCCATAAGCGATGGACTGAACGGCCACGTACCAAACTCTGGCCTATACAATGGACCTCCTGAGGCCGTACCTTTTTAAAGCAGCCACCTAGGTAGCCCATACTCGTGGGAAACTGCAAGGGACAACATGAAAAGATACCAAAAAAGGGGGGACCAAACTATCCCCCCCCCATCCTGGTATGCTCCTTTTGCCCAGATCATACTTGGAACAGCATATTAAAAATGCATAGAGAGCTTTTTCCGAACCTCAACTTCTTCCCTTTTTCTAATTGCATGATAACCTTGATTTTCACCGCTTTAGCTAATGAAGTCCAGAAAAGCCCAAATCAAGTCAACGGTTATGAAATTTTGCCTTAATGTCGTTCCCATTTAGAGACAATTCTTGTACATATTACTTACACATGCATTCCCCTCCATCCTCTCCCAGGCATTTTCTGCTTCAGTTACTCGCTCAGAAGCACGGGAGTATTTAAAATCATTATTTCTCCGAAACAAACAAAAAAAACAGTTTTAAAGGGGATGGGGAAGCCTTCAAATTACACCTCAGAAATGTTGCTTGATGTGACATAAGTTTTCAGTAGCAGAGGGATCAACCCTTGCAAAGAAAACACAATTATTTATGGAGTGTCGCAGAGTGCATAGAAAGAGTGCCACTGACATTAACAGGTGCAAACTGAAGGAATGCCTGCAATGCCATCACTCTGCATGACCACAAACTTTGCAGACCCCACTAACCAATTCCCTGGAGCCTCTGCTTCAGCTAGAGCCCATGTGTTTCTATGCTACTCTGGTGTTATATCATTCATTAATTTTATAATTGTGGATAACATCTCCTTCTCTCTCTCTCTCTCTCTGAAAATCTAATTTTTAAAACCTGCACTCATATTTCTGAACTGTCTTAGAGCCCGAGAAAGAGGATGTTTCTCCCGGAGACTCAATTTCACGGCAAATACCAGATAGATTTTAAAAAAAAGAAAAAAAAGAGGGGAGGTGATAGAAGAAATTACATTTATACTGTCTAAAGATCACAACACACTCCGTATTCCTGAAGGAAATAAAACAGGTGATTTACAGTTTCAGAGGGTAGCCGTGTTGGTCTGCTGTAGAACAGTTAGATTTTAGTCCAGCAGCACCTTCGATCAACAGGATTTGGGGGGTATAAACTTTTGAGGGTCAGTTCTAAGCAGGGTTATAACTCTTCTAAGTCCACTAGAATAAATGAGCTTTTAGAAGAGTGTAATTCTGTTTAGGATTGCACTGTTAAGTGTTCTGGCTGTATACACAACACACAAGCACTGTGTTTCCTGCTTTGGCATTCATTCCCTCATAGTTCTGCTTCCACATGGCTCACATTAGCTACATACAAAAGTTTGTCTCTCACCCATACAAACCCAGCCATGGCTGCTTTCCATGCAGAGATGATTCTCTGTGTAGCTCTAGCTGGTGCTGAGAATGCAGAGACATTTGCACTGGCAGAACAGCATCTACCCAGCAGTTTCCTTGCCTTGAAGTCAACCTTGACTTCCCTTGATGTCAACCCCAACCCCCTGCCCCCCACACCCTGGAGATTCTTTTTCAGTCTTAAAAAAGAGGGGGGGGGGTGTTCAGTCATGATAGTGTTGTAACTTTGTAGCTATGCATTGCCACATTCTAGTCATTCCCATTTTTAATACACATCCCTAGCCCTTTTCATTACAGAGTTATGAGGGGAAATGTGCAGCCTACACCAAAAGCCCCCAGGTATGGGAGGGGGGGGGAAATGACAGCTGTGAAGGCTGAGCTGAGGAAAATGGTGCTGATGGGGGCAGGACTACAAAAAATGTGCACCTTCCTATTCACAAGGTGGTCAAAGGTGCTTTATCTGCAATCTTTCCGAAAAAGAGGATGTCAAACAAGATTTGGAAAAGATCACAGCAAAATGGGGCAATACACAAAAGCAGTATGAAGAAGATGATTCCTCCTGAAAACAGCACTCCTGTAAGGAGAACAAGGCAAAGCAAAATGTCTATGTAGAAACTGTCCATGTTTGAGACAGTCAGTGGGTAGGAAGAGTATTTCAGGGGGCTGCGGTGGCTCAAGTGGTTAAGATGCTGAACTGCAGGCTGTGGAAGGTCGGTAGTTCAGCAGTTCGAGACCCGGGTGCCGCATGATGGAGTGAGCTCCCGTCTCTAGTTCCAGCTCCTGCCAACCTAGCAGTTTGAAAGCAAGAAATTGCAAGTAGATAAATAGATACCACTTTGGTGGGAAGGTAACAGCGTTCCGTGTGCCTTGGTGTTTAGTCATGCCGGCCACATGGCCACGGAAATGTCTTCGGACAGCGCTGGCTCTTCGGCTTTGAAACGGAGATAAGCACCGCAACCCTAGAGTCGGATTCGACTGGCTTTCGAGCAAGGGAACCTTTACCTTTACCTATCTTTCTACAGGCAAGGAAGTTTCTGCAGGCAGAAACACTTCAAACCACAGAAATGCTGCATTGGACCCAAGTGAAAATATGTTTCATCCTTGTTGCCTGCCTTCCACCAGAATCCTCCAATGCTATTCCCAAAAGGGCAGAATGCCATTTTGATCCAGACAGAATGACAAACCACAGCGGAACTGTTATTTCCAAACCATTGCTTGAGATACTAGTTTGTTATCTACCTTGAACCACGACTTGATGCTTCCAAAGGGACAACCTGTCCTTCTGCATTATTCACTGAATGGCTTACGCTGTCTGGCAGCATTTTTTTTAAAAAAATATAATCTACCTTGATTCTCACCAAGAAGGTGGGCTATAAAGTAAATAATTAAACAAACAGACCAAACTTTAGTTTTTGCAAACTTGGCTTGTTATGTGTGAACCATCCCCCTCTGTGTGCCTCTGAACAACCTAGATTCATACTTTCCTGTTGTATGATAGGATCACTGTAGTGCTGTTTCAATTACTTTATTCACTGTTTGATTTTTTGGGGGTGGAAAATCATGACAACCATAACTCTTTAAAAAAAACAAAAACAAAAAAGCAGGGCCAAGAGGTGGGTGACTAATGTATTCTGAAAGGAGGATAAGAGAACAAAAGCACAGATTCAACAGTGTTCCCTCTAAGCTGAGTTAGTGTGAGCTAGCTCATAGTTTTTTTTAGCCTTCAGCTCACACATTTTTGTCTTAGTTCAGGAAGGTTGGCTCCAGGGCAAACTAATTTATGCAGTAGACAAATTGCTCGCTCACAACTTTAATGCCAGTAGCTCAAAAAGTAGAATTTTTGCTCACAAGACTCCACAGCTTAGAGGGAGCACTAGGAGCCCATCCAAAATAACCTGAAAGGACGCAGGCTATAGGTGGTTGACATCCTTCTTGCTCCACGGAGGAACTTCAGCATTTAGCTTTGGGGAAGACTTTCACGGTTTAAGGTTACTGACATTGAATCAGGCGCCATACAGAAAGAATGAGGATTATCACTGCCACCCTAAGCAGAGGGTGAGGCTCTCCCACTCCCGGGATGGTCTCCCTGATATCTGCTGTCTTGCCACCAAAGAGGGCAACTGGCCCACTGGCTCAGAATTGGGAAGGAGGCAGGATTCTAGCACTCGCGTCGTCTTCCTTCACCACACTGGCACTCTTTCTCTCGCTCCCGGTCTTGTTCTTGACTGCATCAGAGCGATCTGCCTGGGTCCCTCTGTCAGTATTTCCTGCATGGGTGAGTCTGGCCACAGCTGTCCTCAGCTCGAACAGCTGGGGCGGGGTCAGGTCAGGACTGGGTGTTGGCTCCCAACAGAGATACACCCTACTAAATCCATTGAGGTGAATGGCTTAGAATAGTGTAACTCAGTTTAGGATGACACAGTAAGGGCGTACTGTTGAAGGGAGAAGAGTGGCCATACCTTAGATTAGATCCCCATGTGCACAGTGGTCCTTATGGAAGCAGATATGCTACAATTACTCCTCACTGCTTATGCTGAGTGGAAAATACTTGTATCGCCACTGCCTTTTCTGCTCACACGAGACACAAAGCAAGGTATTTCTTCTGATATAATTTCAAAACGAAATTAAATGAAGTCCTGTGAAACATCTGTTGTACATACCACTACTTCATATGGACATAGTTCTTTCTTTAAAGATGGTATGAAAGAGCTGTGTGTATGTCACTGTGGCAAGTACATTTTCCTTTCTGCTTATGCATTGCTGGAAGCAGACCCTTGCATCTCTAGAGTGTTTCTTCCAAGGTTTAACTGCTGCAGAGATTGACATTCCACAAAGTCATTCCATAATTTGCTACTGCTGATGTTAATGGTTTTATCAGGAGTATTTCCAGGTCAGTAACAAGGTGAAACATCTATGCTACTTGATAATGTTTGGACAACCTTTGCTATTGCCAGGACCCCATAATAACATCAGGATTTCTAAGTGCATTTGGCAAATGTCTGCTATTAAATTACACTTTCCCTTTGTGAAAGCACTTAAGATGATGAGGCCACTGATACCTTTCTGTATGATAATATTGGATAAAGTGCCTAAATTTCTAAGAGAAGGAGCATTAAGGGATAATTTGAATGACCAACTCCAGTGAAAGGAGGACTGGTATGAAGCTTACTTATAACATATATCAGATTACGGACAGAGTTGCTTTCAAAATCATCCCTTTAAATACTTAGAAAGGATTTGATCCTGCAATACATTTATCGGCAGTACCAAGGAGACAAGCCTATTTTAAAATTGCTCTAATATGCACTATTCAAAAGTTTAAAAGAAGGCAAGCATTAATATATGGGCCAGCCAAATTCAATTATTTTCCTAGTCGGCTTCTGTGTAATTACTTTTCTGCACATAGGAATTATGTTAATATGCTTTACTTTTTAATGGTTCCCATTCTCACAGCTGACTCTTGTGTCGTTTCCTAGTGTTACTAAAATTAATTCTTCTTTCTTCCCCTTCAATGCAGATCCTGTTCTCTCTGCGATAACACCAACGTCTACCTACGAGCCAATTATCAGCTGAACAAAAGGAAAATCCCTTCATTTACTGCGGCACAGATTTACAAGGTATGTTTTAACTTTTATTAGCGGCGAACTTTAAAGCACCATGCTGTGTCATTCACCCCTTTTCAAAACCCTCATGTTCTGCTTTCTGTGCACACGTAATAAGGCCAATGTTAGTGGGATGTGAGGTGTTGTTTTTTTTGCATCACTATGTGGGAGTAAAGAATGAGTCATAATTAAACATGACCGCATTACAACAGAATTCATCTCTCATGTATGTATAGCTGACAACCTAGTTAGAAGCGACATTAGAACAATCACACATAGTGAGAGAAAAACGTCATACTTCTCAGTAATACTCGTGCACGGAATACTGTGGGCACAGGAGAAGCAGCAATAGATTTACAAAGCAGATATAAAGCAGTGCAGATTATGATCGGGATATAAACAGAAGCAACATGCAACATTTGTGATCAGACAGGGAACAAAGGATAAACATGAATACAGCACAGCCTGACTCTCCCATGCAAGGCATGTTCTGTCCCAGCAGCCAAACCCTGGTTTGGCCATTAGATCTGAGCCTCAAGGTTCACATTCTTTCTTCCCTCACCTGCTGCATAACTTCCTTCTTTACCCATTTGGAGACATGGTTTCTACTACACCCAAATCAGTCCACGAGGGCCCTCCAAACCAAAAGCACAACCACAATCCAATTGTTGTTTGGAGGGCAACCACTGGGTGTTTGGGATGAAATGGCAAACTATGGTTTGCTTGCAAACAGCAAAGGTGCAGCAGGATGGGAGAGGGAGGATGCAGCACACAAGCTGGAGGCTCTATCATGTCATGCCAAAGCATGGCTTATCGGTATATGAGAATTGAAAGTGGTGTAGTGGTTATGGTGTTGGACTAGAGTCTGGGACATCCAAGTTCCAATCTGCATTCTGTCGTGAGGCTCGCTGGGTGATGTTGGGCCAATTGCTCTCTTTTAGCATAAACCTCAGCTTTATCTACCTCACAAGACTTTCATTGTGAGGATAAAATGGGAGGAAGGAGACTCATGTAGACCCGCCCCCCTTTAAAGAAAGAGCAGGACAAAAATGTACTAAACAAATAAATAAACCAACCCATTCTCTCATTGCTGAGTAACCAACAGTTGGAATTCTTAATACATTGCATTGCCTTTTTTCAAGTCATTTTGCACTGTCAAATACCTGCAGGCGTTTGTGTACTCTGAACACAGTTAAGTGGAACTAAATGTATGTGGGAGGGGGCAAGGAGGAGAGGATGAGCAGTCATTTCCATGACTGCTGCTGAGGCTCTTGTCAAAAAGATGCAGAGGTCATTTCCTACTGGAGTGCCCTGGAGCAGCGCTCCGGCAGAAACGAGCACAGGCCCCACCCCCCGGCGGGGGGGGGGGAATTAAATGCCTGGCTTGGGGGGAATTAAATGCCTGGCTTCCCAGCCTGATCTTTTCCAGGTGCCCCACAGCCAGCTGCTGTGGCGGGCTGGCTGGAGAAGGAAGAAGAGGTGGGGATACATGCCCTCCTTTCCCCCTGAGCCTCTCCGCGGGAGAGACTTGGGGGGGGGGATTTAAACGCCTGGCTGAGGGAGCAAAAAGGGAGGGGGAGGCATCTTCAAAAGCCTCCTCTTCCCTTCCCCAGCCGGCCTGCCAAGGCGAACTGGGGGGGGGAAGTGATATGGGGCCATAGAATACAATGGAAAGATTGTGCCGCCCCTGCGGCGTGACTCTAGAGAGAGGGGGTTTAAACTTTAAACCCCTTCTCTCTTCTCTTCCCCCCCACCCCGCGTTGGCAGGCCTGCTGGGGAAGGGAAGGGGAGGCTTTTGGTGTAGTGGTTAAGTGTGCGGACTCTAATCTGGGAGAACCGGGTTTGATTTCCCACTCCTCCACTCGCACCTGGCTGGATGACCTTGGGCAAGCCGTAGTTCTGATAAGAGCTGTCCTTGAAAAAGAGCAGTTTCTGTCAGAGCTCTCTCAGCCCCACCTACCTCACAGGGTGTCTGTTGTGGGGAGGGAAAGGGAAAGGAGTTTGTAAGCCGCTCTGAGACACCTTTGGGTAGTGAAGGGCGGGGTATAAATCCAATCTCTTCTTCCTCTTCTTTTGAAGATGCCTCCCCCCTTTTTTGCTTCCCCTTCTGACACGCTTCAGGTGATGTCAGGGGGGCATGGCATATGCTAATATGCTAATGAGCTCCTGCACCTCTTTTTCTACGAAATGACCCCTGAAAAGATGGGTGATAGTTCCCTGTTGTTACAGCCTCTTCAGATATGCCTTTTCCTTATACTGTCACATAGCTGCATATGGTTGAATATGAGAACCAGCTCCGTTTGGAAAAGTATGATGCATGTAAACTGCATGGGGTTGAGTTGGTGCAGTGGTTACGAGTGCTGGACTAGTATCTTAGAGACCCAGGTACTAATTCCCACTGGTGCCACGGAAGTTCACTGAGTGACCTTGGGCCAGTCACACACACTCAGCCTAACCTACCTCATCGGGGTTTTGTGAGCATAAAATGGAGGAGAGTAGAATGATGTAAGCCTTCTGCCACTGGGGAGAAAGGCAGTCTAAATGAATTTAATTAAATAATGTGGCAAGTCTGAATATGCTAAGAACGTCAATTGTTTTTTCTTAACAGGATCTGGGGAATAGAGCTGGTATGAAGAATACTCTTTTCTTTCACTAGGAGGATTAAAAATGGCCCCATTCTGCTTCTTTACTAGGTAGCTGCTCCTGCTTGGCCACTTTGGATACACAAGTATAAATCTATTCTTGCTTAAAGTAACTGCCCTGGACACAAACTGCCTGTTAACACTTCCTCTGACTCCTTAGTCCATATCCTAAAAAGGAAATTTAGTTCCCATATTAAGCTGTGTGCTCTCCAAGGCACCTAAAATCTTGTCTGAGTAATTTTTTTTTTTAAATCCAGCTCATGCACGCCTGGGAATTAAGAATAACTCAGTGAATACGAAAGCACTCCCCAAACGGAAATCTGGGCTTCCTAACAACAACTTCAGACTTTTAAAAGAAATAGTAGGAAAGGAAGCATAAGTGAGTCGTACTTCCTCCGGCTCTTGACAGAGAGTTTAGAAAACACACACATGGTGGGGAGGGGGGTGGCAGGAGGAGAGATGCATGTTCTAGACACAGGAGTGCTTGTGTAAATTGCTCACCCCAGTTGTTTCTCAAATGGTTTACCAGAAGTGCAGTCATAAGTGAAAGCCACATCTGTGAAGAATCAACAACAGTCTAAAATTTATTCATTTATTGTCATGCATGTTCTGTCTCTCTTCCACCATGGAAATCAAGGCAGTCCACCTGGGATTCCCAAGAGGCCTCTCATCCAAGCATTGCCTAAACCCTAATAAAGCCAAAGGTGGGTCAATTCAGGAAAAACCTTGGACAGACTAGAACCCTGATCTGTCTTCAACTCAACAAGCCCCCTTTTGGTGAAGGTAAAGCTGGGAAACATTTCACGTTCTAACACTGCCCATTCTCTTCATTACTCACCTCCTGTTAAGTTAAATGCCATTAAGTTGCAACCAACTTGTGGTGACCTCACAGCAAGGAGCTTTGAAGGCATTAGAAACAGTGGTGGTTTACCCTTGCCTCCTCTGCACAGTCTTCCTCTGGTGGTTTCCCATCCAAGTACCAACCCCGCTTAGCTTCCAAGATCTGACGAGATTGGGCTATTCCATGCAGCCTTCCCTCTGGATGATACACACCCACATTCAAAATGCAGAAATGGTCCATACTGGACCTCCTGTGGAAGGTAAATATCTGACCCCCCCCCCCTTAGCTAGCCAAGAGGAGACAATATTCCAGGCTACACTTTTTGTGTGATGAACAGGAAGCAATCCTCAAAGATGGTGTTATGTAGTAATTTCTTTACCTCCTGACCCAGGGATCCCCAACCTTTTTGTGCTAGTGGGCACCGTCAGAATTCTGATACAGTCCAAAATAGCTGCCGTAGGAGATGGAGCCACACAAACAGAGGAAGCCCAAGAGCAGGAGAGAATAGAGTTAATTTAAAAATACACTGGAAAAGAGGAGTGAGAAAGGACAAAACAAACACTGTGGTGGCAACTGCCACTGAAACAATGTTATGTTAATCTGCACAGCCGATCATCTCTTCAGTGGTCAATCAGAAGATCTGTTGGGCGAGGGCCCTACCAGGCCCCAACCACTTTCTAAAACACTCAGTGGGCACCAACAAAGGTGTCAGCAGGCGCCACAGTGCCCATGTCCTGTCCTAACCTCTCAGAATTCATTCTGGATTAAAAACAAGCATTATAACTCTCAGTGTGTGCAAAAATTCCATGGAGAACATTTCGGCTTCCCTTTCGAAGAAAACAGGAAAGTTCCAGGTTGCCTTCAGAAGTGACACAGTGAACCAACAGTTGGGAGTCAGTCATTCTGAACCTCATGCCCACAGAACCGTGACTTGAATGAATGAAACATCTTGTGCAGAAGAACAGACGGCTCCCAAAGCTGTACCAGCTGAGAAGTGGGGAGAAGTTAGAGTCAGGGCACAATCTGAGATCTTCTGCCACAGATTAATATGTTGGGATTGCAATTCGTGATTTAAAGCAGAGAACCATGGAGTCATTCAATATTAATATGAGATCTGATCTTGTGCATGAGACATTAGAAAGGGATCTAGGCTTCTTTAGAAGATCTCTCCAATTCACACAGTTCTACAATAGTATATGTACAATCCTTTTTAGATCTCTAAAAGAAATAAGAGCCAAGTGCAATGTTTAATAGATTTTAGCAATATACTGCTTTTAGAAAGCTGTGCTTTACTTCTCTTATTTATTTTATTTAAAACATCTATTAGCCGTCTTTCTACCTGGCAGCACTCAAGATGGCTTATGATATACCTAGAAGCACGGATGTGAGACCATGCAAAAAATGGAAAACGTTGGGAGTGAAAAATCTCCCACTGGGATCCTCCACCCAATTTTTCAATCTTGGGACACTAAAAAAACTGCATTGAAATACTTTCTCTTTTGGTTTGAGTGACAAGCTTTTACAGACAAAATTTTACTCACTAAAAATAAAGGTTGTTATGTAAGGATCTAAAATATTATATGATAATTCTTGTGAATACTGAGGACATAGCGTATTTTTAGTGATATAGTTATTGTTTAAATGTGCCGATTTCCCCCCACAACTGTGTTATAACATTATAAAGTTTAACTCGATACCCAAATGTGCTGTTAGGAACTGCATGATGAAAGAGTTTCTGTCCAAATAAAATACTTTCTTTTGCTTATGACAAAACCTGTGTTTGTAGCTCTTGTATTAGTTATATTTGCAATTTTGCTTGTAGAAAACTAAAGCATTCTTGTTTTTTAAATGTCATAAATGTGCCAAATATTTATTTCATTTATATCTCCCTTTTCTCCCATATGGAGACCCAAAGTAACTTATAACATTCTCTATCTCTATTTTATCCTCATTACAGTCAAGTGAGGTAGGTTTGGCTGGAAGTTTTAAACAATATTCTATGTTAAGTATGACGTGTTTTAGAAGTAAAACAAGTTTATGTATGATAAGAAAGTACTGTATGTATTTCAATTTCCCCCCAAAATACATTTTTTTTAAAAAGAAGAGAAGAGATTGGATTTATACCCCGCCCTTCACTACCCAAAGGAGTCTCAGAGTGGCTTACAAACTCTTCCCCTCCCCCTCCCTACAACAGACACCCTGTGAGGTAGGTGGGGCTGAGAGAGCTCTTTTCAGAGCTGTCCTTGAGAGAACAGCTCTTGTCAGAACTACAGCTTGCCCAAGGTCATCCAGCCAGGTGCAAATGGAGAAGTGGAGAATCAAACCCGGTTCTCCCATATTAGAGTCCGCACACTTAACCACTACACCAAACTGGCTCTCTAAAAGCAGGGTCCCCCCCCCCCGCTGGTGGATCTGGAAATTTCCATCTATATCCAGAAGGTCCTTCGCTTAGAGTGCCAGAGACTCTCAGCATATAAGACTGAAATATACTGACGCATAGAGTGCTCAGCTCATAGTTTATTGGTGATTTCAGCAAGTAGAAAATAAGGTATTTATGCATGCAAAAGGTTACACCCCAAACACACACCCACTCCTACGATAGGCTATTTACACTACATTGTAGTTCCATTAGCGTACTCTAGGATCCCTGTCTCCCTACTGGTCCATTCAGTCAGCTATTGTTATGGATCCTGAAGCTCTGTCTGAATTTAGCTTCCGCCAAAGTATGGTATGGGCTCAATACGTTACAAAGACCATTAAAACCCACTCAGTGTAAAGCTATGAGAAACCGTCGTTCTATTTGGATGTCAATATTTATGGCCAGATGCTCATATAGATTTCAGTGTGGTACAAGAATATCAGTTTCCGAGCCATGGGCTGCCTCTCTTTTAGATACAGACTGGCGGCAAACAATGTGTGTTTGCCTTTATGCCTTTCTTGTAGGTTTCATGGAAGCGTGAGGTCAGGCACCACTGGAAACTGAATTAGATGGACTAGATCAGGGGGGTCCCCAACCTTTTTGCGCCTGTGAACACCTTCTGAATGCTGGCACCACATGGTGGCTGCAATCACAAAACGGCTGTTGCCAGAGACGGAGCCAAACACAAAATGGGTGCTGCAGGAGGTGAAGCCAAACACAAAATGGGAGTGCAGGGGAGAAGAGTGGTGGTAATTTTTAAAAAATACACTGGGAAAGAGGAATGAGAGACTAAAACTGACACTGTGGTGACAGCTGCCACTGAAATAATGTACTTTAATCTGCACAGCCAAATGGATCTCCAGTAGCCAATCAGAAGCTCTGGTGGGCAAGAGCCCCCTGGCTCCACCCACTTTCCACAAACACTTGGTGGGCACCAGGAAACGTCTTGGCGGGCACCATGACACCCATTGGAACCACATTAGGGAACATTGGATGGAACATTAGTCTTTGTATGTTTTGCTTTTTCCCAAAGGAGTGAGTGGCATCCTGACAGAGCCAGCATGGTGTTGTGGCTAGAGAAAGGTTCCCCAATCTTTGTGAACCAGGGGGTGCCTTTGGAATTCTGACACAAGGTGGTGAGAGCAACCATAAAATGGCTGCCATACGAGATGAAACCAACCACAAAATGTCACGAGTGAATTTTTGCATAATTCTAATAGTAAATCTTCATTTCAGGCAGAAACTCTGTTTAACAGGAGTCTTTTAAAATAAACATACTGTTTACAAATATTTTCTTGCATGCACTTAGCCTATCTTCGGTAAGTGGTGCCTTGTGCTGTGGTAGCGGTTGCTGCCAAAGCCATGCTGTTTTTTTTAAAATCTTCACAGTCAGTCATATTTCCAATGAAGCTCTGCTGGGCCAAAGCCACACTGGGACATGGCCACTTTCCAAAAAAACACATTACGGGTTCCATGGCACCCACGGGCATCATGTTAGGGACCCCTGGGTTACACTATTGGACTAGGGTCTGGAAGACCTGGGTTTGTATCCCTACTCTACCATGGAAGCTTCCTGGATGACTTTGGGTCAGTCACAGAATCTCAGCCTAACCTACTTTGCCTGGTTGTTGTGAGGGTAAAATGGAGAAGAAGCGATGGATGTAAGCCACTTTGTGTCTCCACTGGGTAGCAAGGGGGGTATAAATGAAATAAAATTAAAAATTAATTAAATTAAAGGAGCTCATTATGGGGCACCATAGGCGTTGAACATACATTCCAGAGGAGAAAGG
This sequence comes from Gekko japonicus, assembly GCF_001447785.1. Taxonomy (NCBI): domain Eukaryota; kingdom Metazoa; phylum Chordata; class Lepidosauria; order Squamata; family Gekkonidae; genus Gekko; species Gekko japonicus. Next base: position 847,042 of record NW_015163604.1, on the reverse strand, counting down.
ACCTTGCTGTTCTACAAGTCTGGTTTCAAATTACGGCCCATTTGAAGCCACTGAGAAAGTATCCAGGCCGTGTTTCCCTCTCTCTAGCCCACATTCAGTTTCTTGCTCAAACCACAGTGGGCCATATTGGACTGGGTAGATGGGCAGAATCATAGGACCTGACTTGTATAAATAAAGATGGTTCATTGTCAATATTTATAGCATTTGGATATTAGTAATACAGAAATGTTGGATTTGTTTTGTCAGTATATCAATTAGTTAAGGGTTCTATATTTGTCATCCAGCCCAAATGCATAAGAACAGCCATCCCTGAAGAGGGAAACGAAGGTTGCGATCTCTGTGTGGGCCCCCCCACCCGCACATAAAGAGCCCTCATTCTAAATCAGAATTTACATATTGCCTCCTTCTCCAGGTAACGTCTCACGAATGCAACAATTCAATCAGAATCTATATTCAAAACCCTGCAGTGCTGCTCCACGGCACAAAAACAGATTACCAGTCGTTTTGCAACCACTGCACATACAAAACAAGGCATGTGCAAATCTGTCTCTAAACATAAGAGAATAAGAACTGCTTTGCTTGTTTGAGACAAAGGTCCATCTGGTCCAGGACAGTTTGGAAGACCCGCTGCCCAGAGTCCTCTGGATCCTCACAACACATGAAGCTTCCTTATACTGAATCAGACCATTGCTCCATCGAGGTCAGCATCGTCTACTCAGACTGGCAGTGGCTCTCCAGGAGCTTCAGGTGGAAGTTTTTCACATCACCTACTGCCTGTCCCCTTTTCAAACTGGAGATGCCAGGGATTGAACTTGGGACCTTCTGCATGCCAAGTAGATGCTCTATTGCTGAGCCACAGCTCCTCATCTAAGTGCATGAACACGACTGCATTCCCCAGTTATTTGATCCCAATAATGATCATGGATGTTCTATTTAGCTATCAGGGTTCAATCTGACTGTGCACAATCTTTCTTAGCCACATTAAACTAACATATTTCACTGCACCTTGGGATAGTGAGTTCCATACGTTCTGTACATGGAATAGACCTTTCCCTTATGCTGTTCCTAAGCCTACTGCCCATAAGTTTCACTGGACAACCCCTACACCTACCATTAAGACAGAAGGAGAAGGTATTTTTTCCATCTACACTTTTTATCCCTGTATCTCAGAGTCAACTGCTGACCTCTGTGCATATAGGAAAAGCCACACAACGGAGGCAGCTATAGCTGCAATGTAGGGTTCTGCAAACCTGGACGAACCCCCAGGTGTTCAAAATAATCTCTCTGAAAGAAAATTAATTTGGGGAGGAAGGTAGTGCATTCAGTGGATGATGCCAACCACAGCAGTCATGGGGGCAAAGGGAAGGGCACGTCAGAGCCTACACAGTGAGGGGACAGGTAGAGAGCAGTCCAGCCAGGTATTGTGATGGTGTTGCAAGGGAAGAGAACCTGTTGACAGGAGCTGTGAAGAGGAGGAAAATGGGATTCCCCCCCCCCAGACCCTTCAGTTCCCCCCTCACATAACTTAATAGACCACCATTATGCCCCTTTGGGCCCAGTTTTCACATCATGGCTTTTAGGTATAGCCCTGGGTTTTTTAAGTGTGCATCAAAACTAAAACATGTGAAGGAGATAAAGCACAGGTCTAGAACTCATAAGCATCACACAGGTAGACCTGGAGAACCAGGACTGATTGTAGGTCCTTCTTAAGTATACAAACCCGGGTTGGCAGTCACTTAACGTGTGAGTTTAAGTTCCTTTTTTTGCTATCTTTTGCCTCAACTGAAAAGCCAGCCAGGCCGGTATTTATTTATTTATTTTCTTTCTTTCTTTCTTTCTTTCTTTCTTTCTTTCTTTCTTTCTTTCTTTCTTTCTTTCTTTCTGCTATTTTTGCATTTGTGCATGTGTAGTCATGGAAGTCATGGCAACTTCTGACTACTCCTACTGGGGCATGGAGGACATTTAGAGAAGTGGCTTGATAGCTTGCCTCTGGCCCTGGTATCCTCTGGAGGTCTCCCATCCAAATACTTGCCAGGGTTGGCCCTGCTTAGCTTCCAAGATCTGAGGAGATCGAGCTTGCCTGGGCTATCCAGGTGAGGGCCAGGCGGGAATTTTCTCATAAGCACAGAGCATTGAACACCCACAGCCTAGAGGTGCTCCTCTTCTAAGTTACATGAAAAAGAGGCTTCAATCGAGCCTGCAGTATGATGCAAAACAAGAGCATGTATTATTTAACCACAGATGGCACCAGCAGCCTCGGAGCTTAACATTTTCCCATCCCCCCACTGTGAGAAGCCGCCCCACTGCTTGGCCTGCTGCAATCCAATCATTTCTGGCTTCCCAGTTTGATCCTAAAACCCTCAATTCCACATCACAGAGGGATTACAAAATGACCTCAAGGTTAATGGGCTTGTGGGGGTTTGTATGTTTTTTTCTTTTGAAGGCATGTTAGCCCAGCCCAAAAAAAGGGGGGGGGGAATAAGATCTCCCTTTGTAAAATAAAAGAGGTAACTGATAACAAATATTTCACAAATACATAGGCAGCATTCAGTTGCTGTTATTTCAGAATGTGCATGGAAAGGAATCGCCTAACAGCTTCAAACAAACAAAAAACTGCTGCGGGAAAATTTAAAAACACACCAATCTGGCCGAGGATCCAGCGTCAGCAAGTGTTTCTGCCTGCATCTGATGCACCTTCATTCAATCACAATTGCCAACTAACTGCCTTCCATTTGAAAGGAAAGAATGGGTGACCTTCAACCTTTCACAGATTACAAAAACAGTAGTGGTGGAAGCATTCCTTCTGACCCAGTAACTGTGCTATTTATTGAAACGCTGAGAGAGATGTCAAACCCAAGTTGTGCTGTTCGCTAAGTGGCTCTCTGGCTAAGAGATTCAGAAAACCTAACAACTGGACGAAAGCACAGCGACAAAGATGCTGAGAGATCAGGGGAGGGGGGAATCGTAAAACTGCTGCTGGAATGAACGGGAAATCTGCAGCTATATAAAACAACAGCTCCAAATGAAAGCTGTATGTGCTTGGCGCTTGCTCTGTTTGTAAATCTCACTGCCTTCCTGCATTTCCATCCTGATAGATAAAAAATACATATTTTGATCGGCAGACAGACTAAACAGACTGGTATGGCAGCCTCTGCCACAAAAACTTTCTCTCCCCATCTTGTTCCATGATCTCTCTCTGTGGACACGTTCAGTCTTCTTTCAACAAATTGTAAGCCCGAATATTATTTACTCTCTAGTCAAATCCTGTTCCTGACTGTATTACACGTATTTAAAAAAGGGACTTAAGCCCTAAACCTTGGAATGGAGTCCTAGAAAAGTGCATCTTACGTCATGCTGTAACATACTTTACTCCTAGTAAAGAAAAACTGTTCTATTTTACAACCATGTAATATTTTAAGGGTACAACATGGTATATCCCTCCCCCATCTTCAAAACAAACACGAAAGCCACCAATCCAAGCAGAATGTAGACTGATAACTGGATTGGGAGATAGTTCTGTCAAAGCAGTGTTAACAGAACATAAAATGGAAGAATGCCAGTTTGCAAAACAGCTTGAAACTCAATCTGTTTTGTTTCTTGGGGAGTTTTATGAGACATCACAAAAAGGTGCAGCTTTTGGAAAGAAACAAGGCCTGCAAGGATAAAACACCTTTTAGAACAGAGGCAAGCGATCTTTTGAAACACTGCAGGGAAAAAAATCTCCTAAAGGACCTGCTATCTCAGTACCACAGTATGTAGATCCTTGGAGCCTGTAAACAAAACAATCGGGATTGGGTGCATGTAGCACACATTTCAATTCCTTTATCGCTTTTGCCTCAATTTACAGGGCTTAGTGAGTGATAACACCAACGAGCACAGAAACAGCTAGACTTTTACATTCACCTTAAATATACTACTTTCAATTTACAGTTATAACTTCAGTGTTCTTTCTTGACTAGCACCCCCATCACCTGTTCAATGGTATTACCCAAAATCTATCAGCTTTTTCATTAGTAATATAAGGTTTCTTTCCCCCCCAAAAAATTTCTGTTTTGAAGTAGACTTTAGTGCATATAATGTAGGACTGCTTTCCTTTATCATCAAAAACAAACACACACACACACAGGCTTAGCAACGGGGGGGGGGGGGGGGGGACTAATGTTCCACTGATTTAAAGCAAAGTCAGGATTGTTTTTCTGATCCGTTCACTGTACCAATGACACCGCTGCTGCCAAGAGAACAACAACAACAACAACAACAAAATACAGCCTAATACCCTTCATCTAGCAAAGAGGCTCCTGATACAGCAGAAGCAAAAAAGAAGCAACCTGCTGCGTTTCAAAACGGCAGGCCTCTCCTCTTCCCTTCCATGATGCCGATGATGGGAAAAAACAGAGCTTCAGTTCTTACCTGATACGAACAGTTTTCCTGGTGTACCATCTCAGTGCATCATACAGAAAGCAGTCACCAAAAAGCCAGGAACATCTACAGAAGCCACACAGTTAAAATGCACAGCATCCGAAGGAGAAGAGAACGCCCTTGCAAGGAGAGAGGCTTCCCGCAGATTAAAATGGATGCTGTTTCTGCTGTTCCAACCTGCGCAATGGCACTGCCTTGGCTAGCGAGGAGCGTAGCAGAGCTCTTCTCCTCAGGGAACAGAGTGGTGAGGTTTAATAACGTGGAGCCATGACTGCTCTGGGGGAAGGGGGGGGGGCGCCCGCTCATCACTAGCACAATCAGCCAATTATATTATAGACACAAAGGAAAAAGATCAGTGAAAGGCTGGTGTGACCTTCTGGTGCTTTATGAAGGCAGTTAACTGATGTGGAAACATTCTAGTCCTCATTAAAAAGAAAGGGGGGAAAGGAAGAAGATAAATCAATAACATTCCCTCCGAACCGCTGGCATCATTCTCCCTACAGTCATTTTTCCTGGAAGTGCAGACAATATCATTTGTAAACTTCTACTGATAAACTTCCAAAAAGCCAACAACACAAGATCGTTTAGAAAAAATACTATTATTTTAATTACCAGAGAGTTAATTAAAATTCATTTGATTTGTTCAGAGGAATAATAATTAGGGGTGTACATAGGTCTGCCAGCTGTCAGTTGGTAAATTCCTGGAGATTTGGGGGTGAAGCCGAGGAAGGGGGTTTGGGGAGGGGGAAGGGCCTCAGAGGATCATAATGCCATAAAGATCACCCTCCAAAGCAGCCATTTTCTTCTGGAGATTCTGTGGCCTGGAGATAAGCTGTAATTTTGGGAGATCTTGAGGCCCCAGATGGAGGCTGCCAATCCTAGGTGTCCAACTGGATATTGCCAAATTCATACAAGGTCTGATGTTTCCTGGATTGGACTGGTAATATCCAAGACGCTGAGAAACTTTCTTGATATTTCCCAGTTCTGATACTTTTCTCCTGTTAAATACTGGGAATACCTGGAATCAAGTCAGGAAGCCTTTCACTATTCATAGCTAGTCTGTGGCCAACAGCCCTTTAAAGTTTAAAGGGCCATTATTTTCAATGGGCAGGTCTGACCTCTGAAGACCTGGATGGAATCAGAATCTGGGACAGAAGAATTACAGAGCCAGTGGGCTGGATCCAGCAGTAAAGTTGTGCTAACAAAAAGGGGGATATTTTTTTACAATTTGCCCTTTCCACTGCAAACCTTCAACTTGGCCCCTCACTTTGTTCAAGGGGAGGGGTATGTCATCTCCCCTCTCCCAGGAACAGCATTTCAGGCTGCAGGAGAATGGGGGAATCAAGAAAATCCTCTTCATCTGACAGAAATCTCTTCCATCAGCAGAAATAATCATCGGATCAAACTTGGTAATAATTCAAGACATATTAAAAATGCAAAAAAAGGGAAAAAAGAAAAAAGTTTATATTATATATTTCAGACATCAGAAGTCACTGTGTGGTTACTTTCCACATTTTTAGTGTAGTTTAAGCAAGTCCATACCTTTACACAGAAATCATGTTTGCTCAGGTTTATCAGTGTTTCCGTCAGCAAACACATCAAGTGCAGACCACGGACACACAGCTTTCACACACCTGTAAACATGTACCTGGGTGCTCCAGGCATCCAGAATGGTGGTGGGGCGTAGGTGTGGGAGTGTTAAGTGCTGTCGTCACTTCCGACTTACAGAGAACCTGTGAATGAATGACCACCGAAACGTCCTATTGTTAATAATCTTGCTCGGGTCTTGCAATTTGAGGGCCATGACTTCCTTTATTGAGTTTAGGGTTGCCAGGTCTCACCTCAGTTTCAGTGGGGGAGTCCTGGGCCCTCTTCTGAAGATCTTCTGCACGCGAGCGAAGCATGTGCACCGTGATGACATCACCCGGAAGTGACGTCATCGTGTCGGGCACATTGGGGCACTATCATTCAAGGGGAAACCATAGAGTTTTCTCTCGAATGATAGAGTGTCCCCCCCCCCCGGCAACTTGCCCAGTGCAATGAGGTGACGTCATTGCGCCGGGCATGTCCCCGCGATCCTGGCACTTTCCCCCCCAGTGACCGGATCCGGGCCGGCAGGTAAGGGGCCCAACGAGCGGGTGAATCCCCACCCCCGCTGAGTTAATCCATCTGATGTTGGGTCCAGTGTTCCCTCTAAGCTGAGTTACTGTGAGCTAGCTCAGTTTTTTAGCCTCCAGCTCACGCATTTTTGTTTTTGCTCAGGAAGGATGGCTCCAGAGCAAGCTAATTTATGCAGCAGCCAAATCGCCTGCTCACAACTTTAATGCTAGTAGCTCACAAAGTAGAATTTTTGCTCACAAGACTCCACAGCTTAGAGGGAATATTGGTTGGGTCTTCCTCTTTTCCTGCCTCCTTCAACTTTTCCTAGCATTATTGTATTTTCCAGTTACTCTTGCCCTCTCATAATGTGACCACAGTATGGTGATAATAGCACTGGAAAACTGAAATGATTTTTCTCACTTGTGGAGGAGCTGGTGCCTAAAGAAAGAAAAAAAATTATGCTGGCTCCTAAAAATTGGAAACGTTCCTCTAGACCTGACTATCTCTTTTGTTTATTAATAAGAGAACAACAACTGTATTGTGTGCTGGTCCCCCCCCCCCAAAACAGAAGCGGTTTTATTTCAGAAGTCAGCACGCAGTCAAATGTCTCTTGCACACGGCTCACTCATTTACTCCCACACAGGGCACTGGCTGCATCAACAAAGGAAGGCACATGGAATTCTGCTCTCTACATTGATATAGATCGAAATAGCTATACTGCTACAGGAAGGGCAGCTTCATGTATGCACTGGCAACCTTGTGCTTTAGAATCAGGGCTAGCCTGAGACATTTTTGGCTTCTGAAAAGGAAAACCCAAGTGTGTGTGGGAGGTCGTCCCCTGTGACGTATACAGAAGACCACTGGAGGCACATTAGTTATGTCTTATAATATTCCAGGCTTTAACACACCCAGCTGCATTCACAACCAGTTCAGTTTAAGAGTGCTAACAGTTTAAAGGTAAAGGTTCCCTTGCTCGAAAGCCAGTCGAGTCCGACTCTAGGGTTGCGGTGCTCATCTCCGTTTCAAAGCCGAAGAGCCAGCGCTGTCCGAAGATGTCTCCGTGGTCATGGTGCCGGCATGACTAAACACCAAGGCGCACTGAACGCTGTTACCTTCCCACCGAAGTGGTACCTATTTATCTACTTGCAATTTCTTGCTTTCGAACTGCCAGGTTGGCAGGAGCTGGAACTAGAGACGGGAGCTCGCTCCGTCATGCGGCACTCGGGTCTCGAACTGCTGAACTACCGACCTTCCACAGCCTGCAGTTCAGCGTCTTAACCACTTGAGCCACCGCATCTCCTTAACAGTTTAGAGATACACAAAAGCACCCTTGCCAGTGCAAAGTGATTTTATTCTGCAATAGTGATTATGAATAAAGGGCTACAAATTCCACATTAACATAGGTCAGATTAGTCCACCTCCCGCTCCTGAGGAACTGCCGGACCACAGCTGCAACCACAACACACACACTAAAGCCAATCCTGTTTTTAAAGGATCGTTTCAGGCCATGTTGGTCTGCACTAGAAGAGCAAGATTCAGGTCCAGAAGCATCTTAAAGGCCAACAAGATTTCCAGGGTGTAAGCTTTCGAGAATCAAAGCTCCTTTTGTCAAGATATCTTTGACTCTCGAAAACTTATACCCCGGAGAGCTTGTTGGCCTTTAAGGTGCTTCTGGACCTGAATCTTGCTGTGAGTTTTGTTAGACAGAGGTTGATCTTAGCAAACACTAGGTGCACACATGATGTTTCCCAGGACTTAATCATGGTGTGTGTGAAAGAACACTGTGGGCTCATGCACTCCTTCCTTCTCCCTGCACACAAATTCCTCCACCACTCCCTGGTTTGCTTTTATTATGAGGGCAGTGGTATATCTGCAGTGGTGCTATCTTGATTAACGTTAACCATATTTGCTGGTAGCCAGGTTTTGCAACCCGATTTCCAACCCGTGGTTAAATAATAATAAGAAGAGATTGGATTTATACCCCGCCCTTCACTACCCAAAGGTGTCTCAGAGCGGCTTACAAACTCCTTTCCCTTCCCCTCCCCACAACAGACACCCCGTGAGGTAGGTGGGGCTGAGAGAGCTTTCAATTACTGCCCTTTCAAGGTCAGCTCTTGTTAGAACTATGGCTTGCCCAAGATCATCCAGCAGCTGCAAATGAAAGAGTGGAGAATCAAACCCAGTTCTCCCAGATCAGAGTTTGCGCACTTAACCACTACACCAAACAGGAATGGACATCTGGTTAATGTTAAACATGGCCAGTGCCAGACAAACTTCTGCCGCAAATTCCTAATTCTGGCACCACAAGGCCCTGGCAGAAAAGCCTCTACCTCACAAGTTTCTGGAGCTGATTGCTAGAAAAAGCAAAGGAAGAAAGAAAGAAAGGGTGCTTTAGAACATTCTGCAAAATGTCCTCCCCTTCCCCAGGAAGCATCCACAAGGCAGTGTCATCACATTTAGAATACTCAAGGTAGATTACTAACAGTGCCACTCTTTGTTAAGTTATACCCTTCTAAGGATTTAAGAAGGGCACAGCTTTGCTTAGGATGGTACTGTTGGCAGCTAGATAAGCAATGGGTATGAGTATGACTATATCCTTTATTAAGCTGATCAGAGTTACCCGCAAGCTAGACAGACAGAAATTTTGTCTTGCTCTTCCTCACTCTTGATCTGAACCTATACTTCCTATTTTTTCCTCTTTTCCAAATTTATTACAGTCCTGATTTCTGAACAAATCACTCCAACTCTGTATCGTTTCATTTCTCTCAGACTCTGTTTGCAAACAGGGGATGGACATCCTGGCCTTGAAAGAGGCAGTGGTGCATCCACTCCTAAAATAATCTACTCTGGATCCAGGAGATCTGAATAACCATCGCCCAATCTCTAATGTACCACTCTTGAGCAAGGTGACAGAAGGAGAGATGGCTGGACAACTTCAAGGACTGCTGGATGAAGTGGATTGTTTGGATCCGTTCCAATGTGGTTTCAAGCCTGCTTACAGGAATGAAAGACCTAGGTCACCCTGGTGATCTGTGACACTGTTGGTTCTCCTGGATCCTTCAGTGGCTTCGGTACCACTGCTCATGGTATCCTTCTTGAATGCCTTTCAGGGTTGGAACTAGGGGCCAACATTCAGCAGTGGTCTTGACCCTACCTGGAAGTGGTGCGGGGGGGGGGGGGAGGAGAAACAGGTCGTTGATACTTAACTTGCACTGCCAGCAGATTCCAGGGATTCTGGAAACCCTGATTCAGTGACAGGAAGCACTTTTGGAATGAATGAGGGCTGGCAAACTGAAGCTTAATCCTGCTAAAATGGAGGTTTTACTGGGGGGGTGGTGGTGGTGGAAGGACCAACCTGGGTATTGAGTTGTCTCCTGTTCTGGATGGGGTTTCAGTCCTCCAAAGAAGCAGGTTCACAGCTGGGGAGTGCTGCTGGATCTGGGCCTACTTCTGGATAAACAGGTGGCAGCTGTGGCCCAAAGCATTTCACCATTTTCAGCTGATAAACTAGCTGTGAATTTTTTTTGGAGAAAAGAGAACCTGCCACTGTGGTGCATGCATTAGTAATAGCTAGATTAGATGACTGAAATGTGCTCTATCTGGGGCTGCCCATGAGGAATATCCATAAATTACAATTGAAACAGAATGCTGCAGCAAAATGCTGACTGGAGCAGGCCACAGGTACTATATCAGTTCAGTCTTGTTTCATCTATACTGGCTTCGAATTTTCTTCTGTTTCCAATTCAAGTTGCTGGTATTGACCTTTAAAGCCCAATGGCTTGGGTACAGAATACCTTAAGGGCCACCTACTCCCATATGAACCTATCTGACCATCTTCGGGGGGCTTTATTGAGGTACCTCCATCATCTGAAGCCAGATAGGTGGGTACCCAAGAAAGAGCCTTGTCAGCTGTGGCACTAAAACGGTGGAATTCCCTCCCAAGGGAGATTTATCTGTCCCCTTCTGTTGTTATTTTCTACTACTGGGTAAAACCCTTTTTGTTTCATTTGGCATTCCTTTGCTAATCCTCCTTCCTGTCTTCTTGCTACATTTTTAATTGGTAAGTGGGTGTGTATACACACACACACACCTTTTTAAAGCTGATTTTTAATGTTTAAGTGTTTGCTTCCTTGAGGACCACAACTGGGTGGGAAGTCAAGACAAAAATGTTTTACACAGACCTTTTCTGCACACTTGACTTACTCCTGATTTTCTTGGCGGTCAATCCAGAAGCAGTGGAACTGGTTTGGGCATGGTTTGTTCTGCACGTCCGCCCTCCCTGTGCATTTTCACAATTGTGGAGTCAGTTTATTTTCTTCTGCATGTGCCTTAAATAATAAGGATCATCAAGGGAGTGTGCTGTTGTCATTAGTCGAGTCACAGTACCCCCCCCTTTAAAAAGCCCTAAAATATTGATTTAGAAATAAATTTCTAGTCCTTTCGCTTGCCGAGATACGTTTACACTATCATTACAACACTATATTGGTACGTTGATATTTTAAAAAACTAAAAACTGAAACCACTCATCTTCAGGGAGGAGGAGAAGGAGGAATGGTTTGTCAATTACGACAGTACAGTAGTTGAAAAGTGAGACCTTGTGCATGCAAAGTAGATGTTCTACCACTGAGCAGTGGCCCCTCCCCAAAGATAAGAACTCTTAGTGATAGCACTAAAAACTCCTTCTCTTTATTTGATGCTATACATGGCCCTGTGTAGTATCTGAACATACTGGCCACACAGGGATCCAGGGAGACAGCTATGCTTTTCCTTGACTAGTCAGCTGTGGTATACAGGCTAGAGATGAGAATGCCGGGGAGGGGGGACCTGGAAACATTCAGAGGAAAAAAAGAGTTTTTTCCCTCTTTTTCCCCAAGACCTTTCCCCCAGTTTTTCCAATGGCAAAACTGGAAATATTGGGGAGCACTCGAAAAACATTTGATTAAATATTTTGCCTTTTAGAATAAGTGAAATGCTTTTAAGGACAAGGTGGGCATGCCGCAAACATATACAGTTCTTAAATACAAGGTGCATTGGTGAACCTAGAAGGAAACCTCATCTTCATGAGGGCAGCATGCAGGCCTTTCATTGCTTCTGTGGCCATTCTGACCTGACTCTTCTCTTGGAGCTGACCTTTTCACCTCTCCCTCAACACCACTATGGTCCATATACCCACATATTGGGTATCAAGTAGCTTACCTCCCTACCTTGCTGGAGGGGAAAAAGATTAGAAGGAGATGGAGCAGAAACCACACCAAAGCGCCAGAGAAAAATTGAAAGGTTTTTTTTGAGAACTGAGCTCTCTTTAACCAACAGCTACAGAATGAAGAAGGTTGCATCTAGCTGGAACTGCATCTAGCTGTGCAGATATTATTATTGACCTTTGTGTGAGCCAGTCTGGTGTAGTGGTTAAGAATGTGGACTCTAATTTGGGAGAACTGGGTTTGATTCCCCACTCCTCCACATGCAGCTGCCGGTGTGACCTTGGGTCAGTCTTTCAGAGCTGTTCTCTTAAGGGCAGTTCTCAAAAGAGCTCTCTCAGCCCCACCTACCTCACAGGGTATCTGTTGTGGGGAGGGGAAGGAGAAGGGAAAGGGATTGTAAACTGCTCTGAGACTCCTTTGGGTAGTAAAGGGCGGGGTATAAATCCAATCCCCTCCTCTTCTTCTTTCCTGACCAAGTAATATATTTTATGTAATTTAACACGAAGCTTGTGTTTTCTGTTTAACTTGTGTTTTCTATATACTTTTCAGATAGCAAAAGTTAAGGTATATGGGCTAAGGCAGCATAGGGTACAACAGCTTTTGCTTTTCTCTTAAGCATTGGATGCATTTGCAATTTTGCTTGTAGAAAACTAAGTCATGTATAACATTTATATTCCATAAATATTTCAAATATTATAATTCTATAAGCTAAGTTATAAATTATGCATTTTCTGTTGTTAATGTAGTGTTTGACAGGACAGCATGCATTGCATGTATTTCCATTCCCCCCCCCCGGAAACCCCCTCCTTTCACAGAATCATAGAATGTTGGAAGGGATCTTGCAGGTCATCTAGTCCAACCCCCTGCACTCTGCAGGAGCAGAGCCGAAAGATAGCCCTACAACATACCCGAAAGATGGTCGTCCAGCCTTCGCTTGAAAATGTCCAGCGAAGGAGCATCCACCACCTCCTGAGGCAGTCTGTTCCACTGCTCAACCACTCTTACTGTTAGGAAGTTTCTCCTGATATTTAGCCGGTAATGACTCCCTTGTAATTTTCACCCATTAGATCTAGTCTTGCAGTCCGGAGCAAGAGAGAATAGATCTGCTCCATCTTCTACATGACAGTCCTTCAAATATTTGAAGACTGCAATCATGTCCCCTCTAAGCCTTCTCCTTCCCAGGCTAAACATATCTAACTCTTTCAGCCTTTCCTCATAACACTTGGATTCCAACCCTCTCACCATCCTGGTTGCCCTCTTCTGGACACGCTCGAGCTTGTCAACATCCTTCCTGAAATGTGGTGCTTAAAACTGGACACAGTCCTCCAGGTGAGGTCCGACCATAGCAGAATAGAACAAAACTACCACCTCCCGTGATCTGGACACAATGCTTCGGTTAATGCATCCAAAGATTGCATTAGCTTTCTTCACAGTCACATCGCACTGCAGGCTCATGTTTAGCTTGTGATCAACCAGAACACCTAGATCCCTTTCGAGTCAAGTCCCTCCCATTCTATATCTGTGCCTTTGATTTTTTGTACCTAAGTGTAGGACTTTGCACTTATCTCTACTGAAATTCATTTTATTTGTCTCAGCCCACTGTTCCAGCCTATATAGATCATTTTGAATCCTGACTCTGTCTTCTTCAGAATTAGCAATCCCACCCAACTTCATGTCATCTGCAGATTTGATAAGCATCCCCTCTATGTCTTCCTCCAGGTCATTTATAAAAACATTGAAAAACACCGGGCCCAGGACTGACCCCTGTGGCACTCCCCTCAAGACTTTCCTCCACGTAGACACAGAGCCATATATGAGCACTCGTTGGGTACGATTTTTCAACCAACCATGAGTCCATCCAATGGTTGCACCATCCAGCCCACACTTAACCAGCTTATCTTCAAGGGTATCATGAGAAACTTTGTCAAATGCTTTACACTATTTCCCTCCTGCGGCTTCAACATTTCTGGAAATTTTACATCTCTAGTACAGGCACATGCTACATGAAAAGATTCAAACATCCCCTCAACTTCATGGAACCTCTTTTTTTTTTTTTAACTAACAACAATGTGGATTCAAGTGCATTTGCACTGCAGTCCAAAGTACTGTTTTTTATACAAAAGCAACTCCTTTGGAACTTGGGGCTGAGGGAAAAACAGTTAAAGCTATTTATATGTTTTTAAAAATGGCTGGGCTTAAAGAGAAAAAGAGAGAGAGAGAGAGAGAATCTTGTGACATACAATATCTTTTAACAAATAGATACGTCATAAAAATCCTAATGAAATTATCCTTGGCTTCACACATTATTGCTCTATCAGCAGCTGAAGTGACTCAGAGGTGTTTCACATCCCACAAATTTCTGATAAGTATAGCTTGAAGGTTTGGCGCAGCAGGTGCGAACGGTGAAATAACAGGCCACGTAACCACTCCTTGCTTTTATGGCTCTGTGTGCTTGCGTGTGCGTCTGTGTGAAGGAGAATGCTGCCAAGAAGAAGGTATGACATTTCTGTTAGGACACTGACTGCCTTGAAAATAAGGCTGTTGAAACTTTTTTTAAAACGGCAAAACTCCACCCTGGACTGGTGCCATTTCTTGAACAGATAATTATTTAGTTTCGGAGGGTAACTGTGTTGGTTGGTCAGCAGTAGGAGAGCCAGATGTGAGCCCAGTAGCACGGCAAGAGACAAACAAGATTTTTTTTGGGGGGGGGCATAAGCCTTCAAAGGTCAGTGTGCTCGAAAGTCAGCCATGGGTAGCTAAAGGGAATGCTGACTCTCGTAAGTGTATACCCTGCAAATCTTGTTGGTCTCTAGGGTGCTACTGGACTCGAATCTACATATTTATTTATTTACTTTATTGATAATATGCTGTGCTTGCTGAGACTCAAAGTGGATTACACAACTTAGAACAATGCAATAGGAACAGTACAAGACGCACAATAAACAGTGTAATAAAATTGAATTTGTTGTTGTTCAGTCGCACAGTCGAGTCCGACTCTTCGCGACCCCATGGACCAGCTCCCGCCAGGCCCTTCTGTCTTCCGCCATCCTCTGAAGTTTGCTCAACTTCATGTTTGTTGCATCTATGACACTGTCCAACCATCTCATCCTTTGCCGTTCCCGTCTTGACCTTCAACCTTTCCCAGCATCAGGGTCTTCTCCAGTGAGTGCTCCCTTCTCATTTGGTGGCCAAAGTATTTGAGCTTCAGTTTCATTATCTGGCCTTCCAGGGAACAGTCAGGGTTGATTTCTTTTAGGATTGACTGATTTGATCTTCTTGCAGTCCAAGGGACTCTCAAGAGTCTTCTCCAGCACCATAGTTCAAAAGAATCTATTCTTCAGTTAGAAAACTGAATTAGCCCCTGGAATAACATACTGCACTTTTGGGATATTTAGTTTCTATTAAACATTTCTGTCTCACTTGCTTCTCCGCATCCTGAAAAGGGGAGATTGAAGGTAGGGTAAGGAGAGAGCTTGCCCTATCAGGGGCCTTTTACTGGAGTAACTGACAAACGCCCGTGCAGACAAAGGCACCAAGCTCAGAATGAAGATTGAGTGGCTTGCCAATGACTGTCTCCTGAGCTCACAGCTCAGAGAAGAAATGAACCAGCCACCCTGAGGCCTGACTTGCACCTTCATGGGAACTGATACAACAGGAGGAGAGACTGTTGTGATGCACTCCTCCCATCTGCTGAAGCATTAATGTGGGATGACCTGGGAAGAAATAGGGCTGGAACCGTTTTCTGCTGCATCTGTAATATTACATGTTTAACTGGCCCCTTATAGAGGGGGCAGGGAATCTCCCTGCCAGGCAAAAAGCTTCAGGAAAGCCATGGCATGGCCATTCCCTTCTTCTATGTAACACCACCAAATAAATGGGCTTGTATAGAATAATCAGGAGCTGTGGTGGCTCAAGTGGTTAAGACGCTGAACTGCAGGCTGTGGAAGGTCGGTAGTTCAGCAGTTCGAGACCCAGGGTGCCGCATGACGGAGTGAGCTCCCGTCTCTAGTTCCAGCTCCTGCCCACCTAGCAGTTCGAAAGCAAGAAATTGCAAGTAGATAAATAGGTACCACTTTGGTGGGAAGGTAACAGCGTTCCGTGCACCTTGGTGTTTAGTCATGCTGGCCACATGACCACGGAAATGTCTTCGGACAGCGCTGGCTCTTTGGCTTTGAAACGGAGATGAGCACCGCAACCCTAGAGTCGGACTCGACTGGCATTCGAACAAGGGAACCTTCACCTTTACTTTTTATAGAATAATCACCCTGATCTGTATGGTCCAGACTAGCCAGATCTTGTCAGATCTCAGAAGCTAAGCAGGGTCGGCCCTGGTTATTACTTGGATGCAAGACCTCTAAGGAAGTCCAGGATTGTTACTCAGAGCCCGGCAATGGCAAACCACCTCTCTTAGTCTCTTGCCTTGAAACCCCTTATATACCACCATAAATTGGCTGTGACTTGATGGCACTGTGCCCACAGACAATAATCAAGGTTAATAGAAGATGAGGGAAAGCTGCAGGAACAAAATGTACATATTTATTTATTTATTTATTTATTTATATGTAAATTTCGATTTAAATATATTTATTTTATATTTAAATATATTAAATATATTTAAATATATTTAAACGACTTGAGAGTTCAGGCTTGCAGTCCTGGTTGGCAATTGTTATTAGCACAACTTAAAACTCCAGTCTTCTTCAAAGTTCTCAACCGATTAAACAAAATATAAGAATAGAAAGAGAAGAAGCACAAATAGTGCTCCTCTCAGTTCTCTTTTCTTTTAGTGCATGAATTTTCACACATACTTTGAATTCCTCAGGCCTGCTGAAGTGTCTCTCAGTTCCCTTCAGGCTCAGCAGTTACACCCTATCCTGGTATTTCAGGTATTTCAATGACTTAAAACTCTTAATCCTTTAAGCAGCCGAGGGGAAAGAAGGAATACAGCTTCAGAGAATGCAGCTAATATGGGACAATTATTAACTGCCTTAGGAATAACTCCACACAAAAGGGCCTCAAGAGAAATGAGTGACTTAAAAAAAAAAAAAAAGATCCATGTACTGGGGGCATACCTTTTGCAAGATAGCAGAACACCTGTTCCATTACTGTGGAATTCAAACCTGGGAGAAACTCACAAAGAAGCTATAATCCAATTACCCTCACATATGCAGTTTCCTACTGTAACTTGATTACACACTCACACAACTAGAAAAGAATGGTGCTTAAGAATGCACAATTTTAAAGGTTTTTTTAAAAATGGTTTCATATAATGTTATTAGTAACATGCAGACATTGGCTCAGATCCACTGGAGTTCTTCTGCGGGTTCAAGTATTTCTGCCCTTAGAGAGCAGCTTTGGTGTCTCTCCTCTCCTGAAGCAGCCTCATCCTATTCCTAGGGCACCTGTCCCCCAGGAACAGGATACTGGGGGCACTTCAGGGAGGGAGTTGCACTCTCTGGGTGGAAACCCTTGCACCTGCAGAAAAACTCAGGTGGCTCTAAGCTTTCAAATCCCACATGTTCAGTACCAACGGCACCATTTGCCAGAGATAACAACAGTTTGCTCTTCTGCACTGCTACTAATGGGGACTTCTGAATAATGCAGAGGTATTGGCTACTTGACAGAATACCGCTTTATAATATGGCTGGCAACTGCTCAATGCCCGTGGACATCCGGAGTTCCTACCACCTTCCAGCCAAAGATTAGGACTGAATGAATTGAAAAACCCTGTGTAGAGTGATTCCCTTATAGAATGATTTCAGTTCAGTTAGACAGAAATAAATCTATCTATTTGCATAGTACAAAATAAAAACAATACCTACTTTGTTTATTTCTCTCAAGCCATAACTTGTTTGCTATACCTGTTACATTAGAATCCTCACAGTATAATATTTTAATGCACTTTCCAACCATCTCTGCATTAGCTCTAAATTTCTAATCTGAAGCCTCTTTTTCCTCTTCTTCGTGCTGGAAAGATACTGAGGTATTAAATAGTGTAGCCTTTGAAGGCATAACAAATTCAGCTCTCAGCATCCCATACGACTGAAAAAGCTTTGCTTGGTGTTTTGCTTGAATAATTATTAAAGCTGACTCAAAGCTAAGTTAAAGAGTGAGGTAATCACATACCCCAAAAAGTCATTAACCCCATGTGTGTTGAAGAGGTGCACATTATGGTTTGCTGTAAGCTTGGATACAGCTGATTACACTGCAGTATCTGAGGGCAGAAGGGACTGCGCAAGTGAGCTAGAAACATTTAAAACAGGGGTGTCAAACACACGGCCTGCAGGCCAGAACCAGCTATTATCCGGCCCGCAAGCAGATGACAGAGGATGTGCTTTATGTCCCTATATACCAGTGATGGCGAACCTTTTAGAGACCGAGTGTCCAAACTGTGACCCAAAACCCACTTATTTATCACAAAGTGCCAACACGGCAATTTAACCTGAATACTGAGGTTTTACTTTAGAAAAAACAACTCATACATTAACTTAAGATGATCCAAACAAAGTAAGGAAAGCAATCCCAAATGCTGTCATTTACTTAAAATTATTTGGCAGAGAATTCAACACTTTAATGATGGTCTGGGCCTGGCTGGGGCGATGGGACGCGTGCCCACAGAGAGGGCTCTGAGTGCCACCTCTGGCACACGTGCCATAGGTTCTCCACCACCGCTATATACTGTCCTAGAGCAAATGTGTAGTGGATGGTGGAGGTGGGAGGGTGAACATCAGGGAGATACTTTAAGGAAATACAGCAAGAGTGTTCCACGTTTTAAGCATGTTTGTATTTTGAGCAAAAAAAAATAATATTAAGTGGGTTCACCTCTGTCCTTTATAAAGTTTATATCTCCCATATCTGGCATTACATTTTATGGCACACATGGCCGGACCCAACCATGTGACATTTATGTCAGATCTGGCCCTTGTAACAAATGAGTTTGACACCTCTGATTTAAAAGGTATGTTACTGCTTGCCATTTTTTTTCTTCCTGAAATGTATTACAAAAATAGAAAATACATGTTTGTGTGCATGTGTCTTCCCAGTTGCGATTTGTCTCTTGAGCCCCTGCCCTTCATGTTCTTCCCAATTCAAAAGGTCACTATTTCAGTGATTTGGGTTGGAGAGGGAAGTGGACTTTACATTTTACAACTAGTACTTTTGAGGCTTACTTCATGTGGAAGAAGCAGAAAATAACTGCATGGGCTCCTGCTCCGTGGTGCATGAAGAACTGCTATGTGTCGATCCATGTGAGAGCCAATCAAACTTAATTACAGCTTAAATCACCTTGGCATTACATACTTGAAAGAAATAGCCTCTGTCTTGATGTGGACAAACTATTTTTTCATTATTATTTACTTCATCTATAACCTGTCTTTCTCCCCAAAGCAGCTTACATCATTCTTCTCTCCTCCCTTTTATCTTCACAACAACCCTGTGAGCTAAGTTAGGCTGAAAACATGGGGCCCAACCTTTCATTGAAGGCTGGGGATTCAAACCTGGGTCTCCTGACACTCTAACCACTATACCACGCTGACTCTTATGGTTTTCCCTCTCTCTCCCTCCTTATATGTAGCTCAGAATTTAACCATTCCTGATTGCTGATGAACCAATTTGTTGCAATGATGAAGCAGCAAAGTTTTTCTTCTCTTGCCTAAAAAGCCAGGATTCCAAACATAAACTAATCCAGGCTTACAGGCAAGAGAACAAACCACAAAGTGTCATGAAAAACAAACAAACAAAAAACAGACACAATGACAAATAGCAGTCTTCACCCAGGAAGTCTTCAATCTCTGAACTGCATGTAAGTGGCAGAGGGAAAGGGAGTACATCAGATTCAGGGACAAAGCACAGTATGTCCTTATGGCTTCCTCCATACCTTGGATATTGTGCTATCATTGTGGCACTGCCAGCATTTGCAGGAGAACTGGCTTATCCATGCAGGACAATCGAACTGTGATTGATTGCTATAGCACAACAATGGCACATTATCCAAATATGCATGGATGCAGCCTATACCTGAATACAACCAGAGGACACTGGAGAAATGGATGAGTTTTTTTTATACTGCACTGCACATCTATGCTTTCTGCTAACTTTTGAAGAAGGACCTTAAACCTAAATCTTTACATCTGCACAAATCTTCAAAGCACAAAATAATATTTTTGTTTCTGCTTCTCATATTTGAGTGCATGACTTCAACGATTCCAACCCCAATCATAACTAGGTTTTTACTCAGCAAGCTCATTGACAGCAGTGGAATTCATGTCCAAATAAGTACTTCAGGATTGCAGCCTTATGCCAGATAAATCACTGTGAAGAACCTTTGCAGAAGCTTGCTGTAGAAGTCCAGAGCACTTTTCAAACTCCTAAAGGATTCTTTTATTACCAAGAAGAGTAGATTTACAGTACAACCCCCCCCCCAAAGATAGTTCAGTATCCCTTAAAAAAAGAAAAAAAATCATCTCAAGTCTGGGGGATATATATCTAAAAATAAGATATAAAGATATTCTCCCACTTTCAGTATTATTTGTTGACAGGGAATTTACAGCTAAATCATAAGTAAAAGAATAATGTATTTCAAATGATTCCTTAGGTACAGAATTCCTTGAAAAGTCAACACTGCCTCTTGTTTAATCATTAGCTCTCTTTTTATGTTTGTGGAAAGTCTAGCCTCTGGCAAAGACAAAAAAAGCATGACTAAGTATGGGCAAGTATGCATAACAAGATGTAATATGTCATTTGTGTAAGAGTGGTGTAATTATTTTGGTCTCCGAAGTGACCAGCCAGTGACTAATGTTTCCTGTGTTTAGGAAAGGATAATGTATGAGTGTGCACTAGGAGAGGAGGAGGGAGGGAACTCATATTTAATGTTAATTGTCCACTTAAAGGCCCCTTGCCTAATTTGAAGTGAAACCATGCACAGTACTGCCATGTATATTACACCAACCCACAAGCCACCCATAGCTGAGCCCAACAATTTAGTGGTTCTATGCATGCAAAATGACTGTTTGGTTTAAGACCTCTGGTCAATGAAACTAATAAATGAAAGGAAGGTAAAATGACTGTAGGCTGTGGACATGTGATGCAACTTGGTGGCAGGCTAGGAGTTTTGTGTACAGAATGACCCAAATTCAATCTCTGGGATGCTTGTTTAAAGGACTTCAGGTGGCACGTATTGGGAAAGATCTTTCTCTGCCCAAGAAGCAGCTGCCAGCCAGAGAAGAGAGGTGTGAGCTACAATGGCCAATGGCCTAGCTTGGTACAAGGTGGCTTTAAATGTACAAACAAAACTCAGTGCTGTATTAAAGGGTTTGAAGAGCCTATAATCTCTGTTGGTTATGTGTTCTGTTACACAGGTTTCACTCAAGTAGGAACCTGATTACAATATCCCTATCATGTGAAGGAGTCACCATATTCTTACTATTTATGTCCCCATTTATACATTACTTTTTTGTATGACCAAATAACCTCAACTTGAAGTAACAATACATCAACATTGATTAAAAACAATCAATGAACCACACGGCCAGCAAGACATAATGTAAACCAGCACTATGAACTTCAAAAGGCCTCCCTCGACGGCTCTTATAAGGGACCAAATGAATGGCTCTGGTTGGCTTCCCTCAGCAAGGAATACCACAAAACACAAGCCACCACGAAGAAGGCAGTCTTTTGATCACAACACATCCTTCTATTAATACAGTTGTCCTCCTTCAGATGGCACCTGGAGATCTCCCACTATTACAATTGATCTCCAGACAAAAAAGAAAAGGGCTGCTTGGGGGGGGGGGAGAGGAGGAGGAGAAGAAGAAGAGGAGATTGGATTTATACTCCACCCTTCACTACCCAAAGGAGTCTCAGAGCGGCTTACAATCTCCTTTCCCTCCCCCTCCCCACAACAGACACCCTGTGAGGTAGGTGGGGCTGAGAGAGCTCTGACAGAAACTGCTCTTTTTCAAGGTCAGCTCTTATCAGAACTATGGCTTGCCCAAGGTCATCCAACAGGTGCAAGTGGAGGAGTGGGGAATCAAACCCGGTTTTCCGTGCACTTAACCACTACACCAAACTGGACTCTATGATATCATACCCGGCTGAGATCCCTCCCCAGGCTCCACCACCAAAATCTCCAGGTATTTCCCAACCCAGAGTTGGCAACTCTGTTCCATTAAGGATGGTGGCACTCAGCCTTCAAACTAGATCTTCGTTCTTCAAGAGTTTCATATGAACCCCACAGGGTACCTCACAGGGTCACAGTCAACCTGGGTCAATGTACTGAAGACAGCAACAGGGTGGAATTTGTGGAAATGAGGGGTACTGGATTCCATGGGTAAGCTCTGTCCCATTTTGTACAGAACAGCATTTTTTGCTGTAACATATGTCAGTGTTCTCTTTTAACCCACCTCCCACTGGGAGCCCTATGGTACTCTTTGTCTCCCAAGAATGAGATTGCCCTGCCCTCCAGTTCCATTAATTTAATCTGTATTATTTTAAAGTAATTGGGGGGGGGGGGTGTAAAACCAACACTATGGTTTGATGTATACAAGAAAAGAACCTTCTCTAAAAACATGAAGAATGGGACTATTCAAAGGAGATGTTTAACATTTTGAGGAAATTAGTGTTTTAGATTTTCCCCCCTTAATTTTTCATGTCAAGAGAGCTCAAAGCCATTACAGGCAGCTGAGCTGTGACCAATCATTGACTAGAAAATTAGTCATAATTTAAAATAGAAACGGTACTTCATGCTCTTAGAAATGCGTAAAGTAACATTAATTTTTCTGGGTCAGGGTTGGAACTCATGGGCTGCATTAATAAGAGAATAAAACAGAAATATACCACAACCATGTTCCAGAGATAACACAGTATAGCTGCATGTTAACAGTTTTACACAAGGAGCGTGCAACTCAAATCACTAACTGGTAATTTCCATTTTTGTTTCTGTCTCTGTCTTGACTCAAATTGGCCCTTCCTGGAAACTAACCCCCCCCTTCCTATATGTAATGGTTGAGGAAATTCTGTTTCACTGTATCTGAAGAAGTGTGGTTGCACACGAAAGCTTACACCTTGAAAAAAAATTGTTGGTCTTAAAGGTGCCACTGGACTCAAACTGTGTTCCACTAACCAACAAGTAAGAGTACAAAGTTTGTGTCCAGTGGCACCTTTAAGCTTTCGTGTGCAAGTGAGACACTGCTACACTAGCTAGTTTTAGCTGTGTGCTTTTTTAAAATCCTGCTCTGTTCACTATTATGCCTACACTTTCTTCTCTCCAAGCACCACTGCAGACCTCTCTCCCTCTTTCATCCCGCTTCATTCTATCATGCTCTGTCTCTTTGCTTTCTGAATTTCCCAGAACACAACTCTCCTCTCTGCATAGCACATATCGTATCTCCTCCTTTCACTGTTTGTCTGCCTACAGGACTCCACCATGTCTTTTCTTAGTTTGTTGGATGATAATTAAAATGTTTAGTCTATTTATAGTCCGTCTTTCTCACTGAGATGCAGCAGGCATCCAAGATTCTAGGCAAGAACTCCCCTGCCCAATGGCTTCTGACAGAAAACAAAGGTGAGCAAAAGAGCCAACATGGAGGATAATGTTCCAGATTTTCCGCACAGCCCTAAAAAAAAAAAAAAAGATGCAGACAACAAACAGGAATGGAACCTAACTTTAAAGAGTATATCATATGCATATACCAGAAACATCTCTCCCTTATATATAATTGAGTAAGACGCAGCGTTATGCAGCAGAGAGAAAATGCGCACCGACAGTGTTTGGAGGGTTGAACTGTCCGTCGGAAGCTTCCCCGGCTTCCATTGGCCGTGTCGCCTAAGTCCCACCTTAGAATACAAAGGCTGCGCCATGCAGCGGAGAGAAAATGCGCACCGACAGTGTTTGGAAGGTTCAGGGCGGCATATAAGCTGAATGTATAAATAAATAAATAAATAAATAAACTGTCAGTCAGAAGCTTCCCCATCTTCCATTGGCCGTGTCGCCTAAGTCCCACCTCAGAACACAAAGGCTGTAGCCCTGCCTCTGCAGCCGGTCCCCTCAGACGTCAGACTACTGCTGACAATCACCTGGTGGGTGAGTGGAACCAGGGAGCACTTGAAGCGCGGCGGCGACCGGCCCAACTAGCCAGGGCTGGAGGGAATCAGTGGAAGGCCGGTGGCGGCAGCTCATCACCCTCCCTCCCTGTCTGTCTGGCTTACTGACCGTCTGTCTATGTCTCTCTCCCCCTCACCCTTCTTTCTTTCTTTCTTTCTTTCTTTCTTTCTTTCTTTCTTTCTTTCTTTCTTCCTACCTTCCTTCCTCTCTTTCTCCAAACCCCTCTATCTATCCATCTACCTATCTATCTACCACCCACCCACCCTACCTTTCTAGGGCCCATTGTCTTCCTCCACAATGGGCTTTGCTCCCTAGTTCCTATATAAATACAGTCACCTTGTTTGGAGCCTTTAATGCTAATTTTTCCTTGTTACGAGCTTCCTTGCCACCTCAGATCCAGCCAGGGTCGCCCCCAGGCTAAGCCCTCCCTTTGCTCTGTCCATTTAGCCAGGGCACAAGCCTGTTCTTTTCCAGATGCAACTCCAGTCTTGCAGATGTCCTCCCCAAGGAGGTACAGAGGACCCCCATGACTGATCACCTTTCATACGAAACACAAAGCTGTTCATTTCAAGTGGCCATTTTGCAAGGGGGTTATTGTTCTGAGGGACAATTTGTGTGTGTGTGTGTGTGTGTGTGTGTGTGTGTAAACTGCCGTCAAGTCGCAGCTGACTTATGGCGACCCCGGCAAACAGCTTTCAAGGCAAGTGAGAAGCAGAGGTAGTTTGCTACTGCCTTCCTCTGCAGAGTCTTCTTTGGTGGTCTCCCGTTCAAGCACTGTCCCTGCTTAGTTTCCAACATCTCATGAGATCGGGCTATACCATGCAGCCTTCCCTCTCCAAAATTGTACAACTGCCTTTTTAAAGCCTGTATTTGAACACACACATGAAACTGCCTTATACTAACTCAAACTATTGGTCCATCAAGGTCAGTATTGTCTATTCAGACTGACAATGGCTCTCCAGGGTCCCAAGAAGAGGTCTTTCATATCACCTACTGTCTGGTCCTTTTAACTGGAGATGCAAGGTATTAAGTCTGGGATCTTCTGCATGCCAAGCAGATGCTCTGTTACTGAGCCACAGCCCCCCTTCCTTATTTCTGTCACAACCATCTGTTACCTGTGGTCCAGGGTGGGTTTTTTTAAAGCAATGCCATGGTCAGTGGAAAAGCTGGTATATAAATATTTTAATATATATATAAATAAATAAATTGGAGGATTCTATGTATTGGGGGGACAGTGAATTAAAGGTTAAGAACCACTGGGTTAGAAATCTGTCATTAAAAAAAAATCAAACAAGGTTTCTGCAGTTGTATCAGCAGGCTATATGATATCTGTCCGTATTCAGAGACGGGCAACATGCACAGAAATATTTTCATCATAAAGGACCACAAACACATATCTTGAAGGGATCAGCCTGATTCTTCTTACTAGAATTACGTGAGCCACTGAAGTATTAGATACTTATCCAGAGGTTTATCCTAATCCCCCTAAAGCTGTTTTGAATGTCTTGTGTGCAAAAGGAAAGGGGGAAAAACAGTTGCCACATCAGGCTGACAGTAGGAAATCACTCTTTCAACACTTTATGCTTCTACATATACATGATTTCATTAAGGAAAGACTAGCTTTGGCTCAGAATACACTGAGTTCTTTATTAAACACATTTTTATCTGTATCCTTGTATGGGCTTTTTTGGGGGAGATCCTCTTTTGTTGGAGCACAAGTTTATTACAGATTTCAGGACGCTGGAGCGGAGGAAGAATTACTTGCAGGACTTAACAAAGCTGTAAAATAAGAGTTGCTTTATCTATTTCAGCTGGGAAGTGAAGGTTCCTTCTATGTGGCAGTTTGAGCACTGGGCAGGAGAGGTGTGAACAATTTCCATGCATGGGTGGTAGAAATGGTCTAATTTCTGTCCCAGTGATGGGGCAACAGCAGCTTGCAAGATTACTGCGCTAGCGTTCTGGAGGGCTAATATATGGCACTGAAGTGGAGAGCAAAGGATTCTTTGGGGTTGAGGAAAGGGCATAACTTGAACCCAAGTCCTCTTGCATCTCTTAGCATGCACATAAGGCTGCACTAGTGAACACCGGCAACATAGATAATTTCACACATGTTTAGAAGGCAAGGAGGACACATCTGAGCCAGCTCGTCCTAAATGAAATGCCCCTTCTAGCACATCTGTCTGCTCGAGTCTGCACAAACTAAAGCAGGAGATAGGATTGGGGTACCTATAGCCTCAATCAAGTGATCCTCTCCTTACTCAATTCATTATCTGTAACTTAGAGATACAAAAAGCCTGTCTTCAGAGTGTAGATATCTTAAAATGAGACAACAAAACATGACCCATCCTCAGTTTTAGAAATGAGAAGATCAGACTAAGCATGTACTAAAAAGTGTAATAATAAAGCAGGAGCAGTGCTAATGAACTTCTTCCTCACAGTCACATATTCACAGTCAAGTCAGGGAGGGACTATGGCTCTGCATGCACAGGACCCCAGGTTCAGTGTCCAGTATCTCCAGTTAAAAGGACAGGTGATGTGTTGGACTTCTACCTAAGACCCTAGAGAACCACTGCTAGTCACAGTGGACAATACAGGCTTTGATAGACCAATAGTCTGACTCCGTAGAAGGCAATTTCATACCTTCAGAACCCAAATTCTGCTGGGGAAAGCCTTTTTTCTTGGCAGACACATCATACTTTAACTTGATTCACAAGACAGTGCCACCATTATATCAGTGGTGGTTTTGCTACAAGTTTTTTTGAGCAAAGAATCGGGCAGCCACACAGCACTGGAAACAAAGGCAAGAGTTTGGACCTCATGAGGCTACTCTGAAACACTCTTTGAAATACATGGGCACACGCACGTAGTCCTTGGTGTCCTTCCCCTTTGTTCTTTTCATTATACATAGAAGTGAATGTAGGCACTGTGTTCTTCTTGGACACTGACTGGGAGGGACAGACAAATATCTGTGCAGTGGGTATAACCAAACAGGCATTCTTACACTGGTCCAGGAATGCCGAAGCCACAGAGCCTATGTCACATCGTGCATACATGCTGCCAAACTGCCACCTGTAAGGCAGACGATCATGCAAAAAAGGAAGAAACCCAAATTCTATAAATACTTATCCTAAAAAAAATAGGAGAAGTGACTTGAGTTTTCTCATGCTAATTAGTCAGGATACAATAACTCTCACTTGGAAATACAATTCAAGACTCACAGGAGACCCTGACCTGGATAGCCCAGGCAAGTCTGATCTTGTCAGATCTCGGAAGCTAAGCAGGGCTGACCCTGGCAAGTATTTGGAAAGGAGATGGCCAGGGAATACCAGGGCCACGACACAGAGCCAGGCAATAGCAAGCCACCTCTCTGAAACATGACTTCCAGGTGCGTGCACACACACACAAAACATTCACCAAAAAACCAAGAAAAACCGAACAAAAAAGACTCACAGGAGAATTCTCTCTCAATACCTATATATACCTCCTCACCATTTAAAAAAAAAAATGCAGATTATATAAAATCCAGATGATTTTCATTCATTACAAAGGAATTGAACAGAACTGATTCAGTAGATGATGGAATCAGCTCACTAGTGTCCAGAAGTGACAAGAATAGGAAAAATGAAAAAAGTACCATAATTAAGTCAAACACTATGCAGTAATTTGTTCTCCATATTCCTGCCACTGCATCAAATAGGCTTTTGCTGCTAGACTGTCAGAATGAAGACAGACACATAAGCATCACCTCCAAGATCAAAGGATGTAATGCAATTTTAATCACTAGAGGTCCCTATGACACAGCGATAAAAATACAGAGTTTAAAGCAGTTGGAAAGAAACAAATAGCTGGTAGGTTGCCAGTTTCCTAAGGAAAAACAATTAAGCCTTACACTGATTTATCCTAGCTTGATAAGCATGTGAGTTTTAATGAGCGAAATTTGAACAACAGGTCTTAGATGTATGTGTTCAGTGAGAACCTTGGCTTTCTTCTCCCATTTAATGCTACAAATAAGAGCAAAACAACTCCAACTCCAGCTAAGCATTTTACCCATATTTAGAACATTGGCAGTCAACAACCAAAATAAGATTTCTGGCCATCTTTAAAGCTCATCATGTCAAAAGATTTCTACTTTCTGTGGAATTTAGTTATAATTAAATTTACTGCTAACTAGTAGAGAACTGGACTGACCACTGACATTTTAGAGCATTAACACATAAATGCATTCTTTGAATTAGTACGCAAATTTGACATATGGTTCTACTGTGGATAAGTGAGAGCCTATCTCAGTCGCATTCTCCTGATGGCATACAACTGGCAAGTGCCATGGCCTCAAAAAACAAAAGCAATGGAAAGCCAACTAGGAGAAGAGGTCTGAATCATAGAATCATAGAGTTGGAAGGTACCTCCAGGGTCATCTAGTCCAACCCTGCACAATGTACGAAATTCACAAATACCTCCCCCCCACACCCCCAGTGACCCCTGTTCCATGCCCAGAAGATGACAGAAAGCCTCCAGGATCCCCAGGCAAACTGGCCTGGAGAAAAATTGCTTCCTGACCACAATTGAACAGAGATGGGGTGGAGACCTATTTAGGACTTTAGAAGCCACAGAGCTAGGCAGGGTGGCATGCTACGTATGGAACTTCCAAGATCTGGGGAAGAGTACAGAAGGATAATATGTATAGTAGGGAAGAAAAATATTTCAGGCCAATTTTAACTATATTTCCGAAAACATGTATCATGCTTTTCTTGTATTCAGTGCACAAAGCAGTCCACAATAAAAACACATAAAATACAATAATCATTCATAAAATCATGACAGAGTCAGATTCAAAAAACTGCAAACAGAATGCTTAATAATATCAACCCCTGATGAAGGTCTTTGGGAATAAGTAGATCTTTAAACTCTTCTAGCGGATCTGCAAGAAAGGGGACAATATACCTCTGAGGCATCTACCTACTTATTTATTTGAATTGTCCACATGGGATACAAAGTAAATGGCAAATAAAGCAAAATGGCAACAGTCACCCAGAATGCCATATACAAAAGCATTACAGCAGACAAGAGCGTATGCACTTGCAAATCTGGAAAACCTGTCAACAAGACAGATTGGGGAAATGCTTTTTCCTGACATAATCAATGTCTAATACAATCTTGTAATCTTAACTAAACAAAACTTTAAATTCTACTGCTCCTGTTAGTTGATAAACTCCAGAGGAACAACCATGATTGTAGCAAAAACAACAAAGTCGTATGGCATATAAGGGACCTGGCCATCAGATTTCTTTCTTTCATAAACAGGTCCAGCCTTGATCAGGAGAAAGAGGTGGCTATGTAAAAATAAGTACAACCCAGAACTTGTTGCAAAACAGCTTACACAAAATCAAAATATTAGTACAATCAAAATAACCACTGCTAAAAGACATGTGTTTGTTTTTTAAAAAGCAGAAAAGATCAAAACTCATCTGCTGCTATAAAGCAGTTACCAGGCAAAACTGATGCATTTCTACCACCATTCTAAAAGCCACCAAGAAGGGTGACAAAGATATTGTGGGATAAACCTATGTAAACTAGAACACATATCAGGATAATTCCATACATTTATGAACTAAGGAGGCATCCAAATGGATATAACTTTTTTTTTTAAAGGCCTACAGTGGAGCCAAAAGGCCAGGCAGTGCAAGGGACAGCAGCGGGACTGCAGTGTTTCTGTGCAGCCACAAATATATAAACGATAAGAACAGACTGACCCATTTACAACTGTAGTGGCTGTTATCTTTCTAGCTACAGTCGCTGGTAAGTGGAAGTAAATATTTCTGTGTGCACCTTTATCTCCTAAAATAGATAAACAGTCTCCTCCAAATACTAGGATTTGTTTAACCATTCAGCCTTAAAAAGGATGCCAGACACTGGCTCTATTTTAACCAGTCACTCGAACCTGCAGAGGCTACAGACCTCCCTGTCTGAATTTGTCACCATGTACAGAGCTCAGATAAACTATGTCTTCCAGAGCATGCTGAAAGCCAAATCCTGTCTGTGGGGCAACCTAGTGTGGCAAGGACACGCCACCATATACTGTGGCGTTTAAGGGACTGTACCATCAGTACATAAGCAACCCAACTGGTACATTCTAAACTGTATTTAAGTAATAAAATTGCCAAAATGCCACCATTTCAAGAAGCCATGCACCTGACAGTCATACAGTCAAAAAGAGAGAGCAATGCAGTCTCTAGAAGAATTCATAAACTTGCACTCTGGAAGCAGCAGAAAAGAGCAAGAATCCAGTAGCACCTTAAAGACTACT
Organism: Gekko japonicus; assembly: GCF_001447785.1. Lineage (NCBI taxonomy): Eukaryota > Metazoa > Chordata > Lepidosauria > Squamata > Gekkonidae > Gekko > Gekko japonicus. Next base: position 816,918 of record NW_015163604.1, on the reverse strand, counting down.
AACAAAACATGTGGCAGGGTATAAGCTTTTGTGAGTCACTTCTTCAGATACAGCTAGAATGGGAGCCCATATGTCCTATTTATTGGAAAGTGGAGTGATTTCAGATGCGGAATGACATTAGCAGGCAAATGATAATAATAGATGAATGACGATAGCAGGTGTAATTGGATTTAGGTGAGATATGCAGAGGGGTAACAGGTGTGGAGAAATCAGCATTGGTAACGAGACAGGGAAAGATTGAAGGTCAAAGAAGACGGGGACGGCAAAGGATGAGATGGTTAGACAGTGTCATAGATGCAACGAACATGAAATTGAGCCAACTTCAGAGGACGGCGGAAGACAGGAAGGCCTTGCGTGATCTGGTCCATGGGGTCGCAAAGAGTCGGACTCGACTGTGCGACTGAACAACAACAACAACAAATGAGACAGGAAACCTAGGTCTCGATTCAATCCAGATGGATGCAAGGTATTTAGCTTCATTATCACCTTGATCTTTACACTGGAAGTGAAAGAAAATTTATGGCACGACAGTGTTTGACAGACAAGTCCACCAAGCATTTAGATATAACTCTAAAGAGAGCAGGAAGAAGCTCTGCCTATCCAAGGTAACACACTTAAGGAACTAATATTTATAATAGGTTTCTTAGTGGTCTCTCTCCGGCACAGCCTCCAGCACAGACTTTAAAACAATTACAACAGTTAAACAGTCAACTCCACCCCCCCAAAACAACAACAACAACAACAAGAACCAATCCAGGTGGGTAGCTGTGCTGGCCTGAAGCAGCAGAACAAAGTTCGAGTCCAGTGGCACCTTTAAGACCAACAAAGTTTTATTCCAGGTATAAGCTTTCATGTGCAAGCACACTTCTTTAGATACAATGAAATGGAAGTTACCACCAGTCCATATATATAGATAGAGGGTGAGTAGTAAATTAGCATACAACATAATGGTGTTTAACAGATTCAAGGACCAAAAAGGAATAACAAGCTTAGTTTATAGGGTTACCATTTCTTTGGTTTTAATTTGAAGGAGGGCATAGTGAAGGAAATAAATATGACAAAACTGGAGATTGATGGGCAGATGTATTCCTAATTGTGGAATGCTGAGAGTAATTAACTGACACCCTGCCACTACTCTCCATCCATCTCCTCGCAGGCATGGAGGCAACCTTACAGCATCTGCTTCTTTGAAGTGGGGCAACTAGCTGTGTAGTTATCTCCCCTGTCCCCAGACCAGTGAAATACATTTATTTATTTATTTGTTTTATTTATTGGGACTTTTACCCCGCCCTCCCTGCAAAGCAATCTCAGGGCAGCTTACAAGGGGCAAAGCCCATATAAAACAAGGTAAAAGCAATAAAAACATTAATAACAATTAATCACAACAACAATAATACTCAATTAAAACAAGATGGTCCCCGGATGTATGCCATGATGGTAA